>NC_073255.2:115090689-115394310 GCF_029289425.2 Pan paniscus | reverse complement strand
ATTAAGTGGATTCAAGCAAATTACATTCAGTCTATCAACAGGGTAAGAGTTTTAGAAGGCTAGATTTGGAGTTGATTTTAGATAAAATATGTTGTTTCAGCATTTACCTCGCCATGCTCCTTCCTCCCATAGAACCTGTAGAACACTCATGGGTCAGGAATGGTGGCTTACACCTGTAATCCCAGCACTTTGGGAGGCCAACGCGGGAGGATCATGGGATCAGGAGATCAAGACCCATCCTGGCTAACATGGTGAAACCCCGTCTCTACTAAAAATGCAAAAAATTAGCTGGGCATGGTGGCGGGGGCCTGTAGTCCCAGCTATTCTACTCTACTCGGGAGGCTGAGGCAGGAGAATGGCGTGAACCCAGGAGGCGGAGCTTGCAGTGAGCCGAGATCGCGCCACTGCACTCGAGCCTGAGCAACAGAGCGAGACTCCGTCTCAAAACAAAAACAAAACAAACAAACAAAAAAACACTCACGATGCCATGTTCACATCCAGTGTAGTTTGCCTGTTCTCTGTACCCAACAGAGGCCAAAGATTATCCTTTTATCATGGGTTATTTTCTTAACCATGGGAGATTAAAAACAAAAACAGGCCGGGCACGGTGGCTCAAGCCTGTAATCCCAGCACTTTGGGAGGCTGAGGTGGGCGTATCATGAGGTCAGGAGATCAAGACCATCCTGGCTAACAAGGTGAAACCCCGTCTCTACTAAAAAATATTTAAAAAAGTAGCCGGGCGTGGTTGGCGGGCGCCTGTAGTCCCAGTTACTCGGGAGGCTGAGGCAGGAGAATGGTGTGAACCTGAGAGGTGAGCTTGCAGTGAGCCAAGATCGTGCCACTGCACACTAGCCTGGGAGACAGAGCGAGACTCCGTCTCAAAAAAAAAAAAAAAAAAAAACTTCACTTGGTGTTATGTCTCCCAAAATGTCATAGGTTTTATGTACCAAGACCAGCGATTAAGCATGAAAAGACCTCCTTCTATAACTAGGAGATCTGTCAGAAGCCTGGTCTGGAATAGGATGTAAACTCCTCATTCTTCACCTGTGAGCAGGTCTTTGGAGGTCCTGAACTAACACGGATCAATTCACTACCAGTCACTGGCAGTTAGTCATTTGGACACAGCAATATGCTTCTTGGAATCCATCCAAATGCTTTCCCCAATCTCTTGCCAAATGATTCAAAAGCACTATAGTGCTGTTCTGGTTTGTTTACAAACTGCAGCCTACCAGGCATTTTTCTTTTAAATGTAACAGCTTCTATTGTCTCTAAAACATTAACCAAGAATAATGGGAGCAAAGAGTGAACTGCAGGCGGATGGAGCGGTGGGCTGGTAGCAAGCGGGGTCCCCTCCCCACCTCCTGCATGACCCTTCCTGGATCCATCCCTGGCTCTTCTCAGTCCCTAGTGCTTCATCTATATAATCAGCTCCTATCCTGGCTGAGAACATCTCCTCAGCAACCTTTCTATGCATAAACGGTGCGTCCGGAGACTTAAAAAGTTATATCTAATTTGAAGGCTTTCTTTTACCGGAACAAGACAATTACTGATTTCAGAAAGTAGTCTGTGAAAATAAAACATGGAACAAACACATAAAAATTTAGCTCATTTGTCTTAATTCCCAAATAGGATTGCAATATAAGCCTACATCATGAATACCTCAGAATACTGTATAAAAACAACCTGTGCTTGTAACTCAAGCAGTTTGTTTGCAATATCAGAAAGGAAAAGGTTTTTTGGGGAAAATCGTTTACTGTATACATTTTTATTCATTATTTTCTTCCTGTTTTTACTACAAATGCAATTAAGTGCCATGGAATGTAGATATAGTGGTCTATTGCTATGACTAACACAGCAACTTTAAAAACTATTATTTACTTATTTCGTGGTTATAAAAGAATATGTTCTCTGAGTAGAGAATTTGGCAAATAAATAGAAGCATAAAGAAAGATGTACAGGCCAGGCATGGTGGTTCATGCATGTAATACCAGCATTTTGGGAGGCCAAAGCAGGCGGATCACGAGATCAGGAGATGGAGACCATCCTGGCCAACGTGGTGAAACCCCGTCTCTACTAAAAATACAAAAATTAGGTGGGTGTGGCGGCACGTGCCTGTAATCCCAGCTACTCGGGAGGCTGAGGCACGACAATTGCTTGAACCCAGGAAGCGGAGGTTGCAGTGAGCCGAGATTGCGCCACTGCACTCCAGCCTGGCGACAGAGCGAGACTCCGTCTCAAAAAAAAAATAATAATAATAAGGATGTACAAATTGCCACATGGTTAACCTTCAGATGTGTTTCGTGATAGACATTTTTTTCCATGATTACTGGCTGTATATTAATTTAGACTTACAGTCTCTCTCTATTATATAATACACATATGTATTTAGGTGTTATAATGGCTTTATATGTCAAGTATTAATAGATATACTTTTTCTCATACTCTGTATTTATCCAATGACATTCCTCTATTAAGGGATTATCAGCAAAAGAAGCAGAGTACAAGAATGATTTTTTGATTGGAGTTTGGAAAAGACTGATAATAAGCTATCAGCTTTTTCTCCTTCTCGTACACCCAGTCTCCAGACCAGATGAAGATTCCGAGGTCTGAAGAAGAAAAGCAGCATGTAGATTTCCATCGGCCTGCTCTGTCTCACTGTTCCTCTGCTCCCACCACCTCAGTCAGTGTGGTAGAGCAGGCTGGGCTGAGGGCATGCGAGTGGCAAGTCCATCCCTGAGATAAGTTTGGGGACCCTGAGCTGAGCGTGTGCTCCTGCCTTTCGATAGTTAGCAGACTCATAGCTGCTTCCTGTGCTTTTGTGGTGTGGGAGCCACGGGACAGTAATCGTCACAAGGGATGTTAGGACAGAGTGATGTCTTGGTGTCCTTCATTGTCCCCAAAGGAAGACAGAAGAGCCGCTAGCCTTCCACATGCCTCAAAAATTGGCCATTTATGTAACCCAGGTTGGAGAGAACTCACTGACTTCAGGGCGATTTGGCATCCTCAGGAAATGACCAAAAAAAAAGGAGCCAGGGTGGGCCACTCAGCTGGCCTTGCTGAAGCAAATGAATGGTCAGCTCAGGAGGGGTTACAGAGGAAGCCGATCACCCCTGGAGTAGCAGGCCAGCACAAAATGAGTGGAAGTTGTGCACAGGCATTCGATAAACCTCCGGAGCCCAAGCATCAACTCCGGTGGAGAAGTGTTAAAGAACTGGGTTTTAAAATTTCATTGCTTGAGAAAAACACAGAAATTGACTGTGCTTACCTAGAAGCAACTATGTAAAATATTCTGCATTAGGCAGAAGGGAGGTTTGAGGCATACAGAAACAGAACAAGGGGTTTTGGACTGTATGATTATGAAATTTGTATTCATGTCATACATCTCCAAACAAAAACAAACCTCATTGGGAAAGAAGAGAATAAAATTTCTTGTGAGCTTTCTTCTAGGGACTATAGGTAGAAGAAGAAACTCTACCTAATATTTTCATATTGAACTGGCTAACAAGAATCTCTGAAGACAAAGCTTCTTTGTATTCTTTGTGTTATTGAGTGAATATACTTATTAAAGGCTTTTTGGTTCTGGACAACACTTAAGTGACTTTTTCTTTATGCAGAGGTGGGCTTATCTGAAATGGAAGAAGACAAGTTAGATCACTCTACAAAAGAAAGTCATAGAAAACTGTAATTTCCCGCTAATGGGTATCAGAGAATGGAAATTAGGACTATTGCAGAAGAGATAAGAGTTAAAAGGAGGAGAATAGTCTGGAGGGTGAAAATGAGCCCATCCTTTCACCCCTACCCCTACATCTTGGCCACAGATGTCAGCAGGTAGGAGCAAGATAGCTAGTGAAAAATTCCCGGGGCAAGTAAGGCTGAGGGGATTTATGAATGGTGGTAGTACATATTTGACGCTCAGTGTTATTCTCTTTCCCATTTCCCTAAGGGAAACTTGAATTCTGGGTAATTAGCTGTTCCTCCTCAGGCACAGAATCTGGGACAGTTAATCAGCTTCCCTGTTCTGACTTATCAAAGGGCAGGCACGTGACCAAGATAGACCATTTGGAATTGTGGTTTTAGTAGAGTGAAAAAGATTGAAAATGGTTGGAGTTGATTCATTCTGGCACTAGTGCCCAATCCAGATGATCCTGCTTGTTTCTTAGCCCTGTGGAGCCTGCCCATTTCTAATTCTAGTTCACCAGCTTTCTCATCAGTTTTGTGAGCTCCTGACACTTCCAATATATTCCATTGGGAACCAGCATAATGTAAGAGACTAAGAGTATGTGTATATTTGAGACTGAATCCTGATTCTAAAACTTTCCATCTTGTGTTTCTCTGTCTATGAAGTGGCAACTTTAATGCTTCTTATGTCATAGGATTGTTCTGAGAATTAAATGGAGATGAAAAACTTAGAAAAGTACCTGCTATGAATCAAGTTTTCAATACATTTTAGCTAATGATATTAAATTAACTACAGTGGGTTTCTGTGGTTTACAGATACATAACTTATCACAGTGATACAATGATAATATCTAACTTTTCCCTGTTTGGTACATAATATACACGTTTATGGGGGTACTTGTGACATTTTGATACATATATACAATATGTAATGATCAAATAGAGGTAATTAAGATATCCATCACCTCAAACACATCATTTCTTTGTGTTGGAAACATTCCAAATCTTATAGCTGTTTTGAAATATACAATACATTAATAAATATAGTCACCCTACTGTGCTAACAAACACTAGAACTCATTCCTTCTATCTTACTATATTTTTGTACCCACTAACCAACCTCTTTTATTTTCTCTACCCTCTCCAGCTTCTGATAGCCACCATTCTACTCTCTACCTCCATGAGATCAACGTTTTTTTAAAAAAATTTTAAGTTCTGGGATACACTTTGCAGGACGTGCAAGTTTGTTACATAGGTAAACGTGTGTCATGGTGGTTTGCTGCACCTATCAACCCATCACCTAAGTATTAAGCCCTGTATACACTAGCTATTTATTCTGATGCTCTCCCCCACCCACAGGCCACAGTGTGTGTTGTTCCCCTCCCTGTATCCATGTGTTCTCATTGTTCAGCTCCCACTCATAAGTGAGAACATGTGGTGTTTGGTTTTCTGTTTCTGCATTAGTTTGCTGAGGGTGTGGCTTCGAGCTCTATCCATGTCCCTGCAAAGGATATTATCTCACTCCTTTTTATGACTGCATAATATTCCATGGTGTATATGTTCCACATTTTCTTTATCCAGTGTATTATCAGTGGACATTTGGGTTGATTCCATGTCTTTGCTATTGTGAATAGTGCTGCAATGAACATATGCATGCATGTATCTTTATAATAGAATAATTTATATTCCTTTGGGTGTATACCCAGTAACAGGATTGCTGGGTCAAATGGTATTTCTGGTTCTAGGTCTTTGAGGAATTGCCACTATCTTCCACAATGATTGAACTAATTTACATTCCCACCAACAGTGTAAAAGCGTTCCTAGTTTTCCATAGCATCACCAGCATCTGTTGTTTCTTGACTTCTTAATGATCGCCATTCTGACTGGCATGCGATGGCATCTCATTGTGGTTTTGAACTTTTTTAGCTCCCACATGTGAGTGATAACATACGATATTTATCTTTCTATGTCTGGCTTATTTGACTAATCATAATGACCTCCAGTTTTAGCCGTGTTTCTACAAATGACAGGATTTCATCCTGTTCTATGGCTGAATAATACTCCATTATGTGTGTATAAACCACATTTTCTTTATCCATTCATCTGTTGATGGACACCTAGGTAAATTCCACATCTTGACTATTGTGAATAGTGCTGCAATAAACATGGGAGTGCAAATTTCTCTTCAATATACTGACTTTCTTTTTGTTGAATATATGCTCAGCAATGGGATTGAATGTGTGGTGAATAGTCAATATGAATTCTGTAGAGAAACAGATACATGTGGTTTAAGCATTAACAATGACATTATAAATGAGAGCTTTACAAGACAGAGCTGGGAGTTTCTTTGGTCCTCTGGGCTAGTCAGCTATCCCTGGAACATTGTTCTTGGTTCTGAGTGCTTCTGGGATCAAGAAAGCACCTAAGATAGCAGCTATCCATTGATGAGGGAACTTGGAATCAGACTGTACAAAAATATCAAATAGGATTGCATTCAGGTGCATGTAATACAAACCCTGTTCTCACATTCTTGGGGTGTGGCTCTTGTTCCCTTGGCCACCAGATGGTTGCTCCATCTATAGGCATGGCATCTGCATTTCAGGCGGTAAAGATGTGAGATAGCGGTGAAGGGCAGAAGGTACATCTGTTCCTTATTGAACAAGAAAAAAACCACAACTTTTTGGTCCACCTACCCCATAGGCATTTGCTTAAATCTCATTGGCCAGAACTAATGACCTTAGGAAAGACTTGCCTGCAAGTTCTAACTAAACTGAAATTAAGCTTTACTGTTAGTTCTGGCTAACTGTACAAGGAGGTGTGAGGAGGGGGATATTTTTAACTGGGCTTGTTGTCCTTTACGAAAATCAGAGTTGTGATAATAAAGAAAAGAAAGAGAGTGCTTATTGGGTAGGCAATTCACCATAAGTACTGCAATGAGAAGCCAGGGAAGAACTGAGAAACTGAATCTATGGAGAAGAACAAGAAAACACAGTATTTGAAGGTATCATTATAAATCCAGAGATCGGTTGGATAGCTTTCTTTCACCAGCTCCCTCTTGTCTATCTGTTGTTTCTGTCCTTCACTTAATGCCTCAGCTTCTACCCCTAGTTCTGGAAAGACAGAATGAGATGGAAATGAAAGAATACATGTGAAAGTAGTTTTCTAAAAATGCTTGACTAACCCTACCAAGATGTATCTGGTTTTGGATTTCATTTGCTGCTACCTTAATTATCCAGTGATAGTCACAGACAGAATTTCTTAAGCACCTATTATAAGGCATAGATATTACTATTCTTAATTTGTTGGATAGGAAATTAATGTTTACAAAGGGTAAGTCTATTGGTGACACAAGAGGTGAATCTGGGATTTGATCTATCATCTGAACTACTTCGAGCACATGAGAGGTGCTCATGTTAAACACCTCATGCCTTACGCTCTGAGCTGGGTGCTGTAGTCTGCTTAAAAGCTCTGACTTTATTAGTATGAACGCCCTGTGCCAAAAGAACATTTCTAGAAGAATCCTGTGTTTTTTAACCTGCGGCCCTCATATTACAGGTAGTTTTGAAACAGGAAAGGTTCCTTTGTCCCCCTCACAGGGCAAGCGATGGAGTGGTTCCCTTCTTCAGTGCTCCGCTGCTCAAACCTCTAGGGGAACAGGCAGACAGGCAGGCTATGGGGCTCTGGACCCCACGGCAGTGTCTAGGGGTGAATGTTTACAGCTCCTGAAGCCCCAGTGGGCGTGTGTTTCAGGGTGCTCTCTTTGCCGTCTATAGGCAGCTTGTGTTAACCAGGTCAATTAGACCTTCTATCTTGTCTCAAGGACAGAGGGCTTTCTGTATCCCGGGTTCTTGCCTTGGTGTACCGGAAGAATCGGATCACACGTGGGCTTGGAGAATGAGTGCAAAGTTTTATTGAGTGGAAGTAGCTCTCAGCCGATGGGGAAGCCAGAAGGAAGATGATCTTCCCTTGGACTTGGGCTGCTCAGTGGCCCTGGCTCTCAGACTGTCCTGGCCAAACTCTGCCTCCTCCCCCTGGTAAATGGCCTGCCAAAGTGTGTGCTCTTCTGCGGCTGTACTCTTCTGCCGGTGTGCTCCCCTTGACGTCCTCTTGATGTCCAGGAGCTTGTGTCTTCTTCCGTGGATCTGCTACTCTCAACATCCAGCTGCCTCTGTCTCTGCCTTGCTAGGGTCTCTAGGGTTTTTATAGGCCCAGGATGGGGGCATGGCAGGCCAGGGTGGTCTTGGAAAATGCCACATTTGGGCAGGAAGGCAGAGTGCCTGTCCGTGGGGGTAGAGCTCTAGCCAGGGACCACGCCCTCCTCACGCAGCACTTCCCTTCCCCATTTCCTATCATTTAAAGGGACCAGGCTCTTCCCTTCCCAGCACTCCTGCGTCAGTTTCATTATTTTAAAACATCCATGGGAGCTTTATATTTACCTATTATTACACTGCTGAGGGGAATGAAGTAGCATGTCTCTTTCCTTTTGATGTGAATCTCAGCAATTTTACCTATTAACACTGGGACTGACGAGAAAATGACTTGCAATTATATGTTGTCATCTAATTCAAAATGGAGAATCAAAGTAGTAGTATTGAATCAATGCAATGTAGGTACTTGAGAAAAGAAGCATATAAAACTTGAGACTCCTGGGAGTCAAAAGATAGTATAGTCAGTAGAAAGTTTGGGGATAATCATAGCAACGAAACACAAAACCTGGGCAGGCTTCTCTTTAGTATATCATGTGGCAACATGAGTCATTCAGGGGCTGAAGTTCATCTATCTTTTTTTCCTTTCTTCCTTTCCTCTACCTCTTTCTTTTGTTCCAAGTTCTCTGTCACCCAACATCACCCCTCACTGGCTTTCTGGAGCTGGGCCCAGTCCACATACATCACAGCAGTGATTTTATCAGTGGTAGCAACAGAATCCAGCCAGTGGCCAGCTTGCTCTCACTCATTCCCTCAGACAGCGAGCATCTGCTGGATGGTTTTCTGAAATAATGTACCGTATTTTTTAAAAGGTCAACAATGCAGAGGCTAGCCATGCTGATTGTGGAAGCAGGATGCACAACAGGTAGTAATGAGACAGGGTTTTTCTTTCATCCGGTTTAACAAAGGTGGTTGTCCTCTAACTGTGATCTGATCTGAGATTGTTTTGTTTCCACGGTGAAAGCCCAAGTAGAAAGGGATTGCCACATATATACTAAGGAGGAACATGTGTCTAATGGGGGTAGCTTAATGCTGTATAAAGACCATGGTTTGCTTTTCCCGGTTCCGTCCTTTTCAGGACTCATATTTCAGTTTTCAATACCCACAAAAATACTATTACTCTCTAGGCAGTAATTTGGAGAAATGACTGGGTATTTCCCGGTAGTAGGGAGTTGGTGGGGGGCGGGTGATGTAAGAGCAGCCTGGGAATCAAGCACAAGTTAGCAGAGATGGAGATGATGTGGAAAGTGTGTTAAAGGCCTACAAATCTGAAGTTTTTAACTTCTATTGGGTGTAGAATCTAAATACAAAAGAAAACAATTGGAATTCTGGAACTTTGAAGATGAAAGGTCTTAAGAGATCTTTAAGTCCTCTTACGTTACAGCTGAAGCACAGAGATACACAAAGAAAAAGTGAGGGCCCAAGACTACAGAGCTGTTCAGTGGCAGCACCAGCCTCTGCCCAGTGTGGACCATAGCTCATAAGTTACATAGGAAACACAGACAACAAATTATTCCTTGGAAAAGATACAAGGTGACCACTTTAGGCCTTGCCAAATGTGGGGGAAATGATTTGTGAAAATCTGGAAAGATCCTAAAAGGTCATTTAGTTCAGTCTCTGTCTTACTGATTTCAAAATGTTTAGTGTTTTCTGTAATTATTTTATTAAATTTTTAAATTTTGAGATGATCGTAGATTCACAGTAGTTGTAAGAAATAATGCAAAGAGATCTTGTGTATCCTTTGCCTAATTTCTTCCAATGGTGCTATCTTGCAAAACTATAGTAAAATGTTACAACCAGGATATTGGCATTGACATGATGAAAATAAAGAACAGTTTCATCACCAGAAGGAGACTCCCTATTGATGGTTCATAGTCACACACCTCCCTCCCTCCCCCAATCCCACCTCTGCCATAGACCGCTGGAAACCATTGATCCATTCCTCATCTCTACTACTTTGTCATTTCAAGGATGTTATATAAATAGAACCATAAGATCTATAAGTAGAAAAATAAAATCCTAATCTTTGGAGATTCATCTTTTTTACTTGGTGTAATTTCCTTAAGATTTACTCAAGTTGTTTTGTGTTATCAGTAGTTTATTCCTTTTTTTTTTTCTGTGGAGTATTCCATGATATGAATGTGCCAAAGATTATTCACCCATGAAAGGACATCTAGGTTGTTTCCAATTTCTGGCTATTGTGAATAAAGCTGCTATGGACACTCATGTACTTATTTTTCTATGAACCTATCTTCATTTCTTTGGCATAAATGCCCAGGAATGCAATTCCTGGGTCATACAGTAGTTGCATATTTCAGTTTATGAGGAACTGCCGAACTTCCTTCCAGAGAGACGGTATCATCTTACATTCCTGCTAGCAACATATGAGCAATCCACTTTCTCCACTTTGTCACTAGCACTTGATGTTGTCATTAATTTTTATTTTAACCATTTCAGTAGGTGTGTATTGATAGCTCTTGTGGTTTTAATTTGTATTTCTCTAAGGCTAATGATGTTAAACATACTTCATGTGCTTATTTTTTATCTGTAGTTTTGGGGCAAATGTCTATTCATATATTTTGCCTATGTTTCTGGTTGGATTTTTAAAAATTGTTTTTGAAAGTTTTTTGTATATTCTAAATACTAGTTTGTTGGAAATATGGTTGGCAAGTATTTTCTCCCAGTCAACAGCTGTTGTGCCTTTACATTCTCCTCAAGTGGTCTTTTGCAAAACAGAAGTTTTTGATTTTGATGAGGTCTAATTTATCAATTCCCCTATAGTGTGTTATGTTTTGGAGTCAAACGGAAGATCTCAGTCTAGTCCTTTCTAGTCCAATGTCTCAAAGATTTTCTCCCATGTTTTTTCACTAAAAGTTCTATAGTTTAACATTTATGTTTAAGATCGTGGCCAGGCGTGGTGGCTCACGCCTGTAATCCCAGTACTTTGCGAGGCCGAGGCGTGCGGATCACGAGGTCAGGAGATTGAGACCATTCTGGCTAACATGGTGAAACCCCGTCTCTACTAAGAATACAAAAAATTAGCCAGGTTTGGTGGCGGATGCCTGTAGTCCCAGCTACTTGGGAGGCTGAGGCAGGAGAATGGTGTGAACCTGGGAGGGGGAGCTTGCAGTGAGCCGAGATTGCGCTGCTGCACTCCAGCCTGGGCGACAGAGGGAGGCTCTGTCTCAAAGAAAAAAAAAAAGATCGTGATATATTTTGAGTTGACTTGTGTAAGGTATAAGATTTAGGTCAACTTTTTTTTTTGCCTTCAGCATCATTCGTTGAAAAGGCTATGGTTTATCCACTGAATTGCTTTTGCACCTTTGTCAAAAATTGGTTGGACATATTTATATGGATCTATTTCTGGGTTCTCTATTCCATTTATTTATGTGTCTAATCCTCTGCCAAGACTATATACTTTTGATTCCTGAAGCAATATAATAAGGCTTGAAATCAGGTAAAATGAGTGCTCTCACTTTAGTCTTTTTAAAAAGTGTTTTAACTATTATAGGGCCTGTGCCTTTTAAATAGATTTTAGAATAAGCTTGTCTATATCTACAAAACACCTTTCTGGGATTTGGATGGGAATTGCATTAAATCTACAGATCAATTTGGGGAGAATAAACATCATTACTATACTGAGTTTTCCAATCCATGAGAACAGTGTGCCTCTTCATTTATTTAGGTATTATTTGATTTTTTTCAATCAGAATTCTGTAATTTTCAGCATACAGATACTATACATGTTAAGTTTATACCAATATAAGTATTCTACTTTCTTTGGCAAGATTAAAAATGAAAGTACATTTTAAATGTTGATTCCCATAAAAAATAGTATATAGAAACTCTTTGTTAGTGTATAAAAATGTTGATTTATATATGTTAATCTTGTGTCCGGAGACCTTACTGACCTTGCCTATTAATTCTAGGAATTTTTGTAGATTCTTTGAGATTTCCTACATACAGTATCATATCATCTGCATTACAGACAGTTTTATTTCTTACTTTCCCATCTGTATATCTTTTATTTCCTTTTCTTGCCTTATTTTAGTTGCCAGAACATCCAGTATTATGTTGAAAAAGAGTAGTAAGAGCAAATATCCTTGCCTTATTCCTCATTTTAGAAAATATTGTATTTAGCTGTTCACGATTAGGTGTTACGTTAGCTATGAGAGTTTTGTAGTTACTGTTTTATCAAGAAGATGTGGTTACTCTCTATTTCTAACTTGCTGAGAGTTTTTATCATGAATGGGTGTTAGATTGTGTTAAGTGCTTTTCCAGTGCCAATTGATATGATCATATTTTTTTTTCTTCTTTATCTGGTAGGTATGATAGTTTACATTGACTTTTTTCCAAATGTTGAACAAATCTTGTATGCCTGGAATAAATCCTACTTGGTTACGGAGTATAATTTTTTCTATACATGGTTGTATTCAATTTGCTGATATTTTGTTGAGGATTTTTGGTTCTAAGTTTATAAGAGATATTGGCTGATTTTCTTTTTTGTATTTTCATTTGGTTTTGGTGGCAGGGCAATGCTGGCCTCATAAAATGAGTTGGGAAATCTTACCTCCTCTTCTGTTTCTGAAAGATATTTTGTAAAAATCATGTTAATTCTTTAAATGTTTTATAGAATTCTCCAGTGAAACCATCTATACCTGGAGATTTATTTTCAGGAGATTTTAAATTACAAATTTAAATTTTTCAGTGATTGAAAGGGCTATTCAGATTACTTACCTCATCTTGCTTGAGTTTTGCTAGTTGTGGTTTTGAGGAATTATTCTATGTCTTCCTAGGTGCCAAATTTATTAGCGTAAAGTTGTTCACAGTATTCCATTTAATAGCTGCAGGATTTGTGGTGATATCCCTTGTTTTATTCTGAATATCAATGATTTGTGTCCTCTCTTTTCATATTTGGCAATCTTATTAATTGTACTTTTTAAAAAGTTTTTTGTTATTTTTCTGTTTTCCTGTTTTCAAGTTCATTGATTTCTGCTCAATTATTTCCTTCCTTCTGCATGCTTTGGATTTTAATTTTTCTTTTTTTTTGTTTTAGTATCTCAAAGTAGTAACTTAGTTATTGATTTTAGATCTTTTCTTTTTTCTAAATTAAACATTTAATATCATAAATTTCCCTCCCAGTACTGACTTAAGTGCTTTCAACATATTTTGATATGTTGTATTTTTACATATTTTTTTCATGTCCCAGGATATGATCCTTTTTTTTTTTTTAATGTCCCAAGATACAGTCTTTTTTGGTGAATAGTCCATGGTGTTCAGAGAAAAGAAAAAAAGTATATTGGGCTGATGTTGTGTGGCATATTCTATATATGTTAATTAGATCCTGATTGTTGATTGTGTTGATCAATTCTTCTATATCCTTGCTGATTTCCTGTCTGGTAGTTCTGTCAGTTTCCGAGGAGGGAGCTTGTGGTGGTTAACTATTTGTCCATTTCTCCTTTCAGCTGTTTCACTTTTTGCCACACATATAGAGTCTCTGTTTCTTGTTTTTGTTTTTTGGTGCATACATGTTTTAGGATAGTTTTATCTTCCTGGTGGGTTGGTCTTTTTATTATTATATAATGATGCTCTTAGCCTGAAACAATCTTCTTCCCTCTAAAACCTACTTTATCTGATATTAATAGAACCACTGTTGCTTTGTTTTGTTTGCATGCAATATCTTTTTCCATCCTTTTACTTTCAACCTAATCATCCTTGAATTTTAAGAGTTTCTTGTAAACAGCATAAAATTGGGTCATGTTTTGTATCCACTACCAATCTGTCTTTTAATTGATGTAGTAGACCATTTATATTTAAAGTAATTATTGAATGTATTAAGACATAAGTCTGCCATCTGATTATTTGTTTTCTATTTGTTCCCTCTGTTTCTTAATCTTTGGATTCTCTTCTCTTGCCCTGCTGTGAAATACTTGCACAATGTTAGAGTTTTATCTTGATTTTATGTGTTGCATTGTATTACTTTGCATAAATTTTTTTTAGTGGTTCTGGGTATTGCAGTATACATATGCGACATCACAGTCTATTGGTATCAACATTTTATTACTTCAAGTGAAGTGTAGAAACTATTTGCTTTTAGGTTCCTCTACCTCCACATTCTTAGATATCATTGTTTATAATATCAGATGATTTTAAAATGTTTGTTTCAAGCATCACATATGATTTAGAAAACTCATAAGGAGATCTTGTGCATACCCATATTTGTGCTCTTTTCATTCTTCTTCCTTCCGTCCTGATGCTCCAAGTTTCCTTCTTTTATCATACCCTTTCTGTTTTAAAAACTTCAAAACAGGATATTTTTGTTAGTGACTATTTTTTGTTTGTTTTTCTTTATCTGAGAATGTCATTATTTCCCTTTAATCCTGAATGATGGTTTTGAATTCATTGTTGACAGTTCTTTTCTGATAGCACTTAAAAAATATTATCTCACTTCCAACTGGACTCTTTTTAGATAAGAAATTTGCTGCCATTTGAATATGTTCCCCTAGGTAACATGCCATTTCTCTCTGGCTGTTTTCAAGTCTTTTTCTTTAGCTTTAGTTTATAGAAGTTTAATTTTGATGTGTCTTGGTATAGATATCTCTGGATTTATCCTAGAGTTTTTTCACCTTCTTGAATCTGTGACTGGATTTTTCACCAATTTTGGAAAGTTTATTTATTAGAATGCTCTTTCAGGGCCAATTTTCTTCTCTTCTCCTTCAAAGAAACCAATGATGCAAATATATTGGATCTTTCATTATTGTCCCACAGGTTTCTGAGGCTTTCTTCATTTTTTTCAGTCTATTTTCACTGTTCAGATTGGATAAATTTCACTGATTGATCCTTAAGTT
This sequence comes from Pan paniscus, assembly GCF_029289425.2. Classification (NCBI taxonomy): domain Eukaryota; kingdom Metazoa; phylum Chordata; class Mammalia; order Primates; family Hominidae; genus Pan; species Pan paniscus. The sequence goes on along the minus strand of NC_073255.2, from coordinate 115,379,579 downwards.
CACTAACCTTATTCTTTGTCATCTCCACTCCATTATTGAAACTATTCAGAAAAAACTTTCTATAAATTTGCTATTGTATTTTTGTGGTTCTATAATTTCATTTTTTATAACTTTCTTTTTTTCTTGAGAATTTCTATATTTTCAATTGTTTCAAGATAATTTATAACTGCTTAAGTCATTTTCATGATTGTTGCTTTAAAGTCCTTGCCAGATAAATCCAACATCTGATTCATGTTGGTGTTGTGTCCAGAATTGGTGGGTTCTTGGTCTCGCAGACTTCAAGAATGAAGCTGCAGACCCTCACAGTGAGTGTTATAGTTCTTAAAGATGGTGTGTCCGGAGTTTGTTCCTTCTGATGTTCAGACGTGTTGGGAGTTTGTTCCTTCTGGTGGGTTCGTGGTCTCGCTGGCTTCAGGAGTGAAGCTGCAGACCTTCGCGGTGATTGTACGGCTCTTAAAGCGGCACGTCTGGAGTTGTTCATTCCTTCCAGTGGGTTTGTGGTCTTGCTGGCCTCAGGAGTGAAGCTGCAGACCTTCACAGTGAGTGTTACAGCACATAAATGCAGCACAGACCCAAACAATGAGCAGCAGCAAGATTTATTGTGAAAAGCAAAAGAACAAAGCTTCCACAGCATGGAAGCGAACCCAAACAGGTTGCCATGGCTGGATCAGGCAGCGTGCTTTTATTCCCTTATCTGACCCTACCCACATCCTGCTGATTGGTCCATTTTACAGAGAGCTGATTGGCCGATTTTACAGAGAGCTGATTGGTCCATTTTGACAGGGTGCTGATTGGTGCGTTTACAAAACTTGAGCTAGACACAGAGTGCTGATTGGTGCATTTACAATCCTTTAGCTAGACACAAAAGTTCTCCAAGTCCCCATTAGATTAGGAAGACACAGACTACTGATTGGTGCGTTTACAAACCTTGAGCTAGACACAGGGTGCTGATTGGTGCATTTACAAACCTTGAGCTAGACACAAAGTGCTGATTGGTGCATTTACAAACTTTTAGCTAGACATAAAAGTTCTCCAAGTCCCCACCCGACTCAGGAGCCTAGCTGGCTTCACCTAGTGGATCCCACGCCAGGGCTACGGGTGGAGCTGCCCGCCAGTCCGCTGCACGCCTGCACTCCTCAGCCCTTGGGCAGTCGATGGGACTGGGTGCTACAGAGCAGGGGGCCCTGCCCCGTGGGGAGGCAGCTGAGGCCCGGTGAGAATTCGAGCACAGTGTGGGCAGGCCGGCAATGCTGGGGGACCCGGTGCACCCTCCACAGCTTCTGGCCCGGGTGATAAGTCCCTCACTGCCCAGGGCTGGCAGCGCTGGCCAGCCACTCTGAGTGCGGGGCCTGTTGAGCCTGCACCCACCCACCCACACCTCTCCCTCTACACCTCCCTGCAAGCAGAGGGAGCTGGCTCCAGCCTCAGCCAGCCCAGAGAAGGGTTCCCACAGTGCAGCGGCTGGCTGAAGGGCTCCTCAAGCGTGGCCAGAGTGGACGCCGAGGCTGAGGAGGCACCAAGAACAAGTGAGGGCTGCTAGCACGTTGTCACCTCTCAGTGTCCTGTTAGTGTCAGTTAATTGTCCTTTCACATTCAGGTTGTGATTTTCCTAGTTCTTGGCATGACAGGATTTTTGTATTATGTCCTGGATATTTTAGCTACTAGGGTACTCTCAACCCTATTTAAAAGTTTTGTTTATCAGGTAGTCACCCTATTTAGGTTTGTCATGCAAAGTCCTAGCCTACTTATAAAAGTACAGTCTTTTTTTCTTTGTAGTCTAGGTTCTATTGACAGTCTGATGTTTCAGAGCCTTTGCAGTGTTATTTTGGTTTGCTTGGTTTATCTAGTGTCACTGAGGTTCTCGCTGGTCCCTGCTGGTTTGCTTGAATGGGTAGGAGGAACTTTCCCAGGCCAGGCTATACCCTAGCTGAAGAGTGGAGTCTCTGGCCCAGGGAAATAAAAAGTGCCACCCAGGCAGGTCAAGATCTTGTTATCCTGGGATCCTCCTTGCTGGTGCTCTCAGCTGTGTGGTGTTTCTGGGTTATGGTGAGAAGTCTCAGGCCCAGCAGGAGAGGAGATAACTTTCCAGATGAATGAGGCTGCTTTTTGCAGTGTGATTTTGTACCTTTCTCATTTTATTACCAATGTCCTTCACTGGATTTGAGTTTTAGCTTGAAACAAAGAAATTAGAACTATTCAGCCTAACTTAGGCACCAGAAGTGATCTGAAGGTTCGAGTTTTAGGTTGCAGAAAGATTTTGAAATAGAAAATATATTTTTAGGCATTATAAAAAAAATCCAATACAAATTCTTACAAAGGAGTTATTATAAAATCAATTGTAATTTTAGTCTTTATTATTAATTTACAAGTGATACATTCTTTCAACAAGTCAGCTTTGTTAACATACAAATCAAAGATATTTATGTTTCAAAGCACAGGAGGACAAAATATTTTCTGAGCATTATAAACAGCAATTTTTATATATATATGCATATATATATGCATATATATATATATATATATTTTTTTTTTTTTTTTTTTGAGATGGAGTCTCGCTCTGATGCCCAGGCTGGAGTGCAGTGGTGCTATCGCAGCTCACGGCAACCTCTTCCTCCCAGGTTCATGCCATTCTCCTGCCTCAGCCTCCTGAGTAGCTGGGACTACAGGTGCCTGCCACCACATCCAGCTAATTTTTTTGTATTTTTAGTAGAGATGGGGCTTCACCATGTTAGCCAGGATGGTCTCAATCTCCTGACCTCATGATCTGCCTGCCTTGGCCTCCCAAAGTGCTGGGATTACAGGTGTCAGCCACCGCGCCTGGCCTATTTATTTATATTTTTGAGATGAAGTCTTGCTCTTGTCCCCTAGGCTGGAGTGCAATGGCATGATCTTGGCTCACTGCAAACTCCGCCTCTTGGGTTCAAGCGATTCTCCTGCCTCAGCCTCCTGAGTAGCTGAGATTACAGGCGCCTGCCACTCCCGGCTAATTTTTGTATTTTTAGTAGAGATGGGGTTTCACCATGTTGGCCAGGCTGGTCTCGAACTCCTGACCTCAGGTGATCCACCCACCTCGGCCTCCCAAAGTGCTGGGATTACAGGCGTGAACCATCACGCCCTGCCAGCAATTTATTAACATTAGATAAAGATTGAAGCTTCTTACCTGACTATAGCAGTGTTGTTAGTTTAAATAAACTATCTCAGGCTTCACACACCCATCCATCTTCCTCCTAAGCAGCTGAGCACTAAATAGATATCAGTCACTGTATTAGATGCTCTGAGAAATTCAAAGGTGAATGAGATTATAGTCCCTTTACATTTCAGAGCCAACCTTTCTAGCTATATCTCCTGCCATTTCTGAAAATATCTATACCTGAGCCATATTATAGTCACTGCACACTGGCTTCCAGTCTTTCCATCTTTTCACAGGTACCGGCTTCCAGTCATCCCATCTTTTCACAATGATATGGTTTGACTCTGTCCCCACCCAAATCTCATCTTGAATTCTCACATGTTGTCAGAGGGACCTGGTGGGAGGTGATTGAATCCTGGGGGCAGGTCTTTCTTGTGCTGTTCTTATGATGGTGAGTAAGTCTCACGAGATCTGATAGTTTTTGGGTTTTTTTTTTTATTATACTTTAAGTTTTAGGGTACATATGCACAATGTGCAGGTTAGTTACATATGTATACATGTGCCATGCTGGTATGCTGCACCCATTAACTCGTCATTTAGCATTAGATAAATCTCCTAATGCTATCCCTCCCCCCTCCCCCAACGCCACAACAGTCCCCAGAGTGTGATGTTCCCCTTCCTGTGTCCATGTATTCTCGTTGTTCAATTCCCACCTATGAGTGAGAACATGCGGTATTTGCTTTTTGTCCTTGCAATAGTTTACTGACAATGATGATTTCCAATTTCATCCATGTCCCTACAAAGGACACGAACTCATCATTTTTTATGGCTGCATAGTAGTCCATGGTGTATATTTGCCACATTTTCTTAATCCAGTCTATTATTGTTGGACATTTGGGTTGGTTCCAAGTCTTTGCTATTGTGAATAGTGCTGCAATAAACATATGTGTGCATGTGTGTTTATAGCAGCATGATTTATAGTCTTTTGGGTATATACCCAGTAATGGGATGGCTGGATCAAATGGTATTTCTAGTTCTAGATCCCTGAGGAATTGCCACACTGACTTCCACAATAGTTGAACTAGTTTACAGTCCCACCAATAGTATAAAAGTGTTCCTATTTCTCCACATCCTCTCCAGCACCTGTTGTTTCCTGACTTTTTAATGATTGCCATTCTAACTGGTTTGAGATGGTATCTGATTGTGGTTTTGATTTGCATTTCTCTGATGGCCAGTGATGATGAGCATTTTTTCATGTGTTTTTTGGCTGCATAGATGTCTTCTTTTGAGAAATGTCTGTTCATGTCCTTCGCACACTTTTTGATGGGGTTGTTTGTTTTTTTCTTGTAAATTTGTTTGAGTTCATTGTAGATTCTGGATATTAGCCCTTTGTCAGATGAGTAGGTTGCGAAAATTTTCTCCCATTTTGTAGGTTGCCTGTTCACTCTGATGGTAGTTTCTTTTGCTGTGCAGAATCTCTTTAGTTTAATTAGATCCCATTTGTCAATTTTGTCTTTTGTTGCCATTGCTTTTGGTGTTTTAGACATGAAGTCCTTGCCCATGCCTATGTCCTGAATGGTAATACCTAGGTTTCTTCTAGGGTTTTTATGGTTTTAGGTCTAACGTTTAAGTCTTTAATCTATCTTGAATTAATTTTTGTATAAGGTGTAAGGAAGGGATCCAGTTTCAGCTTTCTACATATGGCTAGCCAGTTTTCCCAGCACCATTTATTAAATAGGGAATCCTTTCCCCATTGTTTGTTTTTCTCAGGTTTGTCAAAGATCAGATAGTTGTAGATATGCGGCGTTATTTCTGAGGGCTCTGTTCTGTTCTGTTGACCTATATCTTTGTATTGGTAGCAGTACCATGCTGTTTTGGTTACTGTAGCCTTGTAGTATAGTTTGAAGTCAGGTAGCGTGATGCCTCCAGCTTTGTTCTTTTGACTTAGGATTGACTTGGCGATGTGGGCTCTTTTTTGATTCCATATGAACTTTAATGTAGTTTTTTCCAATTCTGTGAAGAAAGTCATTGGTAGCTTGATGGGGATGGCATTGAATCTATAAATTACCTTGGGCAGTATGGCCATTTTCATGATATTGATTCTTCCTACCCATGAGCATGGAATGTTCTTCCGTTTGTTTGTGTCCTCTTTTATTTCATTGAGCAGTGGTTTGTAGTTCTCCTTGAAGAGGTCCTTCACGTCCCTTGTAAGTTGGATTCCTAGGTATTTTATTCTCTTTGAAGCAATTGTGAATGGGAGTTCACTCATGATTTGGCTCTCTGTTTGTCTGTTATTGGTGTATAAGAATGCTTGTGATTTTTATACATTGATTTTGTATCCTGAGACTTTGCTGAAGTTGCTTATCAGCTAAAGGAGATTTTGGGCTGAGACAATGGGGTTTTCTAGATATACAATCATGTCATCTGCAAACAGGGACAATTTGACTTCCTCTTTTCCTAATTGAATGCCCTTTATTTCCTTCTCCTGCCTGATTGCCCTGGCCAGAACTTCCAACACTATGTTGAATAGGAGTGGTGAGAGAGGGCATCCCTGTCTTGTGCCAGTTTTCAAAGGGAATGCTTCCAGTTTTTGCCCATTCAGTATGATATTGGCTGTGGGTTTGTCATAGATAGCTCTTATTATTTTGAAATACGTCCCATCAATACCTAATTTATTGAAAGTTTTTAGCATGAAGGGTTGTTGAATTTTGTCAAAGGCCTTTTCTGCATCTATTGAGATAATCATGTGGTTTTTGTCTTCGGTTCTGTTTATATGCTGGATTACATTTATTGATTTGTGTATATGAAACCAGCCTTGCATCCCAGGGATGAAGCCCACTTGATCATGGTGGGTTAGCTTTTTGATGTGCTGCTGGATTCGGTTTGCCAGTATTTTATTGAGGATTTTTGCATCAATGTTCATCAAGGATATTGGTCTAAAATTCTCTTTTTTGATTGTGTCTTTGCCCGGCTTTGATATCAGGATGATGCTGGCCTCATAAAATGAGTTAGGGAGGATTCCCTCTTTTTCTATTGATTGGAATAGTTTCAGAAGGAATGGTACCAGTTCCTCCTTGTACCTCTGGTAGAATTCGGCTGTGAATCCATCTGGTCCTGGACTCTTTTTGGTTGGTAAGCTATTGATTATTGCCACAATTTCAGAGCCTATTATTGGTCTATTCAGAGATTCAACTTCTTCCTGGTTTAGTCTTGGGAGGGTGTATGTGTCCAGGAATTTATCCATTTCTTCTAGATTTTCTAGTTTATTTGCGTAGAGGTGTTTGTAGTATCTTTTGATGATAGTTTGTATTTCTGTGGGATTGGTGGTGATATCTCCTTTAGCATTTTTTATTGAGTCTATTTGATTCTTCTCTCTTTTCTTCTTTATTAGTCTTGCTAGCGGTCTATCAATTTTGTTGATCCTTTCAAAAAACCAGCTTCTGGATTCATTAATTTTTTGAAGGGTTTTTTGTGTCTCTATTTCCTTCAGTTCTGCTCTGATTTTAGTTATTTCTTGCCTTCTGCTAGCTTTTGAATGTGTTTGCTCTTGCTTTTCTAGTTCTTTTAATTGTGATGTTAGGGTGTCAATTTTAGATCTTTCCTGCTTTCTCTTGTGGGCATTTAGTGCTATAAATTTCCCTCTACACACTGCTTTGAATGTGTCCCAGAGATTCTGGTATGTTGTGTCTTTGTTCTCGTTGGTTTCAAAGAACATCTTTATTTCTGCCTTCATTTCGTTCTGTACCCAGTAGTCATTCAGGAGCAGTTTCCAAGTAGTTGAGCGGTTTTGAGTGAGTTTCTTAATCCTGAGTTCTAGTTTGATTGCACTGTGATCTGAAAGACAGTTTTTATAATTTCTGATCTTTTACATTTGCTGAGGAGAGCTTTACTTCCAACTATGTGGTCAATTTTGAAACAGGTGTGGTATGGTGCTGAAAAAAAATGTATATTCTGTTGATTTGGGGTGGAGAGTTCTGTAGATGTCTATTAGGTCCTCTTGGTGCAGAGCTGAGTTCAATTCCTGGCTATCCTTGTTAACTTTCTGTCTTGTTGATCTGTCTCATGTTGACAGTGGGGTGTTAAAGTCTCCCATTATTATTGTGTGGGAGTCTAAGTCTCTTTGTAGGTCACTCAGGACTTGCTTTATGAATCTGGGTGCTCCTGTATTGGGTGCATATATATTTAGGGTAGTTAGCTCTTCTTGTTGAATTGATCCCTTTACCATTATGTAATGGCCTTCTTTGTCTCTTTTGATCTTTGTTGGTTTAAAGTCTGTTTTATCAGAGACTAGGATTGCAACCCCTGCCTTTTTTTGTTTTCCATTTGCTTGGTAGATCTTCCTCCATCCTTTTATTTTGAGCCGATGTGTGTCTCTGCACGTGAGATGGGTTTCCTGAATACAGCACACTGATGGGTCTTGACTCTATATGCAATTTGCCAGTCTGTGTCTTTTAATTGGAGCATTTAGTCTATTTACATTTAAAATTAGTATTGTTATGTGTGAATTTGATCCTGTCATTATGATGTTAGCTGGTTATTTTGCTCGTTAGTTGATGCAGTTCCTTCCTAGCCTCGATGGTCTTTACAATTTGGCATGATTTTGCAGTGGCTGGTACCGGTTGTTCTTTTCCATGTTTAGTGCTTCCTTCAGGAGCTCTTTTAGGGCAGGCCTGGTAGTGACAAAATCTCTCAGCATTTGCTTCTCTGTAAAGTATTTTATTTCTCCTTCATTTATGAAGCTTAGTTTGGCTGGATATGAAATTCTGGGTTGAAAATTCTTTTCTTTAAGAATGTTGAATATTGGTTCCCACTCTCTTCTGGCTTGTAGAGTTTCTGCCGAGAGACCCGCTGTTAGTCTGATGGGCTTCCCTTTGTGGGTAACCCAACCTTTCTACCTTGCTGCCCTTAACATTTTTTCCTTCATTCCAACTTTGGTGAATCTGACAATTATGTGTCTTGGAGTTGCTCTTCTTGAAGAGTATCTTTGTGGCGTTCTCTATATCTCCTGAATCTGAATGTTGGCCTGCCTTGCTAGATTGGGGAAGTTCTCCTGGATAATATCCTGCAGAGTGTTTTCCAACTTGGTTCCATTCTACCCGTCACTTTCAGGTACACCAATCAGACGTAGATTTGGTCTTTTCACATAGTCCTATATTTCTTGGAGGCTTTTTTCGTTTCTTTTTATTCTTTTTTCTCTAAACTTCCCTTCTCGCTTTATTTCATTCATTTCATCTTCCATCACTGATAGCCTTTCTTCCAGTTGATCGCATTGGCTCCTGAGGCTTCTGCATTCTTCATGTAGTTCTCGAGCCTTGGCTTTCAGCTCCATCAGCTCCTTTAAGCACTTCTCTGTCTTGGTTATTCTAGTTATACATTCGTCTAAATTTTTTTCAAAGTTTTTAACTTCTTTGCCTTTGGTTTGAATTTCCTCCTGTAGCTTGGAGTAATTTGATCATCTGAAGCCTTCTTCTCTCAACTCGTCAAAGTCATTCTCCATCCAGCTTTGTCCCATTGCTGGTGAGGAACTGCATTCCTTTGGAGGAGGAGAGGCGCTCTGGTTTTTAGAGTTTCCAGTTTTTCTGCTCTGTTTTTTCCCCATCTTTGTGGTTTTATCTACTTTTGGTCTTTGATGATGGTGATGTACAGATGAGTTTTTGGTGTGGATGTCCTTTCTGTTTGTTAGTTTTCCTTCTAACAGACAGGACCCTCAGCTGCAGGTCTGTTGGAGTTTGCTAGAGGTCCACTCCAGACCCTGTTTGCCTGGGTATCAGCAGCGGTGGCTGCAGAACAGCAGATTTTCGTGAACCGCAGATGCTGCTGTCTGATCGTTCCTCTGGAAGTTTTGTCTCAGAGGGGTACCCGGCCGTGTGAGGTGTCAGTCTGCCCCTACTGGGGGGTGCCTCCCAGTTAGGCTGCTCTGGAATCAGGGGTCAGGAACCCACTCGAGGAGGCAGTCTGCCCATTTTCAGATCTCTAGCTGCGTGCTGGGAGAACCATTGCTCTCTTCAAAGCTGTCAGAGAGGGACATTTAAGTCTGCAGAGGTTACTGCTGTCTTTTTGTTTGTCTGTGCCCCGCCCCCAGAGGTGGAGCCTACAGAGGCAGGCAGGCCTCCTTGAGCTGTGGTGGGCTCCACCCAGTTCGAGCTTCCCGGCTGCTTTGTTTACCTAAGCAAGCCTGGGCAATGGCGGGCGCCCCTCCCCCAGCCTCGCTGCTGCCTTGCAGTTTGATCTCAGACTGCTGTGCTAGCAATCAGTGAGACTCCGTGGGCGTAGGACCCTCCGAGCCATGTGCGGGATATAATCTCCTGGTGAGCCGTTTTTTAAGCCTGTCGGAAAAGCGCAGTATTAGGGTGGGAGTGACCCGATTTTCCAGGTGCCGTCTGTCACCCCTTTCTTTGACTAGGAAAGGGAACTCCCTGACCCCTTGTGCTTCCCGAGTGAGGATGCCTCGCCCTGCTTCGGCTCGCGCACGGTGTGCTGCACTTACTATCCCGCACCCACTGTCTGGCACTCCCTACTGAGATGAACCCGGTACCTCAGATGGAAATGCAGAAATGTCCCGTCTTCTGCGTCACTCACGCTGGGAGCCGTAGACCAGAGCTGTTCCTATTCAGCCATCTTGGCAGCCAGAAACAGATCTGATAGTTTTTAAAAGGGGAGTTTCCTTGCACAAGCTTGCTCTCTTTGCCTGCTGCCATCCATGTAAGACGTGACTTTCTCCTCCTTGCCTTCTGCCATGATTGTGAGGCCTCTCCAGCCACGTGGAACTGTAAGGCCATTAAACCTCTTTCTCTTGTAAATTGCCAGTCTTGCATATGTCTTTATTAGCAGCGTGAAAATGGACTAATACACCCAAGTATCAAGCTGTTCTCTCTTTATGTTTTTCCTTCCTGTGTTTGCCAAGCAAAATCCTTTACCCAGTTCAAATCTCAATGCCTCTGGGAAGATTTCTCAACCTCTTTAGACAGATTTAATAATGATCATGGAACTTTTCATATCTCTATATTAGCAGGTATGTCATGGTTAATTTTAGGTGTCAACTTGACTAAAGAATTCCCAGATGATGGATACAGCATTATATCTGGTTATGTCTGGGAGGGTATTTCCAAAAGAGATTGCCATCTAAATCACTGGACTGAATAAAGAAGATCCACCCTCACCCAATGTGAGCAGTCACTATTTAGTTCTATGAGAACCTGGATAAAACAAAAAGGCAGAGGAAAGGTGAATTTGCCCTCAGTTTTCTGAAGCTGGGGCACTCATTTTCTCCTGCCCCTGGACATCAGAACTCCAGCTTCTCCAGCCTTTGGATGCAAGACTTGGACCAGCAGCCCCTCAGGTTCTCAGGCATTGAGACATGAGCTGAGCCACGCTACTACTGGGTTCCCTGGTTCTCTAGTTTTCAGATGGCATATCATGGGACTTTTCAGCTTTCATAATCATAAGATCCAATTCCTCTAATAAATCTCCTCCCCTCTCTCTCTCAAAAGGATATATCCTTTGGTTCTGTTTCTCTGGAGAACCCTAAAACACATGTGTAACATTTTATTATGTTCTATTTTGTTAGTTTCTCTTGGCTAATTAGGGATTAGCTTAAATTGAAGGACTGCTTTATTCCTTTTCCTGTCATTAGTATCTGGATCAGGGGTGACAAATCATAGACTTTCAGCATATTTCATTTATTCATTTAACAAATAATTTTCAGGACCACCAAGTTTGTCCACACAGGTTGATAACAGCATAATTCTAATGGGTGCCATTCACATAAACTGTAGTGTACCTCAGTCTTTTACATAGTGAGTGTACTCACATAGTGAGTGTACTTCAGTGTTATCCATAGTGAGAACTGTTTATTGAGCCCCTACAGTGTACTATGTACTGTTCAGGAATGCAGCAGTGAACAAAAACACCAGAGGTACCTTGAATGAATGAATTGGCCATTGCTTCATCCCTGGGGCATTGAAAGAAAGAGCCTTTTCTAACTTTGTAGTATTCTGAACAGGTGTTACCTACTTGGTGATAATCTGAATAAACTATAGTTTTTGTTCTGGTTTTAAATTTTATTAAGTCAGTGTGAGGCTATTATCTCATGCAAATCAGATATTTTTATCAAGGAAAGGACAATGCCACACTTTCTAGAATTAAAAATAGGATTAATTATTTAGTTTTTCTAGCTACTACATGTAGGTTTCTTCTTATTTTTTATTTCTTAAAAGTCACTTATTTGTAGAGCCCTAAAGAGTGATCTGTTAAGGCCGGGTGCAGCACTCATGCCTGTAATCCCAGCACTTTGGGAGGCTGAGACACGTGTATCACGAGGTCAGGAGTTTGAGACCAGCCTGACCAACATGGTGAAACCCTGTCTCTACTAAAAATACAAAAATTAGCCAGGCATGGTGGTGTGCACCTGTGATCCCACCTACTCAGGAAGCTGAGGCAGGAGAATCTCTTAAACCCAGGAGGCCGAGGTTGCAGTGAGCCAGGATCGCACCACTGCACTCCAGCCTGGGCAACAGAGTGAGACTCCGTCTAAAAAAAAAAAAAGTGATCTGATAAAACATAAGTAAATAAAGATAGCTGATCAGAACCAACAGAATGCATTGCCTATTTTTGCAGTATGTTCTGTAGGAACAGGTCAATTACATTTCAAATACATTGCCATTCATTATTTTGAATATGAAATTAAAACTAATTGGTTTCAAAACAGAACTGCAAGTAATCACAAATATGCATTTACCTACTACATCTATGCATGATTTGTGTTCTTAAAAATTATCCTTTGTACCAAATAATACACATACTCACATATCCTCTTGTGTGGTTCTTTTTTCAAGATCAGTAATTAGTTTCCAATTCAAACAGGGGCCATAGACTCTCCTTTTGATTTAATTTTATTAATTTCATTTTCTTCAACAGCTACACATTTGAGAGAAATAGGCATCAATTAGCTATTTCCACCAGGCATAAAATAGGAAACAGGCTCCAATCGTAATAGGAGAAATGAAGGTAACTCTTAACTCGGGTTTTTGTCTCTTAGTCAGGGACAGACTTTGTAGACCTAGACTTTGTAGGGTCTGAATTTTATACAATTTAAAGCATTTTCTTTAAGAAAAGCAGCACAAAATTGACACAAACATGAATATTTAGAATGAGAAAAAGAAATCACAACAAAATACAATTTTTAAAGCTGACAAACACTAAAGCGACAACAGAGCAAAAAGCCCAAAATAATACTAATCTCAACATTTAGCTACAATGTTTCAACATTTTTTGGTCACCTTGTCTTATGACAGTGAATGATATTATAAAATGTATGTTTGGTCTTCGACCTCATTTCCTTGCATAAAATTCCTAAAATCCTTAGAATCTCCAAAGTGTTGTCTTATATGCAAATGTCGACAGCTTCAGGGTGGGGCTGGTTACAAAGGCAGGATTAGAGGGTTGGGACTTTCAGCCCCACCCCTAACCTCCAGGGAGGGGAGAGGGGCTGCAGATCAAGTTGATCACCAATGGTAAGTGGTTTAATCAATCATGCCTACATAATGAAGCTTCTATAGAAAACCAAGAGGACAAGGTTTGGAGAGCTTCTGGATAGCTGCACACGTGGAGATTCATGGAGGGTGGCGCATCTGGGAGTGGGCATGGAAGCTCCATGTCCCCATCCCCCTATGCATCTCTTCATCTGTATCTTTGTAACATCCTTTATAATAAACTCGTAAATGTCCGTTTTCCTGAGTTTTGTGAGCTTTTCCAGCAAATTAACCAAACCGAAAGTGGGGGTCATGGGAACCCCAACTTGAAGCCAGTCTGTCAGAAGTTCCAGAGGCCAAGGGTCTCAAGGGGTAGGAGGGAGTCTTGGGGACTGAACCCCCAACCTGTGGGATCTGACACTACCTCCAGTTAGACAGGGTGAGAATTGAACTGGAGGACACCTAGTTGGTGTTCACTGTAGATGGTGTTCCCTGCCACTTGCTGGTGGGGAGAACACCCTCCCCTATGTTTTGTCATTGAAGTCATCTTCAATGTTGATGATTTTTGTTGCTGTGGTGTGACAGCAGAGGAAAAACTGGTTTGAGCATTTTCCACATCACAGTGACTCTGTGACATTTTTATCAGATAATAGAAATATAATTCAATTTTTCCATTGAAAGGTTATTTAAAGTTTGTCTTTTAGGTTATTGATAGTCAAGATGCCTAGATATGTGACCTCCCACACAGGTGTATTCACTTTTTGTAGGGTTGCTCCGGTTGGTTTCTTACAAACAAATGAATTTTGATCAATTGTATTTCATGAAATTTCTATCAAAAAAATCTTATGTTTTGATGCTACGTTACTGTATATATTCCTAATAGGACAGAGCTTCCATTCTTACTGGGTGTCAGGGAGAATCTCTTTACAATTTTCCGTATATGATCATTGAAGTAATTTTTCATAGATTAGTTTTTGACTCATCTGTTTCAAACCTTGTTTCTCCTCCCTACCCATGTACTCTTGATGTTGTATAGCACAATATTTTCCCGACAAAACCTAACTCCACATTTCCGTCACATGATGCCAGGTAAGGGGGCAGGGTAGGAGCACTGCTTGAAATAACAACCTCCCCATGCATAGAGTGATTATGACCCACGTAAACATGTCTCACCACAGACAAACTAAATGTACTATCAACTCAGCTTCTCCCAGTTGGATACTAAAAGTGCCCATGACCACCTTGGTGCCACATGATACTAGGGGAGCTAAAGCTCGAAGATTAGTCAGAGTAGAAAGAGAAAGCAGCTATAAGTAAATTCAGTTAAAATAATACACAGTTACAAATTTTACGGAAACATTTGACTGTATGAATACATTGAAAGGACCCCTCTCAGAGCCTTGAAGATGTCTATGTAAATTTAGAGCCCTGAACATCAGCTTAATTTGTTTCAGAGTAAAACTCGCTTGTTTTCATGGCTTCTCCAAGGGAAATACAACCCTCATGGAAATTCAGACAAACAGTTCCTGCTAAATTGTCCTAGAGTCCTTAGTTTATGAGCTTGCCTTCTCCTTTAATGTCCAAATAAAATAACTTGCATCTCTATTACATGTTATTGCAGCGTATGGCATCTGCTTTCCAGGGATTTAGGGGATTCCTAATGAAGAGAGAATGCATGCTTTAAATTTTTTCTAGCTCAATTTAATTTCTGGTCACCTTCTATCAACTTGACACTGCTCTCTGATCCAGTTGTGAATACAGAGTCTTCCATTTTCATTTTTTAGCAATAACAACAAAAAGCACTACTGCAATTGGCAAAGGGAAATAGGAAATTTTGCATCTTGCAGCAGAGAATATATTGGTTAAAGCATTTTTGATGTATAATTTTGTAGTATCTCTCTTTAAGGGTATAAAATTTCCAAAGTCACAGAAGTTGTAAAACTAAAGTATATTAGTCTGTGTGGACTGCTATAACAAAATACCATAGACTAGGTGGCTTAAACAACAGACATTTGTTTATCATCACTTTGGAGGCTGGGAAGTCCAAGATCAAGGTGCCAACTGATTCAGTTCCTGGTGAGGGCTCTCTTTCTGGATTTCAGATGGCTGCCTTCTAGCCATCTTCTAGCCTTCTAGCCTTGCCCTTGCATGGTGGAGAGAGAGCTCCGGTCTCTTTTCCTCTTCTTATAAGGGCACTAATCCCATCATGCAGACCCCATCCTCATTACCTCATCTAAACCTAATTATCTCTCACAGATTCCATCTCTGAATACCATTAGCATCATATTGGGGATTAGGACTTCAACATATGAATTTGTTGGGGGAGGGAGGACACAATTTAGCTCACAATTCACAGTAAATATTTTGTCTAAGGCTGGAATTAATGCAGTTCCTGGGCTCATTTCTGCTGATGCCAGAAAAGTTCACACTTTACTTTTTTAAGAAAACTTTTTGTAGAGAGAAGGTCTTGCTATGTTGCCCAGGTTGTTCTAGAACTCCTGGCCTCAAGTGATCCTCCCACCTCAGCCTCCCAAAAGCACTGAGATTACAGGTGTGAGCTATCATGCCCAGCCAGAAAAGTTTATCCTGACAAGTTAATGTAATTCAATGACTTCTGTTTTCAAACTCCATTTCCTTTGGGCAAATGCGAGCAAGTGCCCAGCCCAAAATCAAGATTGTGCCTCAGCCTTCATCTTATCCTGGGGGTGATCTAAGTTAGTGGAGGCAGTAGAGGGAGGAAAGGGAGTCTTATCATTAAGCCATCATGGATAAGTCAATCAGTGCCCAGTGGTCACCAGCATCTGCTGACCTCTGCTGAGGTGTTGTTTGCTCTTCTTTTGTGTTGATGTTTATGGCTGAGGCCGCCAGGTCCATGGCCCTATTTATCAGGTTTGTGAGACCCAAATGAAGGTAGTTTTCTGTCTACAGGCCCCTCTCTGCCTTTCTGAGCTCTTTTTTTTTTTTTTTTTTTTTTTTTTGCAGGATTCTGGAACTCATGGCTGTTTTCTCTTCACTGTGCTGGGGTTTATAAGACTCCTCCTAGACTCATCTAGCCAGATAACATTTTTGGCTATTTCTTCTCTACTACTCAGGATCCATGTTAGTAAAGAGGCTTCTCTTTGAGTTTGCAATCTCCCAGCAGTGCTTTTCCCTGTGACTTTACTAAAACTTACCTAGTTATTCTCCTCATTGCCTCCCCACTGGAGTCCATTCCAGAGGGGAGGATAAGTAGATGGATGATAGGATTCTGAGACCTACATCTTAAGCCTTATTCACAACTTTTGAATTCCCCTCCCCCATCTAATCAGGCACTCCATACTTCTTGAGTGAGAAACACAGCCAAAGTCATCAAGCCTTCTACTGCCTCAGTAATCACCACATAGACACTATGTTCTTAGGCCTCTGAGCTCTGCATGTAATATGGAAAGCTAAGTTGTTGGGATCCCCAACATCTTTTCTCTCTCAAAAGCCTGGCTTTTGCAATTAATGCTAAAAATTATTCCTCCCTCCGCATTCCTTCTTATGAATATAACCTAAAGTTTGTTTAGATTTTCACACTTCCCTTCATGTACTCCATGCCCTGGATAAGGGTAACTCAATTATAGCAGCAGGGATGGTAGTGATTGGCCCCACACTTGCTTCAGATCTATTTTATGTAATAAATCTCTTACTCTCTACCCGGTGTAGTGGGTCTTCTCTCCTGATTGGACTATCACTGAAAAAGGGGTGCTTGCTCTTCCCTTTTATTTCCCATGTAGAAACAGGCTTTATTCACATTGAAATATAAATCGCTAACAACTTTTAAGGTGTTACTCATTCTAAAAGTATTGGGTATTTTAGCAATATGTTAAACACATAATTTTTAAAAATCTATTGAATGAAGAATCTACATGTAAATGGAGTTTTACCTAAGCCTGAGTCTGACCAAGATCACACAGTCATCTTCCTCAGGACTCTTAACCTCTTTAAACTGGATTTTAAAGTTATATATGACTCATATATAAAATGAGAATAGCATAGCGTGTTGGAAAGAACAGCTTGGGAAATAGGAAACCTAAGTTCTAGTCCCAGTTCTGCCACAAAGCAATTGTGTAGTGCTGGACAAGTCATTTAATTTCTATGGCTTCTGGTTCTTCATTTTTAAAATGTGAAAGTTGGACTGGACTAGTGGTTATCAAATTGATGTATGCATAATTCTGCAGGTATACAAAGACTTTCTGAGGTATATGTGGGCTCTGTAGTTTTAAGGAAACACATTTTCTTGTCTTCAACTTCCATTTGTATACTTTCCCAGCTTCATGTAGATTGTAACTTTCTACTTCCTATCACAATTAGATTTCTCTCTATATTAAAAAAAAAAAGCATACTCTACTTTTATCCTAAATCTTACTACCGTGTGTTGTCCTGGTTACCCAGGAAACCCAGGGCCTTTAAAAAAAAAAAAAAAGGTTATATTGAAATATTTTTATTGTTTTGGAAACCTCATTTAATGACTTATAAACCTGTCACAGAGCATCTTGGTTTTGCTAGGCTTATGGTTTTCTGGTAATACTGAAAAATAACATTAGAGTTGGGGTATTTTGATCCTTGTTAGGAGGTTTCAAAATCAAATATATTGTAGAATTTAGGCTGAGAGGGTAATGGAACACTTACTTAATTACCTTACCTCTGCGACCCCTTGACCACTGTGACAGAATGCAGTACTTTAGGCAATGTCTAGTAAGAATAAAGGAGAGCACAGTAAGATACATTGAATTCTAGAAATGAATTTTTGCATGTATTTAAATGTGAACAGTTTTATTTCAGCTTTTATGTTCATCTCTTGCTTCCTTAGCTGGAAAGAAAAGCAACTTCTTCTGGTTTGGATGTTTTGTCCCCTCCAAATCTCATGTTGAAATGCAACCTTCAGTATTGGAGGAGGGCCCGTGGGAGGTGTTTGGGTCAAGGGAGTGGATCCCTCATGAATGGCTTGGTGCTGTTCTCACTCTGAGTTCACATGAGATCCGGTTGTTTAAGAGCCTAGCACTTCCTTTCTCTCTCTCTCTTGCTCCCTCTCTTGCCATTTGACATGTTGGCTCTCCTATACCTTCTGCCGTGATTATGTTTCCTGAGGCCCTCACCAGAAGCAGATGCTAGCACTATGCTTCATGCACAGCCTGTAGTACCATGAGCCAAATGAACCTCTGTTCTTCATAGATTACCCAGTCTCATGTATTCCTTTATAGCAACACAGATGGACTAACATAAATAGCCAAAGTGGTATAGGTTAATGATGTTACTTCTTTAATTGCAATTGCAATGCTTAATGCTTATCAGATTTTTCAAATTACATTGGATAAAACCACAGATAAAAGTTGTAGAGATTTCGTATACCCATAGTATGAGTTATTCAATAAGGTACTTAAAACCTATTTTATCAAAATATGTCATAAAATATTTATAGCAATTATAGTCAATCCTCTTAAATTGCCTTATAAAAATGTTTAATAATTTCTACTTCCTGTTAACATAAAATACTTGTAGAACTGATTAGTTTCTAGTGTCTTGCTTTTTAAATAAATATATAGGTAAGATTTGATCATTAGTATCTAAAAAATTGAGTCATTTCAGAATTATTTTCAAAAATGGAACTCATGCATATGTATTTACTAAAGGAAAATCATACTTTTTATCATACATTTTGCTTCATAATAACTTAGATACCCAACATTTGCACTGTAATGAAATGAAAAATTAAAGATATTATTTCAAAGACTCTGTTTCCCAGGCAACATATAAAGAGCTTAGAAATTCTTTTTTGTTGTTGTTTTTGTCTTTTTTGCGACAGAGTCTCACTCTGTCGCCCAGACTGGAGTGCAGTGGCGTGATCTCCGCTCACTGCAAGCTCCCCTCCCAGATTCACACCATTCTCCTGCCTCAGCCTCCCAAGTAGCTGGGACTACAGGCACCTGCCATGACGCCCGGCTAATTTTTTGTATTTTTAGTAGAGACAGGGTTTCACCGTGTTAGCCAGGATGATCTCCATCTCCTGATCTCGTGATCCGCCCGCCTCGGCCTCCCAAAGTGCTGGGATTACAGGCGTGAGCCAGAGCGCCTGGCCAAGAGCTTAGAAATTCTTACAAGAAAACACCTGAGCAAAATAAGAACCAACTGCTCTTTTTAGATCCATCAGAGAATTGAGGTCCAAAGCAAACTACTGCCCCTAAAACTGGACAGACAGACAGGTAGATACAGAGAATTACAGATTACTTGGAGCAGAAGTCTAGGAGCAGAAGCTCTCAGCTTAAGCCAGTATTGGTAGGTACACTGTAGTAATTGATGAATGGCTAGAGGCTCAGTGTGAATTAGCTGAAAGTTAAAAAAAACTCCGAGGAGGCCCAGTCTTAAAAGGGTCCCCAAATTTTTGTGAGTTTTGTCTCCAGGAGCCCTACCAGTTTCTCTTGGTGAAGATCCAAAAGGGGAACAGTAGCTATTTTGAAATATACCCAGAACTCCCTATTCTCCTTAACGAGGCCTGCTGTCAAGTGAAACTATTTTACTAGAGTACAGCAGACTGAAGTTTTACCAAAGCCTAACCAACCTAGGGGAAGGGAAATGTCCAACTCAAGCTCCTTGAAAGATAAGACCTAATCATAGAACTCATCCCTTCCTCAACACCTTACCACCATATCAACAGGGCTCCTGTATGGTGACAGGGGATTACGGCTAAAGAATTGCAAACCTCACACCCAATTTAATGAGTCTCCAGAGATATACAAAGTTGATGGCAGACAAAAACAAAAATACTAGAGGAGATTGTAGCCTTTGACATCACAGTTACAACAAACAAACATAACTCACCCTAAGCCAGATTCACATAAAACCTCATACTAAAAGCCTATTTCAGTTTTCTACCCATGATATATCATGTCTGGTTTTAAACAAAAAATTATAAGATACACCTTTAAAAAGCACAGTTGGAAGAGACAGCAAAAATCAAAACTTGACTGAGATATTACAGAGATGTTGGAATTTTCAGACTGGAAATGTAATATAGCTGTGATTAATGTGTTAAAGTTTCTAATGGAAAGAGTGAACAACATGCAAGAACAGATAGGTAAAATAAGCAGAGATACAATCTCTAAGGTTTAAAAGGAAAGGTTAGAAATAAAAAACACTGTGATAGAAATGAAAGATGCTTTGAGTTCATCAGTAGACTGGATAATGGCTGGGGAAAGAATCGGTTTGTTTGCAGGAGCAGAGAAGGGTGATGCCAGGGGTGAGGGAATGAGAAGATGTTAGTCAGAGAGTAAAAACTTTTAGTCATAAGATGAACAAGTTCTGTGCCTCTAATGTACACCATGGTGATTATAGCTAATAATGTTCTATTGTTACTTTGAGTTTGCTAAGACTATAGATCTTACCACACACACACAAATGGTAAAAATGTGAGGTAATTAATGTGCTAAGTATCTTGATGTGGTAATTATTTCACAATGTATATTAAATCATGTTGTATATCTTTAAATGTATATAATTTTTATCTGTCATTTATACTGCCATAAAACTAGAATCAGAGAGTTTGAAGAAATGTTAAGGTAAATGTCCAAGCTGAAATGCAAAGAGGAAAAAGGATAAAAAAGATGGAATAGAATATCCAAGCACTGTGGGAAAATTATAAAAGCTGTAACATACAGATAATGAGAATACCAGAAGGAAAAGAAAGAAAGGAACAGAAAAATTACTTGAAGTAATAATGGCTGAGAATTTTTCAAAATTAATGACAGACACAAAAACCACAGATACAGAATGCTCAAAGAACACCAAGCAGGATAAATACCAAAAAAAAAAAAAAAATCTACATCTAGGCATGTTATATTCAAACTGTAGAAGGTCAATGACAAAGAGAAAATCTTGACAGAAGCCTGGTAGAGAGGAGTGTGGGATACATTACCTACAGAGAAAAAAAAATAAGAATTACATTGAATTTCTCTTTGGACACCATGAAAGCAAGAAGAGAAGAGTGAAATATTGGAAGTGTGGAAAGGATATTCTTATTTTTTTTCTTTCTTTGAGACAGAGTCTTACTGTCACCCAGACTGGAGTGCAATGATGCCATCATGGCTCACTGCAGCCTCAACCTCCTGGGCTCAAACAATCCTCCTGCCTCAGCTTCCCCTCCAAGTAGCTAGGACTATAGGATTGCCACTATGCCAGGCCAATTTTTGTATTTTTTGTAGACTCCGGGTTTTGCTGACTCTAATATATATTTTATACATATATATATATATATATATATATATATATAAAATTGTCATTTCATAAGTCTTCGAAAAGTCTTAGTAATCTTCCCAGAAATTGAGAAAATGAATGACTCAAATGACTAACAGGATCCTTTTAAAGTCAGGTGGGGCTGGGTGTGGTGGCTCACACCTGTAATCCCAACATTTTGGGAGGCCAAGGCAGGCAGATCACTTGAGGTCAGGAGTTTGAGACCAGCCTGGCCAACATGGTGAAACCCCCATCTCTACTAATAATACAAAAATTAGTTGTGTGTAATGGTGCATCCCTTTAAACCCACCTACTTGGGAGGCTGAGACATGAGAATCTCTGGAACCCGGTAGGGGGAGGTTGCGGTGAGCTGAGATCGCGCCACTGCACTCTAGCCTGGGCAACAAACTGTGTCTCAAAATAAATAAATAAATAAATTAAATAAAATAAGTCAGATGGCTCCTAATTCTTTGTTTTCGTTAAAACTGAAGGACGATGGGGTTAATTTGTTTCTGGAGAGCAGGCAATTTTGTGATTTCTAGCATTTAATTCACTAAATTGAACATCTATTAACAAATGTTAAGCTTTCTTAACTTATTTATAAAAACAAAAATAGAAATAGCTGATTCTGAATTGTGTATTATTCTAGCAATAAACGATATTTATTGATAGCCATATGAGCTGCATGGGGGAAAGCTTTATCTTAATTTATTTCTAAAAATTTTGTTTTGATCAATTTTATTTTGTTTTGGTCAATTATATCCTAATGAGTTTTAGTGATAACTCAGTCTGGTAAAATATGATACTATTTAGATGGTTTTTTTCTTTAGTCACAGAAAAAATTTATTTCAGTTTATAAACACATTTTGGAAGGAAATGTGACAAGTGATGAATTAAACATTTTCAATTAGAAAACTACTATTTTAAGACAAATTTTTGCAGCAAAACGAAAAAGAAACACAAATTAAGGAAAAAATATGGAAAATTTCCTGACTTAATGAAAAGCTTGCTCAAGTATTTTTAATTGTTTGCCCCAATTTCTTTTATTATTTTGTTTTATTTTATCTTACTTATTTTTATTTATTTTTTTGAGATGGAGTCTTGCTGTGCTGCCCAGGCTGGAGTGCAGTGTCGTGATCTCGGCTCACTGCAACCTCTGCCTCTGGGGTTCAAGCAATTCTCCCTGCCTCAGCCTCCCAAGTAGCTGGGATTACAGGTGCCCGCCACCACGCCTGGGCATACATGCACACATAAGAAGAAAGCAAAAAGCAAGCACAGCAAAATTTTAACAGTTGGTGTATTTAAGAGGCTAATTGTACTATTTAAAAAATCTTTCTGGAGGTTTAAACCTTACAAATTAAGAAATTGGGGCAGCCGGTAGTGGCTCATGCCTGTAATCCTAGCACTTTGGGAGGCAAAGGCGGGTGGATCACCTGAGGTCAGGAGTTCAAGACCAGCCTGGCCAACATGGTTAAACCCTGTCTCTACTAAAAATACAAAAATTAGCTGGGCATAGTGGTGGGCGCCTGTAATCCCAGCTACTCAGGAGGCTGAGGCAGGAGAATCGCTTGAACTCAGGCAGCAGAAGTTGCAGTGAGCCAAGATCATGCCATTGCCCTCCAGCCTGGTTAACAGAGTGAGACTCTGCCGCAAAAAAAAAAAAAAAAGATGATAGGTATTAAAATGATGTAGCATTTAGATTTCTTTGGATATATATAGAAGTACAATTCAATATTTTATTTTTAAATGTCAATATTCTAACTATGACAAAGTATATCTTCGCGACTATTTAACGATCTTCAGTTCAATTGGAAAAATGTTAGATGACAACTTCATATGAATGAAGTAGTACAATGTTTTTTAAAGTACTTTTAGGGAATAGAAAGCAAAGAAATATTTGAAAGCCATTGGATGAGATGATTCCGAGATTATTTCCAACTCCAAAACTTGGGTATTTAACTTATATAAACTCACATGAAGCTCTGTGTACAGTTGTTAACTCATTTCATAAATGGAGATCTTCTGTTCAAGATGTCCATTAATGAAATGAGTTAAATAAGTTAAATTATTTAACTTTACAGTTTGTAGAGTTAACTGTATAGTTTATTACACAGTTCGAAAGTGCCAGAGCCAAGACCTGGACTGGCTCTACTTATCTCCAAATTCCCTGCTCAGTCCTCACTGCCATTCATCCCTAGAAGGTCTAGGGATCAGATCGTGAGATTGGCCCTCTTTACAAAATTTTTCAGTGTACAGTACAGTATTGTTAACTATGAATACAATGCTGTATAGCAAATTTCTGGAACTTTCTCATCTTGAGATTTTTCATCTCACTCTTGTATGACTGAATCTTTATACTAATTGAATAGCAACTCTCAATTTTTCCTTCTCCAACCCCTAGTAACCATCATCTTTATAGTCGTTCAATAGCAACTCTATTTTTCCTTCCTCAATCCCTAGTAACCACCATCTTTATACTCATTGAATAGCAATTCTCCATTTTTCCCTTCCCCAACCCCTAGTAACCACCATTCTACTTTCTGCTTATATGAGACTGATCTCAACTTTTTCTGTGGATACATCTTTTTTGAACCTGTGAGTGTACATTCCTAATGTAAGATTTTACATTTTTTTTTCTTTCAGGAGCTTGTAATCTCTTGTTCCCCTGGCATCTGTCTTCTATGGTATGGGTCTTCTGGAACAGAAACACTTTGCCTAGTTCCTTTTTATTCTTAGCAACCCCCAAAGATCTAGAGTATGGTGAGTCCTGTCAGTGCTTCAAGAGTGTTGAGACAAAAGCCTGTCCCTTGAGATGTTCCTCTGTCCCACAAAGTCTAAATGCTGAATAAACACTCTAATCTTCTTTTCTCCTCCCCGAGAGAATCCAGAAACTGAGATTTTCCTACTAATTTGTATGGTATTTTGGCAGCGGAGGGATAATGGTGAGAGAGTGCCCCAAATTTTCCTGTTGGCTTTGATGTGGCTGCTTTTGCTCTTATTTGGGGTACAGGATCCTTTTTAGTGTTTTCTGGTTTCTCACAAAAGAAATTACCTCATGTCTTATTGTTAAATCATTATGTCCATTGAGGGAAGAAAGTCTGGGGCTCCCTATTCTGCCATTTGCAATGTCATGCCCTAGACTTACTTCTTATAAAAATATCTATGTTCTAGTTTATGAGATTTCCTTAAGGGAAAGATTGACTTTAATGGTGGTGACCTGCATGTGACATTAGATAGGAGATATTCAGGACAGGGTAAAGCCCTCAAGCCACATTACACAGGCTAGTCTTGTACCACTGGATTGATCCCCATCTTCATAGTCTGCAAGGAGAGCCGGTTGAGCATCTTAACAGTGACAACCAGATTCTAAAACATTTATAGGAATGAATGAGTAACCTGTGAATCTAAAAGTTTAATAATCCCCAGACTAACATCTATTTTTTTTAAACTATTACAATGTATGTCTTCTCAGTAGAGCACTAAAGGTAATCCAGAAATAGAGTAAAAAATATCTTTCA
Organism: Pan paniscus; assembly: GCF_029289425.2. Lineage (NCBI taxonomy): Eukaryota > Metazoa > Chordata > Mammalia > Primates > Hominidae > Pan > Pan paniscus. The sequence continues at coordinate 115,355,211 of NC_073255.2, read as the reverse complement.
GCAATGAAAGGAGGGAGACCTTCAAAGTTGAGAATAATGCTGGCACTATGATAAAGTCCTAGCTATTCCAGAGTTGTAGTATTCATATACTTTTGGGAAAACCTTCTCCAGTGAGCCCATAATGTAATCCTTTATTCCATTTAGATGTTACTAAATTTTAACCCTGCACGTAACTTTTATCCTTAGGCACATCAGGCTGTCAAGAGAGATACTCTGGATTGAGCTGTAGCAATACTTTACGACTTTAATTTAAGCATGTTATAATTAGAAGCTGCTTGCTTATACCCCTGACTAGTGTAATATTTTTTCCTATAAGGACATAGATTCTAGCTTATCAATCATCCTCCCCTTTGCACTAATCCTGCTACCCTTTATTTTTACACAAATTCAAAATCTCTTAACAGATTCATGCTTTGAGCGTATTTGTAAAATTAATCCCTTAGGATTCATTTTTCTATGTCCGTATTTAAAAATGTTTTCTTCTTTTTTGGCTTGGGGTAATCTTTTTTAGGACAGTAATGCAGTATTATGTCTTTTAGCACCTTAAACAGTGCTATGCAGAGGGTGGGAGCTCTATAAATGTTTGAAAAATGAAATTGTTCTGTTATGATGAAGACAACTGTGCTGGCTCACTTGTCCTTAGTCAGAGACACAGAGAGAAGCCTCATTAACCAGCAAAGATGCGTGTTACTGAGACAAGAAAGACCATTCCTGTTTTTTTTTCTTTATCAAAATTAGCTATGACAAGTCTATATACATTGTGCTGCATGTTCTACAATACAAGAAACATAGATTCCATTTAAAGAACAGCAACACAATTATATGAAACATATATTCTGGAATATATAGAACCTGTAGTTTTAGGACTTTATTGCTTGAGCCACTCATAGCACTAACTGTTTGGGATAGCTGGCAGGAAATCCAGTAGACAAGGATAATTAACAAACAACACTGGAGAACTGTCTACAAATGTTCCTACTCTCCCAGCAACCCAATGATCAATAAGAACAGACTTTATTATGGGCTGCAAGAGTGCAACCAAGCTTTTAGAGTAGCAATTGCTGTTGTTCTGCAGTATCTAAGTCTCAAATACTTATTTATTTTTGTATTCTCCTAAAAATCTCTTCCATTCTTTCCGTTTCTTATGCCTGCAGCTATTGCTATGGGAGAATATTATGGTAATCGATCAATATCTGATTAAAAGTATGAAGCTTTTCCATTATCTCCACAAGGTGATTGAATTTCTTCTGCCCGAACAGCAAGATTCTCCTTTGAATTGCTGCAGCAGAGACTGGCACTGTGAGCAAATTTTGGGCTGCATTTATTTAGTGTGAGTGAGCAAGTTCTATGTTTCCTTAGTATCAAAATGCAGGCAAGAAGCTACTTAGTACTTGTCAGGAAGAGGAGTTACTGTAAAATGAGTATGGGTTATTTGATCTTTACACAGAATGCTTGATATCTTATGTCCCACCTCCATTCTCCCAAAACACACACACCTACTTGCTTTAATGCCTAGTTTCATGGGAAATAATTAATCAACCATTTATGTACATTTGATAGCTAAGATGTTTTCTTTTCTAAATGTTTCTGAAAGATCACACTGCTAAATAAGCAGGAAAAAAAGCACATGCTTTGTATGGTATAATAAATAACTGTCTTTTAGGCAAGGTTGCCTTCCAATTGTCAGTGGTAAAAGATATGTGAATAACAAGAAGAATTGGAAATGTCAAATAATAGAACAGTTTCCTATTGAAAATCAGTAGATTATATTAATATATCTTCTTCTCTCAGTTTTTCAGCAGAATTAATAAGTAATACATTTACCTCATTGACCTTATGTATACTTTCTGGTGGACAAGCTTATAACCTATCAGTGAAGACAGCCAGAAATAAAATAGGCAGGGAAACTGACAAATACAGCACATGGATAATTTGCCATTGAATAATAAGCAATTAACTATTAATTAAAGCTTTTAACCTAAATGCAAGAAAGCCACTTTGCAAGGCTGGTCTTTTTGCATAATGAAGAAAAAGAGAAGTCAGATATAAAGATAAGCTGCTTTCTATTCAATTTTTTTGAAATCTAAATGAATGTTTTTGACTATTGAGGGTTGGGAACATTTTTAGAAGTCTGATGGAAGCTATATCCCCACTTCCTATAAAAATGCAGAATTGTAGGACCACTACATCAATAGCATGGTATCCGTATGATTGGTGCCCCCCTGGAGTTGCACAATGCTGACATATGCATATCTTCTATCTTAGGGACTCCAGATAAGGAAGCACTTTCCCCACTGTGATCTTTGGCAGAACTGAGCTTGAAGAAAGCACAATTCTATTGGTACCTAGGCTAGTATATCCACTGCTGGTGTGGGAAGGAGGTTACTTTGAGCCTGTCTAAATTAATAGAGTGGCAGTATTTGCAGGTGACACTAATCCTAGGAGAAATTCAGTGACTTTACTCAGAATATCACATCATTTACTTACAGAAAAAGCAATGAGGGATACATAATTAAATAGATGCTGTTGCCATAGGTGACCATTCTAAGCAAAATAAATCTCTTGCATCTCGATATGGCTTTGAGCTGACTTTCAGTCTTCTGCAGCTGGCTTTATTGCATGTTCTAAATTTTCATGCATATGAAATATTTTGAAAATGTAATTCAATTGTCACTTGCACAGGAATGAAAAGAAGCAAGGAAATGACTCTTCATTGAGTTTTGGCTTTTTCTTGATTAGATGAGCAGCTGTTGAGCAATAAGTCTACCAAAATGGCAATTTGACTGAGCCAAATAAAACCCAACTAAATAAGACCACTAACTCCAGTCAGGCTTCTTAGAGTACTTTAGACTCAGTGTTAGGCATAAGAGGGCATCCTAATGGTGTCATTGCTTCTTGGCGAATAATTCCTTTTTCTCTTTTTTTATTTCCAAGCTCATCTTATCTGCTCACATTTTTTCACATCTTTGAAGTGACTTATATGTATTGATGTAAAAATGCAGGAAGTATTGAAGGTAATGATCTTTTTTGGAGGTTGTTGATATGCAGGTAGAAAAAAGCCTAAAAGTTTTTATTCCAGTTTATATGCTTCTTTCATTAAAAATCTTTTGAAAGCCTATTATAAACAAGTTATACTATTTAGTATCTATATTTGCATCTGACTGCTTGTTTCTTTAGAGCCTCAGAGTAACCTGTTGAGTTTGATGGGACACTTTACAATTAAGGAGGCAAAGCAAAGTGACTTATCAACAGTAGAAAGATGGCTTTGAACATAAATTGCTTGGTTCTCATTACAACGCACCTTCCCCACTATAACATGGAGCCTGCTTCAAGGACTCGGGGACTTCTGTTGGGAGATACACAATGATGCCTGCAATGGATTTGAAGGGAAAAATCTTTTAATATTACTAAGCTTGTGAAGGCAGAGCTTTTGAATTCCATTTCTCACCAATGCAGCAAATAATATGAAGAGATTGTATTTTTAATAGAATCTCCAAATTTTCCATCTGGATGAATTACAATCATTTAGATTTATGACTCCTTATGGACTCCTCCTCTTTATTCCATGATACCCATAAGCATTTCCTTTCTCTTTCCCACAATGTCATGAGGAAGAAACAAAGCCATGCAGAGAATGCCCTTGGTTTTGCTTATCCCCACTGCAGAGACTAATGATTTATTTATAGATCAGCTTTGCCGAAATGTTTTGGAGAACCTAGCATTTCTTAAAGGGAACATCACAGATGGAATTAGGTTGTGGGCTATGTATATTTCATTTAAAACAGCAGGATCTATTTTTTTTCTGCTTATTATTACATTGCCCCATGTAGTTTCATCAGTTTTTTTCTTTAACCTTGAACTAGAAAATACATGAGTATTTGGGATGGAAAAACACTTCTATAGATTAACAACTCATTTGATAAAATTGTCCAGTCAATCAAATCTATTGAAAAATACATAATACACACACAGAATGCACAGAAGGGGCATGGCCACTATTTTGAAGGCATGGAAATATTCAGAAAATGGACTACTGTAAGCCCAGTGCATTGATTCAAGTTTGTTGGTCTGAGGCTGTCCACAGCCACTAGTGAGCCAGGATCTGTCCCATTTTAAGGAAATAGCTAGTTGCTTCATTATTATGTTTGTGTTTGTGTACAATCACAAAGAGACAGCGCACAGTCATAACTCTTTATATACTCAGATATTACTTTTCTTTCAAAGAAGATGTGGCTTTGTCTATAATCCATTTTGTTTCCCTGAAACAAAACTTCAGTCCACTGGGTGGAAGGAAGAAAACAAACATTTAGCACTTGCTCTAAGCTGAATTGTGTCCCTACAAAATGTATTTGTTCAACTTTAATTCCCCATGTGACTGTATTTGGAGTTAGGGGTTATGAGGAAGTGAAAAATGTTAAATGAGCTCATAAATGTGGGGCCCAAATCTGACAGGCTGGTGCAGAGAGACCAGAGCTTCCCTGTTCCACCATGTGAGTACATGGTGAGAAGGCAGCCATCTGCAATCAAGAAAGAGAGCCCTCACCAGGAACTGAACCAGCTGGCATCTTAATGTTGGAGTTCCTAGCATTTATCTCACAGTTCAGAACTGTGAGAAATAAATTTCTGTTGTTTAAGCCTGCTAGTATATGGCATTTTGCTATGGCAGCCTGAGCAGACTAATATCATCCTGTCAGTTTAAGTTACTTAAACCATTAGTTTAGGATATGCTCAGACTCACCAAGAAAAAAAAAACGATGTAGGTTTTTATTTCTTCCACCCCCTCCAAGCAGTGCTTGGGTGAGTGTGAGGGTGTGCTGCAATGCAACCTTGTGGTGAAGGAAAAGAATTTAGGTCCACGGGGTAGGTGTCTGCTGGCATCTTGGGGCTCCAGTACAATCCCTTCTGCCCCCTTGTCAGGGGCTGGTCCTGCTTACATGTGCAGTTGACATCTGTGACTAGCATGACTCAATATCTGATCTCTGTTTGTCCCTCCCTTGTTGACTCAGCGTCACCTCAGTTCTATCTGGTGCTATAGGCTCTCTGCATTCTACTACATCCTCACCATGGTGGGCTCTATAACATCCCTAGAACTCTCAACTCTGTGGCCAACTGCTTCTATACTGGAGCTACAAGAACACCTGGGTCTCATCCCTGCTACCCACAAACCCTGAGTGGATCAGGAAAGCCAAATATCAAAGTCTCCTTTTGTCTGACAAACTATACTGTACCACTTGGCTTACTGTGATCCGATTTGTTGCTGCTTGACAAACTCCCTCTTAAATCCCACAGGGAAAGCCAGGACAAGAGGTTTCCACTGTCCTTAGCTTTTCCTCACTCTGAGGACACATGACTCATCATTTTCTCTTATCTCTTCCCAGCTTATCTTCTTTTTCTAAATTCCCTCAAACTCCCAGAAAAAAGAAAAAAAGCAAACTTGCTCTCTCACTCCAAGTCATTATTTCCTTTTTATCAGACAAAAACAAGTTTTATGCCCTAGGAGAGTGAGAGAGAGCTTCTTTGCATTCTGGGCAGTGTATGAGCTGAGTCCTGAATCTTGGTATGCTAAAGGAGTTTATAAAGTTATTTAGGAAGTCTGTTCTCTCTCACTTCTCCCACAATGTCCTTTTCTCTGAGGTCATAAACTTTAGACATAAAAAGTTTCAGATGGACAAAAATTTACAGGAAGAATGAAAATGATTGGCTTATATTCACAAAGATATTATTCCTCCCTGTGAATAGGATTGTCTATTTTACCATGGATGTATGCTTACATTCTGTGTATTAATGCACAGTTTCATATATAAACCTTACTCCTTGAGGCAGGTATCCCAGGTGTGAACAAACACCACTAGTGTTCACAATGAATACACAGTGCATAAGACTTCAGGCATTCAAAACATTCTCTCAATCCTCCAAGATATCTTCCACCAGCTTGTCCAAACTGTTCATTTGTTTTACATTTTCTTTTGTAAAATAAGCATATAGGCAAGCCACACCACTCAGATATTGTGTGAATAATTGGTTCCTTGCACTTTTGAAAGAATAATTTAATTAGCTCATCAAAGTACCCTTCAGTTATATCCTATATTTTGTCCATCCAGGACGCTGCGTATTTAATTATTCTGGGTCAATGAGCATCCTGCTGGGTATCTCTTAAATGAGTCTTCCTGTCATATTGCATTTTTACTTCTTATTGGCATGCAAGAGGGGAGAGCTACTGTTTACAAAGCTCCAGTTTGACTGCTATTTTTGACCCTGCTGTACCACTTCTGTGGCAAGCTCAATCATAGGCTCTGAGAAGAGTTCTTAGGTCCACAGCCATTTATGCATGCAAGATTTCAGATGTTTAAATAATCATCATTTTGGTGATTTGTAACTTGGAAGAACTAGGAATATCTTTTGTCTTATATTTCTTGCCTTCTGTTTGTTTAACTTAAAGTTTCTTTCAAGCTTAGTATAAACTGAGAAAGTGAGACACAAAAATTATGTTAAAATGCACATTCTTTAATATGTCAATAAAACAGTTTCACTTATCCAGATGTTTATGTTTAAGTTTTTTCTTAAAAATCAAATTTTCCGTCAATGATCACACTGATGTAAAGCGGTGATATATCGACATGTACTTCTAGACAATAATTTGGGGTTCTATCATATAGCAGTGACAGAAAATCCCATATAAAGATATAAATGGAAAATGATACCTGACTGATGGATTAGATTGATTGGCACTGTAAAGATAAGACTATTTTGTTCCTTGATGGGAGATTAGTACAGAAATAGATGTGTGAGTCAAACTTCAGCACAGTAATGATTTCCTGACAAGCACTCTTTCCAAACCCAAAATACATTAAGTTTAAATGCAAAGAACCCTTACACTTTAAATATTTCTCTCAATTTTTCTATAAACTGGTAGAAAAAAGAATTTGCACTTTATGTCAAGACCACAATAATTTGTTTGTGTATAGCATATTACCTGCTAAAGACCATGATGGAAGTTAAATAATGATGAGCCAATTGCTGGGCTTATGGTAGAGTGCTATATGATTGACTCAGATAACAATATATCAGGGCCACACATTAGTTTCTGAATGGTTGAGATTGAGTGCTAATGCAATTTGGAAGAATTCCCAGTACAAATAAAGAGATATACACTGTCCCTTTAATGACTCAGGGAAACAGAAACAATTTTTCACGCATTAAACATTTTACCAAGTTTGAATATTTTGTCTTTTTTAATTTGAAGAAAAAACTTTTTTGACTCTAACAGCCTTCAAGCTGTTGAAGTAGAATGAAATGAACTGATTTCAAGGTATATTAATAATTAACAACCACCAGAGCCACGTAAACAATGTCAACCAGGGCCTAGATATTGTCTAGGTGGCATCTAACTATATCTGAGCCCCTTCTCCTAAGGAAAGGACAGGAATTGCTATTAATTGAGTATCCAATAAGTGCAAAACAATGTTCTTGGCACTTTTATATCTGACTTAATCCTTACAGCTTCTCTGTGAAGTGTGATGCATATTAAAGATAAAGTGAAATTTATGAGAGTTAAATTGCCCTCTCTCCTACAATTGAAAATTGGAAAATTCAATTCTTGAGATCTGTCAAAATCTGTTTCAGATGTACACTATCTGATATGGTTTGGCTGTGTCCCCACCCAAATCGTATCTTGAATTATGCTCCCATAATTCCCATGTGTTGTGGGAGGGATTCGATGGGAGGTAATTTGAATCTTGGGGGCGGTTTTTCCCATAGTGTTCTCATGGTAGCAAATAAGTCTCATGAGATCTGATGTTTTTTTCAGGGGTTTCTGCTTTTGCATCTTCGTCATTTTCTCTTGCTGCCACCATGTAAGAAGTACCTTTTGCCTCTCTCCATGATTCTGCGGCCTCCCCAGTCATGTGGAACTGTAAGTCCAATTAAACTTCTTTTTCTTCCCAGTCTCAGGTACGTCTTTATCAGCAGTGTGAAAATGGACTAATACACTATGACTCTTCTTTTGTGAGTGACTTTTCCAGAAACTTCTATGTGCCTACTTCTTAACAATGGGTCCTGTTAGCACTTGTCAGACCCACTGCTTAACCCACTTAGGTAACAAAAAGAAAGCATTATACCATTTCTTCCTGAGCTTTGTATGGTCCTCCCCCTTCACAATCCAGCAAAGAATCCCAAGTGTTGCCACAGAGGGTAACTACAATGCTTACAATGCCAGTTTTTATTTTGGGTTTTAATTACATAGTTCCGACTTGTATATCAAGGAATGCTTACTCTTCTGGTGGGGTTTGTACCTACTTTAAGTTGAATTGATATAAACAGATCTAGTTGCGGGAGGCTTCTTACTCCTGCCTGAGGAGAGACTACCTACTTTTGTATAGAAATGAACATAAATCATCCATATGAGAATAAGAGATCAGAACTCGACAGTAGGACAAAGAAGTGGGTCAGTCAGATGAAGTGTGTCCTTCTCTAACCCAAGAGGAGAGAGAAACTGATTAGGGCTTGTCAGGTTATCCTGGAAGCCTGGAGAAGTGAGCAGCAGGAGGGTAGTGGCCAAGAGAGGCAGGGAGAGACAACTGAAACACCTAGGAGGCATATCATTGGCAGTCTAGATCCAGCCATGGAGAAGGGTTTTTGACACAGGACTCCCAGTGCTGAAAGGACTGGTCATGATTAAAACTGAAAAACCATAAAGAGGACAATAATTATAACAGCTAATGACTGTTGCACACCTACTGTGTGTCAGGAATATAGGGTTGTACATCCATATCCTCTGGGGGCTTTACAAGTGCTTACATGGCCTCTATGATCTTTCTTCCATGCTACATAGTCTCATGACCAAAGGTTTACCCTTCTTCCCACTGCAAGTTCCTCTCTACCTTCTTTCATTTTAGTAGCCACTGAGCCCTCTCATTCTCCATCCCTTGAGGCTTAGACTTATCTAGTTTCTGGGAAGAACATCTAAGAATCTTCATCTGGCTGATAGGTCAGGAATTTCTTCAAACTTGATTTCTGCTTTCACATGACCAGGAGGAAGAAAATCAGCATTCTTGGTACCATGAGAGAGATTGGGGAGACAGATGGGGTAGAGAGATAAATATACTATGGAAAAAAATGGAAACTTCAGCATATAATACAGCAACAGAGATTATTGTCCATTTCTTGAAACTGGAATGTGAACCCAAGAGCAGACACTTTTCCTCACATGCTCACAACTCCAGTGCTAGCATAGGCAACTAATAAATATTTGTTCAATAAATAAATGAGGTATATGAAAATTTGAACAGGTAAGAAAATAAAGATGAGAGTTCTCTCTGGCCATTTGTTGTGCTTAACTTCCTGGGCTACTTTCATATATATTTTTGCTCAAAATCATAGGCATGGGAGGGAGGGACTATTAAGCATCTTTGCTTGATATAGTTTTATTCCACAACAGAACCTCCTACACTTATCCAAAGACATAAAGGATGAAGATAAGACCTGTGAGATATCAGATTTCTTATACCTCCATTTCTTTAGATGTGTTCTCACAAACCAGCAGAGGCCACATAATATCTTTTGTATTGAACTGAAGCAAATTATTTGAAACGTAAATTCAAGGATTTTTCTAGTTTTCTTTTTCTTTTTCTTTCTTTTTTTTTTTTTTTTTGACAGAGTCTCGCTCTGTCGCCCAGGCTGGAGTGCAGTGGCACGATCTCAGCTCACTGCCAGCTCCGCCTCGCGGGTTCACGCCATTCTCCTGCCTCAGCCTCCCGAGTAGCTGGGACTACAGGCGCCCGCCACCACGCCCAGCTAATTTTTTGTATTTTTAGTAGAGACGGGGTTTCACCGTGTTAGCCAGGATGGTCTCGATCTCCTACCTCGTGATCTGCCCGCCTCGGCCTCCCAAAGTGCTGGGATTACAGGCGTGAGCCACCGCACCCAGCCTAGCACACATCTTTATGAAGGTCTTTTTTCTTCCACTTCATATATTACATGACTGGTAGTATACCAGCCACCTTAGTAAGTACACTTTCCTTGAACACTAAGCAAAGGATTCTTCATTCTATTTCAGTAACAGCCAAAAACTTGCTCTTTTGTGTGCTAGGCTCTATTCTCTATTTTAAGTACTTTACATATATAGCTCATTTAATTTTCCCAGCACACTATGATCCTTGTTTTGTGGATGACAACAAGGGATGGGAAAGGTTAAACAACTTGCCAAGATCCAGTAAGCTGGCAAGTTGGGAAACTGAAATTCCAAATCAGTTGTCTGGATACAGAATCTGTGCTCTGATTTTACAAGCAAAGCTCACAAGATCTTGTCCAAAGATCTTCACATCTTTTGTTGAGCTTAATGAACCCGGGAGGCAGAGCTTGCAGTGAGCCAAGATCGCACCACTGCACTCCAGCCTGGGTGACAGAGTGAGACTCTGTCTCAAAAAAAAAAAGTGTGCTAGTGCTCAGCTAGTTATTTTATATGCATTATCTCATTTAATCTTCACATCATTTCAATTTACAAAACAAGAGCCAAGACAACACAATCTTAGGTTAAATACATTTGTTAAATTCCCATTTCTAGGAAATGACAGAGCCAGATTTTAAACCTGGATTTGTCAGATTCTAAGGCCTATCTTGTTCGAGTGGTTTAAGTGCAGAACTACTTAGAGAAACAAAGTTTAGAGCATGTTCAACTTAGAGTTCTGTGCTAAAAATGTTAAAGTGGCTGTAGAACACGTAATTTAGGTTCCTAAAATAAGTGGATTATCTCTCTGGAGAAAAGACTAATTTCAAACCTTGTAGGAGATTGTAAAATCTTATCAATTTTCACTAAGGCAGATAAAGACATTAAAATATGGACTTAAAAATACAATTTTGGTTTTAAAGACATTTTTAGAATTAGGATGAGTACTGGTTTAGGGGTCTAGAATCATATCAATTATGATTTACCTTTAAATAGCTTGCTGTATGTATTTGTGCCTACAGTGAAAAACAAAAACCAAAACCTGATTTTTTGAGTCTAGTGGGCATGTACCAGAAGATAAGGTCACTATTACCTGTGATCTTGGTGTGTATTTCCTGGTTTCAATGTGCCATTTTCTCTGCTACATTTTACTCACGTGAGAGTCTTAGATGTGGGATGTGTTTTAATGTGTAGGCATATGTGTATGCATGGGTATGTAAGTTTTTTCTCTCTTGTGCCTAAATCTGTATTAATATCACTATCTTTTTCTCTTAACTTTCACTTTGTTTCTCATAGTCCTTTCTTTTTTGGATTACAATAATAGATCTGGAGTCTATTTTTCATATACCTGATAAAGTTATATATTCTCCTTTCTTAACCTATGGAAAAAATAATTGATATTTCTCTTTAAAAGACTGACTCATGTGGCCTTATGTTGATTTTTTTCTTAATAGCATAAAGGGTTCCCATCTCAATTTAAATAGGAATTAAATAAATTTGATAAATCATATAAAGTAGCAGAATTTAAAGTATGATCTATCTACCTAAAATAAAGGTTATAGCTTATCTTTTAAGCTGTAAAGATGGGAAATTGCCCTTGTGGAGAGTATAGGCTATTTAAATATTCTAGGGCAGATATTGGAATTGATTCTTGCAGAAAACACTCATTGTTAAGCTGTTCTAGTTATGCAGACATGAGGAAGTATCTACCCATTGTTCTTGAGAATTAACCTAAAAGGAGATGCTTCAGACTGGCATTCAGCATTCTGTGTAGTAATGAAGTTGAGTTAATAGTGAAAATGGGCCCATGTAGACTCAGAAATTGCCCTGTGCCTGAAATACACTCTATGTTCTTGGAAAATGTGAATGAGTTTTGTTCAAGTATTTTCCCTCAAGAGGTCTAGGAGATGGGATAGACAGTTCTTATCTTCTTTTTCATTCATGCTATGGAAAATACTGTGAAAAAGAGTGAACTGGGTTGTCACAGCACTACCTACATTCGGCTGTTGCTGTCCCTTCTCATTTAAGGTTGGATGAGCCACAATATGGGCCATGACCCTTTGTATTAGACATGGGATGAGATTACACCTTATTTTTGAGTTAATATTTTCCCTGGAAGAGAATGGATATTCCCAATGTCAATCAGCCTAGAACAGGAAATAAGATAAGCCTTAGGAATAAAGGAGCTCCCCTTATCTTTGGCAGAGGAGGCAGTCAGGCAGGCCTAGACTCTTGGGTGAAGAAATACCTAACTCTTCTTTTTGGTGAGAATCGAGTTGACAGCTCTACCACACAGAGGCCTGCCAGGAAACAGCAGGGACACTCATGGTCTCTTAGAGACTTCCAGCAGCCGTCTGTTAAGTTTCTCTAGTCTCTGAGCTTTCAGTAAGTTCTTTTTAACAGTATGGTTTAGTCTCAGTTGTGTGTGGGAATTGAGGGAATTGAAACTATTTTTGGTAGTATCAGGGGAAGACAATGGCCAAGAAGTGAGATGATGACACAGGGGTCATCTGCCCCAGAAAAGATGGCCTGACAGCAAGAGGAGAAATCAGAGCATAGGAAAAATGAGGAATTTTAAGGCAATGACCTGGGAAACTTCTGGAAATCAGTGGGTGAAGAGATGAACTGAAAGAGGCTAATCCCTGCCGGAAAGTCAATGAGGGTTTGTGCCAAGATGGTTTGCATATACAAAGGAAACTTAACCTCATTTGGGAGTCACAGGCTTAGCAGATCAGTAATATACAAGGTTTATAAGAAAATGATTACAAATTCTTGCTAAACTAAGGGCTCAGAGAAATATAAATTAACATAAACAGAAAATTTCAGCTCATTCAGTAAAATGAGTTATATTAATGTGTTGTTTAATGAGAAGCAGTAGATTATTTTTGTTTGAGGGCTGCCACCCTTTTCTGACAAATTATTTTAATGTTGTAATTATTTGATTTGATTAATCAGCCAGTCAGCAAAGCAAATATTTTCCACCTAAATTAAATGTGTTGGCAGAATGATTTTTTTAACACATTTGATATAAGTCTAGTTTATATTTTTATGAATAAATGTATTAGAATCATGTTATCTTGTCTCTGGGTCAGAATTCTGCCCCGGAGGCTTCTGTTCTGTGCCAAAAAAATTGACAAGGTCTTTATGAATGTTGACTAGGAGGAGAAAAAAACCTTTAAAACTTCAAAACTAGGTGAAACTCATGTGATTCAGTAAAAATGTAATTTAAAAATCACTGAAAAAATATCTGTGTTTGAGTTCCTGGCTCTGCCACTAAATGTGGAAGCTGATCAATTATCTGATTCCTCTGAGTCTCAGCTTCTGTCTGTAACCCCACAGGATCATATAGAAAATTCAGTGATAAAATAAATGTACACGGGAAATGCTATAAAGTTAAGGTAGTACATAAAATCTGTCATGTTTTCTTCCAGTTCTTAGATGCCAGTGGGAAAATACAGAGGCAGGGGGCATAAAGGAAATAAATTAGAGCATGAAGGAAAGAAATCCAAGCAAAGTTCAAACTAAAATGTTTGAGTTGTTTTTTTTTTTTTTTTTTTTGAGAGAGTTTCGCTCTTGTTGCCCAGGCTGGAGTGCAGTGGCACAATCTCAGCTCACTGCAACCTCCGCCTCCTGGGTTCAAGCTATTCTCCTGCCTCAGCCTCCAGACTAGCTGGGACTATAGGCATGTGCCACCACACCCAGCTAATTTTGTATTTTTAGTAGAGGTGGAGTTTCTCCATGTTGATCAGGCTGGTCTCCAACTCTCGACCTCAGGTGATCCACCCACCTGGGCCTCCCAAAGCGCTGGGGTTACAGGTGTGAGCTACCACACGTGGCTAAAATGTTTGAATTTTAAAATTATTTTTAATCTTACTGATTTTTGAGCTTCTTAAGTAGTTTGTTGAATCAAAATTTTCAATCCTGGGTGTGATTCAGAATAATATCATACAAAATTCAGAACCCCGAGCCCTACCTGTCACTGGAGATGTTGGTTCAAAAGCTCAGGAATGGGTTTTTTAATTTTATTATTCAGTTTATTCCTACCAATGTTATGGAGCCTGACTGTCTGAAATTTTGAGACTCCAAAGCTGGCTGCTGGGAATTGCTGAGCAAACTTTACTATGTCAATAAACTTCTTTGGATCAATGTAGGGCAGTTTTGTACGTTTCAAACTTGGGTACAGTTGAGGATATCCTGGGAAGTTGTGGTTAACAGGATAAACTAAAAAGTTTCTAGTCAGGCATTAGATTCTCATAAGGAGCATGCAACCTAGATCCCTCAAATGTGCAGTTCACAATAGGGTTCGTGCTCCTATGGGAATCTAATTCCACCACTGATGTGACAGAAGGCGGAGCTCCAGCAGTAATGCTTACTTGCCCGCCACTCACCACCTGCTATGTGGCCCAGTTCTTAACAGGACACAGACCGGGACCAGTCCACGGCCCAGGGGTTGGGGACCCCTGGTTTGGCACCGGCAGATGGTGCTATTCTTGTGATAGTGAGTTCTCCTGAGACCTGGTTGCTCAAAAGTGTGTGGCACCTTCCCCCTCCTCGGTCCTGCTCCTGCCACGTAAGATGCCTGATCTCCCTTTGCCTTCCACCATAAGTAAAAAGCTCCCTGAGGCCTCCCCGGAAGCAGATGCTGCCATGCTTCCTGCACAGCCTGCAGAACTGTGAGCCAATTAAACCTCTTTTCTTTATAAATTACCTGGTCTCAGGTATTTTTTTTTATAGCAGTGTGAGAACAGACTAATACAACTTTCAACCTATAATTCTCTGGATGACATTAGCACTGTTTCATCTGAATAAGTATTTGAGGGAAAATAGTTCTGCTTCATAAAGTAGAAGAAAGGAACTAATGTTTATTGGCTGGCTGTTCTGTGCCAGGCACTGTGCTTGGCATTGAACTAGGGACTTATACTGGTTATCTCATATACTTCACATCAGAATTCCATGACGAAGCCATTAATATTACTATTTTACAGATGCAAAAATTGAGGCTTCAGTAAATGAATAACTGGTAAGAGCATACAATTAATAATGGTGGAACAGGGTCTTTGACTCAAATCTGTCTAGCCCAGAATTTCATGATCTACATATCATCCTATACTGCCTTTCCTTGTATCCAGCACTTGAGGTAGAACAAGTGTTTGGTGCTGTAGGGACTATTAATATCTCTCATTCTGATAGTTATCTTATATTTATTATCATTGCATGGAAGTTACAGGCATAATGAATGGGCTGAATTTCACTGACACTAGTTGCAACAGATGCATTTTGCACCTATATCCCATTTCAGCCCACCTCTGATTTCAGTGGCAGCCATGGTAGATGGTTCTGAGCTCCGTCTGCTAGCATTTGCACTGGAGTCACTCCCCTCTTCTTCCTCAGGGCTTTCTCCAAAGCTACAGGAGGTTGCTGAGCTTGAGCACACAGCCAACTGGTTGGACAACCTTCAACCAGTGAAGGACAAGAGTCAGAGGATAAACGTCTCTACCTCCTGTCCTTCAGAGGGACAATTCTAAGGTGCTTCCACATGCCTTTTTCAAAGGCCCCAGTGGGATTGAGTCCCAGGGATCCAGCTCAAAAATGCACCTAGTGGTTCTCCTTCCTTGTCTTACTACCTCTCACTCTAGTGGGGTTTTTTTTGTTTGTTTGTTTTTGTTTTCCAGTTCTAAAGGCATTGTATTTTTTCATTTATTTGAGCAATAGACTCTTTGGTCTGAACTGATGTGCATCACCGTTTCCTGTTTGGGGTAAGGGAGAGACAGAAGGCAAAGAAAGAGAGCGGGGTAATATGAACTGAGAACAAGAGCTCCAGAGAGCCTCTTTCTCTTCTACCTTGCTTCCAATCCCATGGGTCACAAGCAGAGAGATCAGCAGCATGATTGAAATGGTTTCTAAGTACATGAGAGAGACTGTCACTCTGTAAATACTCTAAAATACTTGAGGAAGGGAAATTTCACAAGTGCCTGTGTGTATTAGGTGAATCCTGTGCTGTATTTAAAAATGTGCGTATTGATGCAGATGTAACCTCATATGCCAGTGAAATCTGGAAGTGTTTTTGTGCCAATCTAGTTCTCAATATCTTACTCACTGTCTCCATTGGCTTGCATAATTTGCATGCATTAGGAATATCATAGCAAAATAGAGAGTATTCATTTGTAGGAAATTCCAACCAGAAAAACACCACTGGATGAATTTGGCTTTGTTTCCTAATCTATGGCATAAGGAAAAATTGTTAGCTTTTATGTAATTTTGGCCAGAAATTAAGTAAATAAAGAAATCATGACAAAGATGACATGATAGGAAAACATGTCACCTTAAGAAAAGTTTAGAGTAGCTATTACTTGAATATTTTTACACTTACAATATATGAACTTCACATATGAAACTTAAGAGTGCACTCTCTATTACAGAAGTGGGTGGAAATTAGGTGACTCTGGAAAGGTAGGCGAACGAATGTATGGCTTGATACAGATATGAATGTGGATATAGCCCTTTACAAAGTGCTGTTATATAATTTCACATTCCATTTTTATACAACTTATGAAATCTTAATTTTCCTATTTTACAGGTGAAGTTCAAGGGAGTTAAATAAAATCTTTGAGATAACCCAGCTAGTAAGTGAGAGAGATGGACCACCTCTGTCTCAAATCCCTGTGTCCTTTCTCCTTCATCCCAATGCCGTCACCTGGTCAGTTCCTGAAATCCACCAGGACATAGACCTGGTGCCCACTTTGCCTTATGACCTGCCTCATTTCTCAGAGACCAGGGATTGGCCATGGCATCTACAATAAGGAAGAAAAACAAATGAGTCCCTTAATCGCTGCAGTTGCACACTGACCAAAGGATATTTGGCAAATATTTCTTGACTGATTTCACATAGAAAATTTCACTAGTGTCACTGCAGGCCAGTGTGTGTGGATCAATGCTACAAACTTAGATTCAATTAAGATAATTTATCTAGAGCCTCAATGGAACTATAAAGCCTAGAAACTTCTATGAGTGTAATCTGAAAAAGCTCTTACTTTGAACATTTTGAATAGACTTTGATGTTCATTCATTTTTCATGCACATATACATAATCCCAGTTTTATGTAAAAAGATGAATCTTTTAAAAGAGGCATATTGAATTGAGTTTTAAAGCATCAAACCTGGGCTCTCAAATTTTAGGATAAAAATCTTTCAAAGTGAAGACTGCATTGACTATTCTGGCTTTCAAATG
Source organism: Pan paniscus (assembly GCF_029289425.2). Taxonomy (NCBI): domain Eukaryota; kingdom Metazoa; phylum Chordata; class Mammalia; order Primates; family Hominidae; genus Pan; species Pan paniscus. The sequence goes on along the minus strand of NC_073255.2, from coordinate 115,338,040 downwards.
TATATATACACACACATATATTTATATATACATACAAATGCATATGTATATACACATAGAAATTCTTTTTATTGCTAAAGAGATTCTCTTATTGCTGTTTGCTTCATATTTAAAAATTATCTTCACTCCATACAAAATTATGTTCTTTGTTATATATGGTTTATCTCAAAGAGATTTAGAGAATAAGCAATGAGAAGAACTGGGAGTAATTATAGAAAATGTGCTTAGGCATGTGGATAAATTAAAGTATTCAGTCACAGGCTGGGCACAGTGGCTCACGCCTGTGATCCCAGCAATTTGGGAGTCTGAGGCGGGTGGATCACTTGAGGTCAGGAGTTTGAGACCAGCCTGGCCAACATGGTGAAATCCCACCTCTGCTAAAAAGACAAAAATTAGCTGGCCGTGGTGGTGCATTTCTGTAATCCTAGCTACTTGGGAGGCTGAGGCAGGAGAATCACTTGAACTTGGGAGGCAGAGGTTGCAGTGAGCCGAGATAGCACCACTGCACTCCAGCCTGGGTGACAGAGTGAGATTAGACTCCATCCATCTAAAAAAAAAAAAAAAAAAGATAAAAATAAAGTATTCAGTCACAGGGTCACTTGTGAAGGAAAGAAATGAAAAGATACAAGTAAAAAGATATTTCATTATTGAGTTTTAAAGAAAAGTCAGGAGGAAGGAATACAAGAGTTGTCAGAGAGACTGTAGAAGTTTAGACAAGAATTAAGGTGCATTTTGCAGAGATGCTAGGTACATCAGATTGTAAATAACACATCAGGCAGATTAGGCCAAGAGTAGAGAGTAGGTGGGGTGGGGAAGCCATCATCAAATTGTATTCATGGTGTGGTATGGCAATGATATTTAAGCCAGATGAGATCACCTGGAAGTTCATATACATGGAGAACAGTAGATATTCCATATCAGAAACTAGGGTATTTCGGAGCACTGAAGGAGATGGATGCAGCAAACAAGAAGTTAGAAGGGGAGGAGAGCAAGCAAAGAAGAGAAACATATGAGGGTGGAAATCACTCATATCAAACGCTGCTGGGAGGGCAAGTAAGATGATAACCGGGAATGAGCCATAGAGTTGGCGACATGGAGGTGGTGGTGACCCAGTGCAAGAGAAGGTAGAGATGGGAAGGGAAGTCCGGAAGTGAAGACAGGAAGTCAAATATTTCTAGCTATTTTGCTATAAAGGAGAAAAAAAAGAACAAAATCATGTGGGGCCAGAGGTGGTTTCTTTTTCAAGATAGAAGCTTTTATACCGCATTTATTTAGTGGATGGTGAGGACCTATTAGAGAAGAATAATGTAGAGTCCTAGAAAGAGCTAACAACTTCTAAGAGGATTCTAGCAGAAAACTTGACCAGCACTCCCCCTGATGGCCAGCAGATGAACAAATCCCAGCTTCTTACCCCAATCCACCACCCTCCCCAATCTGGTTTTCCCTGCTCACAAATATATAATTATCCAGACAAGTATGTAGGTACTAGGAATAATATGACTGAAATTCAGTGATGTACAGACTACACATCAGGGAAAGGACATATCAGGGAAAAACAAAAGAATCAAATGGGATAACTTCTGTAACATATAGTTCTCAAAGATTCCCAGACCAGCAGCATCAACATCACCTATGAACTTGTTAGAAATGCAAATTCTCAGGCCCCAACTCAAACCTACTGGATGAGAAGCCTGGAGGTGGGGCTCAGCAATCTATTTAACAAGCTCTTCCAATGATTCTGATGCACTTTCAAGTTTGCTACTGATTTCAAATAAGTATTTGAGGGAAACTTTAAGTTTTATGCAAACTTTGTGGAGCCAGAGTTTCATTCAATTTCACATTGTCCATCTGTTATTGAGCCATTTTTCTGGTGTTTCAATGATTTCTTTAAAATTTTTTAAGTGTTTAATTATTTTGGATATATCATATTTACACATATTTATGGTGTACATGAGATATTTTGATACAAGCATATAATGCATAATGATCAAATCAGGGTAATTGAAGTATCTGTCACCTCAACACTTATTTCTTCGTGTTAGGAACATTCCAATTTCACTCTTTTAGTTATTTTGAAATACATAATAAATTATTAACTATAGTCACCTTACTGTGCTACGGAACACTAAATCTTACTCCTTTTAAAATCTAACTGTATTTTTGTACCCATTAACCATCTATTCTTTACCCCAACCTCCCGGCTCCCCTTCTCATGGTACCCCTCTGGTACCATCATTCTGTTCTCCATCTCCATGAGTTCAATTGTTTTTTAGCTCTTACATATTAGTGAGAACATGCAATATTTATCTTTCCGTGTCTAGCTTATTTCACTTAACACAGTGTCTTTTAGTTATATCCATGTTGTTGCAAATAACAGGATTTCATTCTTTTTATGGATGATTAATGTATGTATGTACCACATTTTCTTTATCAATTCACTGATGGACACTGTATTAGTCCATTTCATACTGCTATTAAAAATACTACCTGAGACTGGGTAATTTAAAAAGGAAAGAGGTTTAATTGACTCACAGTTCTGCAGGCTTAACAGGAAGCATGGCTAGGAGGCCTCAGGAAACTTACAATCATGGTGGAAAGCAAAGGGGAATCAAGTATGTCTTAATGGCAGAAGGTGAGAGAGAGCAGGGGAAACTGCCACTTATAACACTATGGGATCTCATGAGAACTCACTTTCATGAGAACAGCATGGTGAAAACCACCCCCATGATCCAATCACCTCCCACCAGGTCTTTCCCTCAACACATGTGGATTACAATTTGGATTACAATTGTTGATGAGATTTGGGTGGGGACACATCTAAACCATATCAGACATTTAGGTTGATTCCTTATTTAGGCTACTGTGAATAGTGCTGCAATATACATGATAGTGAAGACATCTCTTTGATATACTGATTTCCTTTCTTTTAGATATATACCCAGTAGTGAGATTGCTAGCCCATATGGTAGTTCTATTTTTAGTTTTTTGGACTGTTCTCCCTAGCAATTGTACTAATTTACATTCACACCAATAGTGTACAAGGTCTCCCCTTTCTCTACATCCTCGCCAGTATTTGTTATTGTCTGTCTTTTGCATAAAAGCCATTTTAACTGGGGTGAGATGCTATCTCATTGTAGTTTTAATTTGCATTTCTCTGATTAGTGATGATGAGCATTTTTTCATATACCTGTTGGCCATTTGTATGTCTTCTTTTGAGAAATGTCTATTCAGATCTTTTGCCCATTTTAAAAACAGATTATTTTTTTCCTAACTTATTTGTACTTTTTATATATTCTTGTTATTAATCTCATGCCAGATGGGTAGCTTGCAAATGTTTTCTTGCATTCTATGGATTGCCTCTTCACTTTGTTGTTTCCTTTGCTGTGCATATTTTTTTTTAGCTTCATCTAATCTCATTTGTCCATTTTTGCATTGGTTGACTATGCTTTTGAGATCTTATTCAAGAAATCTTTGCCAAGACCAATATCCTACAGTGTTTTTCCAATGCTCCTCTAGTAGTTTCACAGTTTCAGGTCTTAGGTTTAAGTCTTTAATCCATTTTTATTTTGTTTTTGTAAATGGCCAGAGATAGGGTCTAGTTTCTTTCTTTGGCATATAGAGATCCAGTTTTCCGAGCACTATTTATAGAAGAGTGTCTTTTCCACAATGTATGTTTTTTGGTACCTTTGTCAAGGATGAGTTCACTGTAAATGTACAGATTTATTTCTGATGTACAGATTTATTTCTCAATACAAATGTAAAGGTTTATTTCTCAATACAAATTTTTTATTAAGCAGTTTTAAGCCTACTTTCCTCAAGTATTTTATACCATACTCAGTATAAGGACAAAAATAGTTTGTGTTTTTGTAGTAAATTTCTTTCTATAAGATAATTGTCACTTTTTGTCCTTTTAGTTTCCATGATTCTAGGTCTGAGGCAGAGAAAATAGGTGAGCTTGGAAAAATTTGTGCCAGGAAGCAAGAAAGTAACCAAAGTCTAACATGATATTATGAAAAGGACACAGCAGTTGGCTTGAAGGGGCCAGCTCTGGCCAAACTAGAGACAAGCATCAGAGTAATGACAACAATTAAATCACATTCAGGGGGAAAAAACTATTACATATATGTGTGTAAATATACATATATACATGCATATGTGTGTATATGTATGTATACACATGTGTGTATATCCATATAGCCATATGGCATTATAGCCATATGGATATACACACATACATACAGCTATATATATATATGTATGGCATTTATAGCCATATGGATATACACACACATATACATACAGACATATATATGGCTATATGTGTATATGTGCATATATACATATATATATGTCCATAGCAATATTGAAGGCCGGGGAAAGAATACTCTTCTTAACAGAATATCAGCTAATAAATAGAAGAAAAGTTAGAGTTAGAATATTACAATTTGTGTCCAATTATATCAATAAATATAGCAAGGATCATTAATGACTTCTAAAACAATTGAGTCAAATATTAGGAGAGAAGACATTCACAGGGTCCCAAATTATTGCCACACAGAATACTTATTAATTAGAGACATAAAAAAGTTCTTTTACAAAGGAGCAATCTGGTGGATACTACCTTGTGTGAGCAAATGAACACTTGGAGGTACACCATTGCTGGTAAATTCTACTTTCTTATGCAGATATTTACTGAACATCTGCAATGAGTGAGCAAGAGACTTTGAGACTTTGAGATACAATGCCACAGTGGGATTCAGATTTGATGGAGGCTTTTCTGAGAGAGTAGCAATCGTAAAGCACAGAGAGAGAGAAACCTTCCTCGCAAAGGCTGTGGAGGTGGTGGGATCTGAGACAAGGTATACCCGTTAGATGCAAAAATGCATGCAAAGACTCTGGGGCAGGAGGGTGTATGATTCATTGGAAGAATTGAAAGAACCAAAGTGCCTAAAATATACAAGTATTAGTTTTCTATTTCTGCTATAACAAATTACCACAAACTTTGCATCATAAACACACCTTTACTATCTTACAGTTCTGTAGGTCAGAAGTCCAGTACAGATTTCACCAGGATACCATTACGTTGCCTAGGGCTGCATTTCCTTATGGCAGCTCTAGGGGAGAATCTGTTTCCTAATCATCGAGTGGTTGGCATAATTCAATTCCTTGCAGTTTCAGGACTGAGATCCCCCTTATCAAGTGTATAGTCCACTGAGGACTGTTCCCAGTTCTGAAGGTCACTTCATTTCTTAATTCATGATTCCCATCCTCATTTTCAAAGCCAGCAATAAAGAAGGAGTCCTTCTCAAATTGTATCTCTCTCTGACAGACGGGAAAGGTTCTCTGCTTTGAGAAACTCGGGTAATTATACTGGACCCACCCTGATGATCCAGGACTATCTCCCCTTCAGAAGGCCCTTGACCTTACCCACATCTGCAAAGGTAACATATTCACAGGTTCTGAAAATTAGCGCACAGATGCCTTGGGGGGGGTCATTATTCTGTCTAGCACAAAAGGAGATAATGAGGATAGCTCAAGATGGAATACTTTCACTTGTCTGATGGTTCTAGTTAGGTTGCTCGTTTTATTTATTTATTTTTTATTTTTTTGAGACGGAGTCTCGCTCTGTCGCCCAGGCTGGAGTGCAGTGTCGCGATCTCGGCTCACTGCAAGCTCCGCCCCCCGGGTTCGCGCCATTCTCCTGCCTCAGCCTCCCGAGTAGCTGGGACTACAGGTGCCCGCCACCATACCCGGCTAATTTTTTGTATTTTTTAGTAGAGACGGGGTTTTACCATGTTAGCCAGGATGGTCTCGATCTCCTGACCTCGTGATCCAGCTGCCTTGGCCTCCCAAAGTGCTGGGATTACAGGCATGAGCCACCGCGCCTGGCCTGGTTGCTCGTTTTAAATCAAGAAACCTTCAGTGACTCACTATTACCTAAATAATTAAATTCAAACACATTTGCTTGTTTTGCAGACTTTACATGATCTAGGCAAAATCCTGATGTATGTTTTTTATACACCCGTTTTCCTGCCACCTTGGGCTATCTATTCTGGATTCTCTGGTAAAGATTCCCATAATTTCTTGCCTTCACACTTTTTCTCAGGCTGTCCTTTCTCTTTGGAATGTCCTTTTCTCCGTCTCTTGATGTTTCATCCCTTCTTTGAGGTTCATCTCCTCCATACTCAAACTTACCCAGCATGAGCACATGCACACACACACACACACACACACACACACCCAGCCCTTTATAGTATTCTGTGACAATGACGTTCTGCATTGCATGGCAGTGAATACATTTTCTTATTGTCCTATTACATTACCCAGCTTCTTAAGGGTGAGGGCCGTGATGGGGATGGGAGTACTTGTTGGTTTTTTGCCTTCTTTCTGATTGCTTAATGCTATTGTCATACTAGAGGCTAAATATTTTTATATCATCCCTGGCAGTGACTACTTCTCATTTATCTTTGTAACCTCCACAGAGCACATAAATATGCCCCACCCACCCCCACACACAACAAAGTGAATGAATCATCCTTGATAAATTGTATTTTGTTGGTTTCCAGCTTGTCAAGATATTTGCAAATTTTTATCCTGACACATTACGCATTAATTATGACTTCCAGATTTTTTTATGCAACTTTAACTGGAGTTTCAAAAGCTCAACTTTATTTCTGTTTCCTGTGAATATCATACTAGATTCTATACACTAAGCATATTTCTTCTTTGCTCTTCCTTTTCCAATATAGAAAACACACACACACTAAATAGAAAGGCAAACCACCAGACTAACTTTGTTGTCTTAAACATATGTGTTTAATGCCATGCCAGGTACATTCTTGGTACCAATTTTCCTAATACCAGAACCTTTATGATATTCTCCTCTTTTGTATTCCTCCAGTGTGTGCACATCCTGAAACCCAACAGATGTGAGCTTTGAAAATATAAGCCATCATTTTTTGTACTTTTTTCCCTTACATTCTTTCCTTTGTTTCTTCCTTTTCCTGCTTATTCTTTCTTATTTGGGTTGTATTTCTTTTTGTATTTGGAAATTTGAAAATCACAGAATAAGGAAGCACATAATCATCACCTATAATCCAATAACACAGAATAAATTATAAGTATTTGAATTAATTATCACCTTATGTTAATGTTTTTTAAAATTACATGCATAATATGTGAATTTTCCTTTTTTCAAATACATACATTAGTGGTTAAAATGGTTTCTCCCTTCAGTTTTACTAATCCTATTTGGTTTGCGTCTGTTTGGTTCTTTTATTGATAGATTAAGATATGTATTATTCCATCAAAAGTTTATTTTAGAAAAGTAAAATATTGTTTAAAACTTTCCATTGAAAATTTACTTTGAAAAAGTAAAATGTTATTTTAAAAGTAAAATATTTCATTACAAACTTCATGGTAACTTGGCCATACCTTCCCCCACCCCAAGTTTCCATTAGGCAGACAGGTTTTTATAAGTTGTATTAAAAAAAAAACCTTTCTTATCATACTTTTTTTTTAGATCTGTCCATGTATTAATTCATCCTTTAATCACAAACAGTATTCAGACCTATTTCATTTTTCTAATACCCTCTTCGAAGACATTTATTTTGCTTCCAATTTTGCTCACTGCTGTAAAATATGTTGGCCCTCATAACTTTGTGTACATGAGATAGTGTTGTCCTAGAAAGGCAGCATGTGGTGAGTGGTTGAAATCAGGCTCAGGAGCCAGACAGCCGCATGTCAAAGACTGGTTCTGCCAGGTGACCTTGGCCAAGGTTTTCATCTGTCTGCACCTCAGTTTCCCCACCCAAAAAGTGAGAATAACAATAGCTTCTACACCATACAGTTGTTATGGGAATCGGATGAATTCATATACAAAAAGGTCTTAGAATAGTCACCTTTACTAAGTAGGCACTCCAGGCATGTAAGCTGTCATGATTATTGTTGTCCTATGGCTGGCTTAAGGAAGACAGTAATCAGTCAAACCTGTTTTTCAGGTTTATTAACTGATATTGCCAAATTGCTCCTAAGAGGGGCTGCAACAATATTATATCCACTTCCTAACAATCTTTCCAGTATTTGATATTGTCTGATGTTTTAATGTTTTTGTTATTTAAAAGGAGGAAAAGATAATAACATCTCTCATATGGTTTGGCTGTGTCCCCACCCAAATCTCATCTTGAATTGTATCTCCCAGAATTCCCCTGTGTTGTGGGAGGGACCCAGGGGGAGGTAATTGAATAATAGGGGTAATCTTTCCCATGGTATTCTGGGAATAGTGAGTAAGTCTCATGAGATATGATGGGTTTATCAGGAGTTTCCACTTTTGCTTCTTCCTCATATTCTCTTACTGCCAGCACGTAAGAAGTGCCTTTCACCTCCTGCCATGATTCTGATGCCTCCCCAGCCATGTGGAACTGTAAGTCTAATTAAACCTCTTTTTCTTCCCAGTCTCAGGTATGTCTTTATCAGCAGTGTGAATACAGACTAATACAATCTCTTTATTGTAATTAGAATTTTTCTGATTACTAGTGAAATTGATTTCCTTTTAAATGTTTATTGGTCATTTGCATTTTATCTTTTCTGACTTGTCTATTCATATTATCTGCTTATTTTTCTACCAGGTTGTCTTTTTTTGTGGTTGTTAATAGGCGTTCTTTGACTATTTTGGATTCTAAACTCTAGCCGCTTGTACATGTTGCAGATGTGAGGAAAATCAACATCTTTACAATACGAGCCATTCTATTAACATACATATCACATTGCCCATTAATACTAAAGTGTTGTCTTATTCCTTTAGTAAAGCTATATAAAAGCTTATTCATGAAGATCTTACTCCCCTTCTCTCCCCTTTTTGTTTTCTTTTTTGTTTTAAAGTTTTTGGTCTTTTTGAAGCAAAAAATGTCTTTTTAGGGCAAGTTTAATATCATTTGTTTAGTGCGCTAAGGTAAGGGAAAGTATTCTGTTTATTTGAAATGGATGAAGACTTCCTTTCTGAGATCAGTTTTCACAAATGTTCCATGTGCTTGAAAATTATGTGTATTATTTAGTTTTAATTATGTGTATTTATTATTTAATTTCTTAAGTAGATATTTAATGAGATGCTCTGCTTTTTGAGAGTTAAACTTCTTTTACAAAATCTATAAATTACATGGAAGAAGCATGTTATTTGGTATATGGATGAGAAGAATAGAGAGACAAAAATAATTTTATTAAAATGTAGACACTCCCCAACTTACACATATAAGTTGTGCTCTAAGATTTTAATTGTAAACTGATTATCTGGAATTTAGAGGATGCTTGTTCTCTCAAGCCACAAATACGTCATTTGCCCAATACTTTTTTTTTTTTTTTTTTTTGAGATGTAGTTTCACTCTTGTCGCCCAGGCTGGAGTGCAGTGGCACTATCTTGGCTCACTGTAACCTTCACCTCCCGGATTCAAGCGATTCTCCTGCTTCAACCTCACAAGTATCTAGGATTACAGGCATGCACCACCACATCTGGATAATTTTGTATTTTTCGTAGGGACAGTGTTTCACCATGTTGGCCAGGCTGGTCTCAAACTCCGGACCTCAGGTTATCCACCCACCTCAGCCTCCCAAACTGCTGGGATTACAGGCGTGAGCCACCATGCCCAGCCCAACTATTTTTGATTGACATGATGAAGTCCCTTCTCCTTTGTGTTATTACTTGTTCCTTGGCACCTATTTTCCAGAATGTTATTCTTTCATCTCCCATTAATTGTTCAGAGATTGGTAATGATGAATTTATTTTAAAGCAGAGTGAAACAGGAAAATTTCCCTTGTCCCTCTCGCAGGGCATGTGATGGGATTGCGGCTTACTTCTTGAGTGCCCCACTCTTCAAACTTCTAGGGGAGTATACAGGCAGGCTGTGGGGCTCTGACCCCATGGCAGTGTCTAGGCGTGAATATTTACAGCTGAAGCCCCTGTGGGCGTGTGTTACAGGGTGCTCTTTTAGTTTAGCTATTCCTAGGTGGCTTGTGTTAGCTCAATTAGACCCCGGCCTTACCACTAGAACAGAGGCCTTTCTGTATCCTGGCGCTCTTGCCTTTGTGTACCGGAAGAATCGGATCATACGTAGGCTTGGAGAATGAGTGCAAGGTTTTATTCAGTGGAAGTAGCTCTCAGCAGATGCGGGAGCCCGAAGGGAGATGGTTTTCCCCGGGAGTCAGGCCACTCAGCAGCCAGGGCTCTCTTTCAACCGCATGAGCCAAACTCCACCTTGTTCCCGCCCTGCACCTGGTTGATGGCCTGCCAGTGTGCCTACATCTGTCCTTTGCTGATGTGTTCCTCTCAATGTCCAGCCGCTTGTGTGTCTGCCTGTTAGGGTCTCAGGGTTTTTGTAGGCACAGGATGGGGGCGTGACAGGCCAGGGTGGTCTTGGAAAATGAAACATTTGGGCAGGAAAAAATAAATGCCTGTCCTCACCTAGGTCTGTGGGCGCAGGCCCAGGGGTGATGTCCTAGCCAGGGACCATGCCCTCCTCTACACAGCATTTCCCTTACCCCCTTCTGTATCACTAGGTTGCAGAGCTCATAGCTGAGCACATTTTTCCTCTTTCGATTTCCTCTGCCCTTGTTAGAAGTCCATTGTTTTTACATAATCCAAATTTAGGCCATCACCTCAGCCTTTTCAATACCAATAAAATTGATAGCTGGTCATTTCCAATCCTTTTCTCTTTTTCAAAGCAAAACTGAAAAAGTTATTGTATTTATCTGAAAGATGAATGTTGAGTCTTAAGAAATAATAAAAGTTCCCACTCAAATGGAATGATAATTTCTTGTATTCTGATGATTAGAGGGCAAACTCCTAATAACTTAGAAATTGAACACAAATACTTGAGAATTTGGTCATCAGCCTCTAAAGAAACAGTTTTCTTCACATACTTTTCACATCGTGGTTTTTGATAATTGACAGTAGTTCTAGAGGTAATTCACCATAAGACATTGATAAAAATAAAGATGACAAAGGTAAATTGCGGGAAAAATATTTCTTAATTAGTTACTTGTACTTGGCTCATTTGTATTTGTATGGGTTCATTTGCATTTCAAATATATTTTCTCTTTTTAAAACAAGTATTTCAGGCCACCTTATTTTTACCCATAGATGCCCATTTCCTCCAACAAGAATGTTATTTCCTTTATCCCAGTGTACAAAGACAAAAGGCTTCATATTCATAGTTATGTATTTGTATTAATGTCTCTTTCTCCCTAAATATATATATAAATATATATGTAATTAACATTCCAAACCTACTGTTCAAGACAAAACTAAAGAAAATTTTAAGATTTTAAGGTGAACTGTTTTATTTATAATCTCCAGAAAATGAAATAATCCAAATATCAGTTTACTAATGAATGGATAAACAGATGATGGTATAAACATACAATGAAATCCTACTCAGTAATAAAAAGAGACTATTAATACACACAATGAGGATGAGTCTTCAAACTTTATACTACATAAAATAAGCCAGGAAGAAAATACTATACATTGTGTTATTCCACTTATATGACGTTATGGGAAAGGCCAAAACAGGAGTTGGTGGTGGGGGAGAGTAGGGATCGATTGAAAAAGGATACAAAGTTTTCAGGCTAATAGAAATATTCTATAATTCAATTGTGGTAGTAATTAAATAAATGTGTACATTTTTTGAGATTCATAGAACTGTACTCCTAAAAGGGATACACTTTATATAAACTATAGCTCAAAAAACTGATTAAAAATAATTTAAGAAAAACCATTAAGTTCATGTTCATGGATAAGATTCCACTCAGAGCTCTGAATCTTTAAACACAGCCAATTGATAGAATGTTCTTGTGCCTCCAGAATGGTTTTGACATTGGAGCATTTTGGCTCTTTTTTTCACTACTGGGTATTTGATGAGCCCTGTGTATATATGTAGCCCTGGATAATAAGCCTTAAAGGATCTCTAGAGAGCCTCACAAATGCTAACAGTGTGAGATGAGGAAAGAGTGTGATATCATAGAGTGAAAGACGAAAACATTTCTCTCTTCTGCCGCCAACCCAGTTATTCTTTTATACTCAGTCTGTAGACCTCCTGCTGTTGGGCCAATCCATATCATTTTCTGGACACTGTTGCAAAATGCAAAGACTTTCTGTCCCTTACAGTCCAAAAAACAGGGTCAGTTCAATAATTAAGGGTACCAGTACAGCTTAATTACCAAAACTCCAAACTTGCTTCAAAGGGAAACCTTTCTCCCTGTCATCTTGGTGCTGCTTCAGACTGGGGTGTCTAAAGTGGGGAAGAGGAAAGGCCGGCCTCCCTATCCTCCCTGCAACTGCTGGGGCAGCTCCTCCCCTCCTCCTATCCCACGCCACCTTTGACTCCTCTCAGATTTTGGGGGGAAGCACATGGGGAGTGGAGAATAGGAGTAGAATGCCACAAATGAAATCTGCATCTGTGCCCTGTGGATCTGGCAGATTCCCAGTGAGAGGTGTTAAGTATTTCCCTAAAGTTCTCTCAAAAAGGAAGATGTGGCTATGAGTTCTTTAATAAGGGGAAGGTCCCTTCTCTGGCAACTCACAAAGCTGAACGCCAGTTTCTGCTTCTGATAGTATATCTTCCATCTCGTTCTACCTATCCCTCCTACGGAGGCTAAGGGAAGAAAATTTCTCTTGCCCTATATGGTCAATCCATTCATACCCTTGAAGAAGATGAAGACTAAAAATGATCTAGTTTCAAAATATCCTATTATGTCTTGGGTAGCACTTTACTTTGAGATGTAAGTACCTGGCACTTGTTGCTTTATTCCATTTGCTAAAATGTGCCTCTTCTTGTCAGTTTCTCAGCTGAAATAGAAAGCCCATATTTACCCAAACAAATGGCATACAGATATAGCAAAAATTATGGAGGTGGAACACAAATGACCAAAATTGAGAATCAGGTTAAAAAGAAAGAGGAGACTTTACAGGAGACATTTGAGGGTACCAAGAATTTGTTTCCAAAGCATTCAGTGGAAATGTTTAGAGGGAAGTTAGTAATGACATGCAGAATGGCAGGTTCCAGGAGGGAGATGGACAGAGCAGTGAGGGGCTAAGAAACAGAAGCCCAGTGGCCTGAGCAGTCTCATGTAGGTCATCTGTTGAAAGGAGGGGAAACATTCTTGGGGTGAAGAGGGGAAAGCAGCACCCGAGTATATAGTTCAGTCTTGCCATAGGACTGCCCAGGTTTGCCTCATTCTATGAGGAGTGTTTGGCAGAAAGAGAAACTTGTATTTTGGTCTAGTGACAGAGAGGGTAATGAAAAAAGGCAGATAATGAAGAGGGATCAGCACTGCAAACAGGATTGGCTCAAAATGATTATCAGGCCAGAGAGTTGTCTTGAAGACTGGCAGTTTTAGAAATTGATTTGCAAGTTTGGTTAAAGCTCCCATTATCTTCTGAAACCCAGTAAAGAAATCAGTGCAAGACTGCCTTAAAAAAAGTGGTGGAGGCCATCACTTAAATTCTATAGGTTGGACTGAGCAGAATAAATGTGGTACCTTCTTGGCAAGAAGAAGGATGGACCAACCCAATAGGTCTTTTCTGCTCTTAATTCCTATGAATAAAACGCTCTTGCTCCCATCCTCTTGTAATTTCTAACAATTTTAAAAATCTCTGCTAGTGGAAAAACATTTATGAGGAGATTGAAAGTAATTACAGCGTTTTTTTTTTGTCTAGAATATATAATCAATTTCATTTATTTCCCAAGTAAAACATTCACTGCAGTTTCAGTCATTGAAAGACAACTTGATTATCTGTTCCACAGAGCAAGTCAGGAGATATCATTCTCAGTCCTCAATCATAACTTCCTATTATGAAATGTTTATGCCCTAATCATTTTCATATTGAACAGGGGTCTGTTTAACACATAACATTTAATGTGTGTGTTTCTTGAAAAACACTCTGAATAGGCAGCATGTAATGTCATTGGAAGTAATTGCTGTATTTAGCTCCTTTGCTTTTTTAAAAAATCTATTTTTCTCTCCTCTAGAGCTACATAATGTCCTGAACATTTTAAATAAAGTGTATTGTTCCACACTTCAGAACCAAATTATACATGTTCTTAAAGGCAGGTTAAATAACGTCCCACATATAGTAATGTCAGGATACTATTGGAGAAAGAAAAGACAGGGGGACTAAGGAGAGGAAATAAAAATGTACCTTCCTAAAAGTCACCTTAAATTAACTGTACACTAAAAAACACTAAGTTTTTTATATATTAAAATGATTTTGTAAAAGTACAAATAAAAACTTTTAACTAAATGAAAATCTATGTACGTGACCTACATTTACCCAGGCCTCCTCAGTCTGGGCTTAAACTGGGGTAATAGTAATAGCTAGCAAACCTGAAATGTCTATAACCACAGCAATGGGTCTACCACTGTCATGCTTTGAATATTTGTCCCCTTCAAAACTCATGTTGAAACTTAATCCCTGATTGTGGCAGTATTGAGAGGTGAGGGCCTTTAAGAGGTAATCAGGTCAAGAGGACTTTGCCCTCATGAATAGACTAATTCATTCATGGATTAATGGATTGATTGGTTAACATGGGAATGGGACTGGTGGATTTATAACAACAAGAAAAGAGACCTGGGCTAGCACACTCATCCTCCTCACCATGGGATGCCCTGCACTGACTCAGAATTCTACAGAGTCCCCACCAGCAGGAAAACCCTCACCAGATGCGGCCCTTTGACCTTGGACTTCTTAGCCTCCATAACTGTAAGAACTTTTTTTCTTTATAAATCACCTAATTTCAGACATTTTGCCATAAGCAACAGAAGATGAACTAAGACATTGTCCCACCAGCAAAACTACTCGTATACAGCCCCCAGATCCCTTAATTCTGATTGAAAGGTACACATGAAAGATCATGAAACCACCAGTGTCTCTTCTATCTCATTTGACATCTTGGCGCAAATTAGGAAAAGGTACCCTTCCTCTAGGCAGATGCAGTCTGCCTAGAAGAATTCAAAAATGAAACTAGAGCTGGATTTCAGCCCAACTGGCCCAACTGTAGGCAGCAGTCCTGCTAACTCACCTCTTCAACTGGAGGCATCCAGTAAACCCTCACTCTTGTAGGCCTGTCTCCTTACTGCTGAGTGACTGTGGGTGGTGACTGCCCTTGTAAAACCTCTTCCTGCTATCTCCTACTGTGGACATCATAGTTGATCTCTGATTCGATGTCAACAATTTTTGTGCTAAAAGTGTGGAAGAATAAGTCCCCCTCAAATCATGTGATACATGTTTTCAAACATACACACCAGAGCAAAACTATGTCCTTCATATTTAGTAGACTTTCAGTGACATAGCTCTATTTGAGGCATTAGTGCATTTGTTTTGTAAGAAATTGCAAAATTGTCTTCCAAAATGGCTATTCCAGTTTGCATTTCTGCCAGCAGTGAATGAGAGTTCCTCTTACTATATATCATCACCAGCATTTGGTGTTGTCAGTGTTTTGGATTTTGGCCATCATAATAGGTGTTTAATGTTATCTCGTTGTTTTAATGTGTAATTCCCTAATGATGTATGATGTTGAACATCTCTTCATATGCATATTTCCCATCTGTATATTTCCTTTGGTGAGGTGTCCATTCAGGTCTTTTGCACATTTAAAAAAATTAGGTTGTTCATGTTCTTGTTGAGTTTTTTTGTTTGTTTGTTTTTTGTTTTGAGATGGAGTTTCACTCTCATTGCCCAGGCTGGAGTGCAATGGTGCGACCTCGGCTCACCACAATCTCTGCCCCCTGGGTTCAAGCGATTCTCCTGCCTCAGCCTCCCGAGTAGCTGGGATTACAGGTATGCACCACCACACCCGGCTAATTTTGTATTTTTAGTAGAGATGAGGTGTCTCTACTCATGTTGGTCAAGCTGGTCTGGAACTCCCAACCTCAGGTGATCTGCCCGCCTCAGCCTCCCAAAGTGCTGGGATTACAGGCGTGAGCCACCACACCTGGCCTATGTTCTTGTTGAGTTCTAAGAGTTCTTTGTATGTTTTAGATTATAATCCTTTATCAGATATGTCTTTTGTGAGGGGGGATCTTTCATGGTACTACTACACCAGCAGTGCCACTAGATATGTCTTTTGTAAATATTTTTACCCAGTCTGCAGCTTGTCTTTTCATTATCTTGATCAGTGTGTTTTGTATAGCTCTATCTCCTTAAGAAACGGATACGTGTTCTGTAAGCCCAATAAAGAGACAATCTGAGTGAGGGCAACTGTTTAACTCAACTCCGTCCCCACTTGGGAAGCTAAGGGCCTGTTTTTCCTTCTCAGTGATTTGAAGTTCCTAGCCCAGGGGATGAGGATTTCCAACTTGTCCAGTCATTATCTCGCTCAGTAAGTTCATGAGGTTCTCAAAGAGAGAATTTTTTCCTTCCTTTTACGCCAGCTGTCAGGACATTGCCAGATACATCAAAATCAAAAGAAAAATGTAATTTAGCCCTCTGCTTAAGGAGCCTAACTATGCACTTTGATAAGACTTAGAGGCAAAACAAGTAAACAAAACTGTGTAACACAAGGATATACATTACTCAATTATGAAGTGAGGCCACAGTGGACTTGAACAAGATAAAATTGCTTCCATCCTCCAATTGAATGGTTTGAATTGATCCAAAGTTTTCCCACTGTATTTTGTTAATTTGGAGGGATTATGTTCTTGTGGCCCCTCTGTCTCCTGAATTCCGAGTCTAATGTGTTCTGTGTGCTGTATGTTTTGCTCCCCATCAACCTAGACAAAAATTAACATTTCACTGGTTTTCAGGCCCCAAATAAAACCACTCATATAAAGTTTTCATTTTTGCTGTTACACTTGTAATTTCCAAGCGTTTTTCTTCCCTGAACTTTCCTTTTTTTCAGTATTTTTAATTATATTCTTGGGTTGATGCATATTCTCTCATCGCTCAGAATATTGAGTGTTTTTTTTGTTTATTTTCCAGCCTTGCCTCTCTGCTCATTTTCAAGTTTTAGCACTTAAAAGTGAATCGAAGTCTATGTGGTTATTCTCCACATGTCTCTCCAGACTCATTCTCCACCCTGTCAATGCCCCAGAGGCTGAGTGCTATGAACCACATCATCTGGGATACATAGCTCTGTGGCTTTCTGTTAGGTTCAACCAGTGGAGGCACTGGCAAGAAATCAAAATATAGCCGGACAGGGAGACGGAGTCATCAATTCTCCCTTACTCTCTACCCAGTCATTGTTCAGCCAGTGGCTCTCTTCCTCCATTTCAGGGTTTCTTAACCTCAGTCCTATTGATATTTAGAGATGGAGAGTTCTTTGTTACTGTACTATGCATAGTAGGGAGTTTAGTGACATCTCTGGTTTGTATCTTCTAGATTCCAGTAGCATCTTCTTTCCCCAGTGTATTGATAACTAAAAATATTTCTAGACATTGCCAATGTCTCATATGGGGAAAATTGCCCCAGGTTGAGAATCACTGTTCTATTGCTGTGACAGAAACAACCCCTCTTCCATAGCTGCAGCTCTGACTGAATTCTGGTGGTAACATTCTCTCCCATGCTCTTTCAGGTCTTCCCATTCATGCTCATCCCTGAATTGGTCACCATTTTTAAAAAATTCCTTTAAATTTTTCCACCTTTATATAAGTAATCCCTTCATTAAAGTCTCTTCTGTTAATCCTTTTAGTGTGTACCACCTATTTCCTGCTGAGACCTCATTGCTCTAGAAGTTCTGTGCAAATGGGTGTGTTGTGTTGAGTGTGGTCATCGCTGGAGGGTGATCTGGATGAGCTGCGGCCTTGAGAACCCACATCTCAGTACCTTTAGGTACTTTCGGTGGACTGGATCCTCAAACACCTTTTGATCTCCTTCTTGGAAGAAATATGATTGGCTGCCAGTGTTCTGGGAACCTAGTGGGAAAAGAAGGTTGAAGGTCTCAATATTCAGTATGAAACCTTTCACTTAATCTTTTTGTTTATAGTATCCTCAGTGTGAACTGGGCCTAGTGTTTTCAAGTCTAGAGACACTGTTTGCACTCTCACCAAAAACAAAACAAAACAAAACAAAAAAAAGCAAACAAAAAAACCCCCAAACAAACAAAACAAAAAATGAGATTCAAAGTCTTCTGTCCAAATCTTTTTTACTTGAGTCCTACCTTTATCACTTCAGAGATACCTGGGATTACCAATTCTGGCTAGCTCCTTGTAGGTCTCTGACTAGAGATCTGTTCCTCTAAGAGCTTTTTCTGACCATCTAAGACAGTGCTAGGAACCACCTTAGGGGCTATCAGAACACCTTCTGCTTACCCTTTCTGTATGTTCTTTCCTCTCCCAACCAGTATTGCATGCATTCTAAAACACAGGAGTGTGTCAGATTTCTCAGGCTTTTGGGAAGAAAAGTAATTGATCTCAGGTTTCATGTAGCACTTAGAACAATATATTTCTATGGCTCTTAACTCTATCTCCTTCAATAAAATGGGGCTCGTTGGGAGCAGGGATCATGTCCTGGTCATCACTCAATCTCCAGCATTTAGAACAGTGCCTGTCACATAAATATATGTGACTGAATGTCCAATTACTACTGGCTTTATGTTGATTACACACTCATTAGCACACACAGCAGGTTCTGATTAGATGATGAGTCTTACCAAGAAGTCAGATTTTTTATGAGCTGATCTGGTGACTTAGGGTCAAAATTGAGGGCATTCCTCATATGCAAGCCCAGAGTCAAATGGGTCCCCAGAGGTTGGAGTTTCTTTTTGAGTCTGTCACTTTTCCCTTTGTTTTCGAAACTGTTCCATGCATTTGAGATAATTGCTTGAATATCTGGATCAACAGATAAGAAAATAATGTTTACACAATAGGTAATAAAGAAGTAATTTGACCAAAGTTTTAGCTAAATTTTGCTAATGAACAATTATGATAAACCAGTTTTGAAACAGTTTTGAGTGTCTTGCTAGTTAGGAGTAAATCAAGGCCTACATAGATTATATCTTTTTTTTCTGCAGATTCCTGTCAACAAGGTGATTAGGAGAGATTTGTCAATTGGTATTCCCAAAATGTTGGACAAGAAGTGTGAAGTCAGGATTTATTCAACATAAATCCACATTCCAGTTGACTCTTCTAGGTAGAAAGTGGTATTTTTAGCATTTAATTGATGCAACTGACTTTAGAAAGAGGAACTCAGAGACTTTTACATAAAGCTCACAACTTTTAAGGCCAATGTCATATATCACTTTCCAGACTGTAGATTTCTCAAATCCATTACCCCAAACACATCGTTTTTTCAAATGAAAAATTTCACCCTCTGCTTTCTAACACTGGAAATTCTGTACTTATGCCAGGTGTAAACTCAACCCTAATTATTGCCCTCACACACTCTGACCCCACACAGGGCAATCTATCCACATTTGCAGGTGGGATCCAGGGAGCTCTTCCCTTTAGCCAGAAGTAGTTCTATGATGTCTTCATGGCTGTGGCTCAGCCTCTTTGATTGCATTTGTCACTGTGTCTGTGTGAATATATGCCAGAGCCTTCCAGAGAGAAGCCTAACAAAAGATGTCTTGTGTTCAAAATATAATCCTCTCAACCATGTTGGAAGGATTTCCCCCAACAGATGGTCCATTCATGAGATATTTATGTCCCACTTCCATATCCATGCTTGTCACAGTCAAGAAACCTATATTGGATCTTCAGTGCACTTTCTCCTTGTTGCCCTGCTACGTATCTCATCTGAGTCACTAGTATTTCCTATTTTCCATACCACGCTATTACTGTACACTTGCTGCCTCTTGAGAGAAACCACAGCAACACAGCCAGCTCAAGGCTGCTGTTTCTCTGGTTGTGACAAGCTGCCGTCATGTGAGCTCCATATGGCTTCTCTCTCTGCTCTGCCTCATCCGGACAGAACAGGCTGATGGTACAAGGGCCTCACAGACTGCACAGCTGGCAAAACCCATTTTAGGAACACCAATCTCTTTGAAAGCTTGGATATGAATTTAAAATGAAGCAAATTAAGAAATGTAATTATCTTTGGCCATAAAGTCTCTAAAAATTACTGAGAAAAGAAAGAAAGAAAATTAAAGAACTTATTTTAACTAAAAATGACCAAGATCCACAACAAACACTTAAATGAGTCCTATTTCAGCATTTTTGGCTCCAGGACAGAATGGCAAAACAATGTTTCCAGAGCCAGAAAATTCCCCCAGATATTCAAACTTAATTTCTTTGCAGAAAGATTGGGATTCACCACTCTGAATAACGCCTTTAGTGTGAGGCTTCAAAAACTGGATGAAGAGCTGAAGTCTAGCATTCTCAGGATTTACTAAATGTGAGACTCCTTAATGGGCTAACTACCACTAACTCCCTCTAATCCCTAGGGTTTACTTCACAGCAAGAACATGTAAGCATTGCTCTTTGTCATGGCGCTGCCCAGTCACAACTCAGAGAGGCAGGCTAAATTGCCAATGAGAATACAAGAAATGTATCCTCTGGAGAAGCAGGTGATTTAATTTTAGTCTTTCATCAGTGAAAACAGCAACATCTCAAAGGAGGAACTTTTTGCAACTCAGGAATAAATGTAAAAATAGACCCTATTTTTAAAAGATGATGTGGTTTATTAATTGTGCTGTTAACGTTCTCTTGTTCTGCAGTGTTCTTATGTCAAATGCCACCCCCACAGCCAAGTGAAAGCAACTGTCAGTGGCAACCTGTGAGGTCACACAGAATCCCTTCTGAGCAGCAAGCCAAGAGGCACTTGGTTCCAATCAGCAAGATAAGCCATCTCTTCCTGACCAACGTTAATGCCAGTAATCTTCAGAGCAGCCTTCAATAATCCTCCGGGTTTCTCAGAGCACAGTGCTGGGAACTCATGATTGATTGAGCCTCTCCCTTGCTCCTATTATCGTAGAAGGACAGATGCGATTGTCATGTTTAATATCCTGTTAGGGGAAAGGTCCTAGCCAAGAATTACCTTGGAAAAAGGCACTGGCTCCCATGAAATTAAGATAGTCCTAAGGAAAACCATCACTTGAACTTAATGACAAAGCAGATGTTTTGTGTTTTTCATTTGCCTTTGCTTGTATTTTCCTGGAATTCTTTAATAGAGAATTGGGAAGCTCACTGCTTTTGGCCAATGTTATCTCTCTTAGAAGAAGAGATGGCTAGGAGGAAACTGACATTGATATCACTGGTGCTGTAGCTCAAATACTACTGGAAAAATATTATTCACAAGAAAAGGATTCATATTATCCCCTTTTTTCAAGTTTCCAGGTTAGCCCTCCTCCTCTAGAAAGCCTATTTACTTCTCACAAGTACCAATAAATTTTACTCCTGAAATGTTTAAGTTATTGGGTTTTGCTGCTATGAGTAAGTCTCTTTTGAAGTGCAAAGGACATGAGTGGTACTGAAGAGCCAGTGCAGGAGCGGTTGGGAGGGCAGGCCCTTGAGCCAACCCCTCTGCATTTAATATCACCACGGTGCTTTCTATTTACCTATGTGACTTTTAACAACCTCTTGAAGGTTGTATTTTCTCATCTATAATATGGAGAAAAAATAGTATCTATCTTTTGGGTTGTGCAGATTAATTTTTTTCCTTCAAATATCCATGTCTTTCTCATTTGTCTTCATCTTAGCAAATGGCATCCCATCCATGAAATTGTCCAAGCTAGAAGTCAGGGAGTCACCCTTGATTATTCTGTCATTCACATTCCCTAGCCAATTGTAATTAAGCCCATCAATTCTACCCCATAGCAAACTCACTGACTCCCCACAGCTCTTGCATGTGAGCCAATGGTGCTTGTGTTTTATTGCTCTGGCTCCTCTGTAGCTTCTCTCTGGCAGCCTTGTCAGGCTTTGTTACCTCTGGACTGGTCTATGCAGGAGCCACCCTCACATGTCTTCCTGCCTCTAATCTTGCCCACTGTAAGCTAGCATCATAAAACAGTCTGGGTGATAGTTTAGAAGTGGAAATCATGTCACTCTTCTGTGTAGAACCTGGTAACGACTCCTACCATACTGAAAATACATGCCAAGTTCCTCACGTGACCCTTGTATCCCCTCTAGCCTTATCTTGCCCACATCAGTTATCTTCTTGCCCTGCCTTGGATGTAGGTCCCTCAGACCTCACAGGACACTGCATAACTTGGACCTCAGTTTGAATACCATCTTCCAAGAGAAGCCCTCTCTGACCATACTATCTAAACTAGAGCATCGTAATTTCACTTGCTCTATTTGCTTCATGGTATTTATCAGAATCTAAATTCTTGTTTATTTACTCCATTATCCATTACCTGCTTCCCTAGTAGAAGCTGGTGCTCCATAAGAATAGCAACCCCATGGGTATTGTTCAATAGAACCCCTTTGAGAGTTCAGAACAGTGCCTGGAGGCTCCCAGTAAATTCCTGCTGAATGAGTAGATAGAAATGGTCTGTATTCAAGAAGTACTTAACAAATGTGAGCTTCTTTTATGATGGTGAAAAACAAAGACTACCTCTTCCATCCTGGTCATTTGTGTTGGCAAAATTTTAAATTTAAAATTGCTTTTGTGTTTTTTCTAACAATAATGTGAGTTGTTTCAGGGGAGGAGAGGCAAGATGAAGCCCATGGAGAGAGGTGAAGCCTTTGCAGCCGGTTCCACAGGATCCAGTGTCCTAGTTTTCTCAAAGAGTATTTTAGAGAGACCTGTCACTTGAGAAACAGGGCTTGGGTAAGGGTCAGACCAGAAGTCTTAATCAACAGCATTATCATTTATAACTCTTCATCTAGATGAGTGATTCATTGATATGCATCTGTTTTCTTGGCTACCAGCTCAAAAATTGTCCTAATTTTGGCAGTTCAAGCCACTTAAATGCCCCTTCAAGTTCTATCCTGTCCTTGGCTCTTGGATCTTAGGAGGAAGCAATTCAAATAATTTTTGTTCGCTTTTTACCAGGCAAGCATCATGTCAGCCTTGTTCCTGACCCCACCTCATTTTCCCTGTAAGTGTGTGGAACTCTTTGGCCACGGCTCCTTCTGGCACTGCAAGTGCCTTGAGGGACAGGTTTTCTCTTTTGAACTTATATTCCCAGGGGGATCCCTGTCTCACCACTGGATACTCCAGGCTTTGTATACCTTTATGGACTATGTCTATTATATTTGGCCTGATTGGCTTGCATAGGTGTCTAAGATCTTGAATGGAGCTTGGCCTTTTGCTTAGTGGTGCTTGAATCTCATCATTCTGCACTATGCCTGGAACATCACTCATGTCCAACAATGGCTGCCATTTGAGAAGCAGCTCTTGCATCAAGCACTGTGCTGTGTGCTTTCTTTGTATCATCATTAATCCTCCAAACAACATTCCAGGCTGTTTATTCCCTGTCGCTTTGCTACAAGAGGCTCAGCCCTGCTTCTTTTCTGGCATTTGCTCATTTTCTCCCAATTCTATCTCTCCTTAGATTTGGTCCTTGCCTTTCCCTTCCAGGAAAGATTGTACTTCAAAGCCTTACTTGAAGACCCTAGAAACTTCACTTTCTTTAAAATCCAGTGAGATAAGAATCATTAACCACTTTTTGCAGGCAAAATAAAATGAGGCTTAATTTTCAGGTTAACCAAACAAGTTCTTTAATTTCTATATTTGATTCACTTAAAAAAAATCTTTATTATTTCAATATACCTTTTCTTTATAAAGATTGAAGACAAGAAAGTTGAATTCCTCAAAACTACTATTATGTAATCATTTGTTTACATCCTTCCAGGTTTTTTCCTATACATATAGAATGGAGATTTTAATATTTAAGTAGTATGGCATATTGTATTGAAATATGATTATATTTTTTAGGTCCTTCCATGTGAATTTCAAATTTCTTTGAAATAAGAAAGTCACACAGAAGCAAGCGCAGGAGAAAGGATTCAAACCTTTATCTTCTGCTTTCAACTCCTCATCTGTTTATACCCTTTCGTCTATGTCGTACAATGACAAGGAAAGGCCAACAGGAGGCAAATTCTCTGGTGATTATGGGAGGTAGCATTTGTAATCAGGTGCCCTACATTCTTCTGCATTATCTGATAATTTATTTTTTACTCTAAGAGAAACTCTTCATATCTCCAAGAATCTTGTGTTCCACTTTCTGAATGTATCTAGGCACAAAAATACAACATAGAATAGACAGGTTACTGTCTTGCAAGAAAATTTGGAATGGATAATAAAATTTAGCTTTTAGAATCAGCTTTGTCTTCAAATCCTGTATTTGTCATTTTCCAGTGATGTAATCTTGCATGAGTTATGTCCTCTTCTGAGCATCATTTCTACTATGTAAAATGGAGGTAATAGTTCCCCTCTTGAAGGTGGTTCCTGGAGATTAAGTGAGAAGTATAAATGAGGCATCTAGCAGAGTGCCAGACTCATGAGAGGCCTCCAGTGAAAGACAACTATTATTCTTATTATTTTCATACAATTCTATTTATTTCAAATTAAGATAAAGAGCAAATCCAACTTTAAAAGTGGTATTCGGCATGATTCAATCATTCAAGCACTTAATTCTAAATTATGGATCTGTTCAAGTTAAATTTCTTAATATGAAGAAAATCAGCAATTTCCAGTATATATTTTGACTCTTATCAAAGTTGGCCATCATCATTCTTTGGAGTCAGGACTTTAGCCAAGCTTTCTTGGTGAGCAAAGCTTATATTTACATTAATAAGTTAAACTCAGTGGTTCTCCATAAATAGGAAGGCAATTAGAATAAATGCAACAGAGGATTGAACCCTACTAATTATTTTACCTGGAAACTTTTTCTGATGGTTTTCTTTGCACGATTGCTACATAACATTGTGTTTATGGCACAGAACTTGTCTCTCTAGTTGAAATCCTTGTGATCTAGCCAATGACCCTATGTCAATGTGATCTTGTTGAAAAGAATTACAATGTACAATATATATAATTCTACCCTGTCTTTAGAATCCAAGATTAATATTTAATATGTGACTAGGCAGCCTATTGGAAGAATTGTACCTTACTAATGCTAAAGATAGTGTTTTAATCTGTTCAGGCTGCTATAACAAATAATCATAGATAGGGTAGCTTAAAAACAACAGAAATTTCTTTCTTACAGTTCTAGAGGCTTGGAAGTTCAAGATCAAGGTTCTAGAAGATTTGGTGTCAGGTGAGGGCTAATTCCTCATAGATAGCACCTTCTCACTGCTTGTGGAAGGGATACACAAGCTACCTTGAGCCTATTTTGTAAAGGCACTAATTCCACTCAGGACAGTTCTATCACATGATCTAATTACCTCCCCAAGAACTGCACCTCCTAATACCGTCACCCTGGGAGCTAATATTTCAACATAGAAATTGGGGGGAGGTGGCATACAAGCATTCATACCATTGCATAAAGCAATCCATTTTAATAGAATTCCAAGAAAAGGGATTTAGAATATTTCCATTGCCATAACTCCTCTTCTGACTTTCACCTTCTTGCTTCCCTCTTATAGAGACTCTTGTGATTACACTGGGCCCATGCAGATAGTGATAATCCAGGATAACCTTCCCATCTGAAGATCGTTAACTCAATCATATTTGCAAAAGTCCCCTATACCATGTAAGGTAACATATTCAGAGCTTCTGGTATTAGGATGTAAACATCTTATGGGGATATTATTCTGTCTACCATGCTACCCTACACAGGTAGAATCATATTTTAATGATCCACAGATTTCGTATTATATTACAATTTAATTATATCAATGTAACTTGAAGTAAATAAATGCATTGTCTAGGACTTAAGTATTGTTAAAGAGATAGTTTTAGTTTCATCAGTATTTATTTCTTTTCCCTTCACTTTTTACATTGACTCTGGTGTTTACATGTGACCCTGAAAAAGTCGGACTTCTGAGCGCCTCGGTTTCCTCATTTAGAAGAGTTGAACTGGCAGATCTCTAAAGTCCCATTCAGCTAGAATCTTACCCATAACTCTTTTCTATCATTCTACTTTACATTCAGAATTGCAAGGCAGCAGAGGTGCTGGTTTCTCCCCAGAGCAGCAAAAGCCAGAAGACTTGTTTTTATTTGGCTTTGCTCTGTTCTGCATGCCTAAAGCAGCCTAGTAGAGTTTGTGGTTTGGGGCTAGAAAAACAATGAATAACTCAGTTTTACCTTTATACTCTCAGAAATAATTGGTACAACCTTTATAACTAGCCTAATAAATAATAGCTCACTGGGAGTTTTGTTCACAGCAAATAATGTAAAACTTATCACAGTGGGTGATAAGAGGTGCTGTATTTACACAAGCCCTAAGGGCATCAGTCATCATCCAAAATGTTGTATTGCATTCTGGTTTTCTATAATGTCATATTTTATTGGAAACATTGTTTTAAATGAATATTCACAATCTTACACTTCCTGGAAATCATTTAAAATGAAATACTAAGGGAGTTAAACTTTTTGTTTTGTTTTGTTTTTAGATGACATTTCGGCTCTTGTCACCCAGGTGGGAGTGCAGTAGTGGGATCTCAGCCCACTGTACCCTCCACCTCCCAGGTTCAAGCAATTCTCCCACCTCAGCCTCCTGAGTAGCTGAGATTACAGGCGCATGCCACCACACCTGGCTAATGTTTTTTATTTTTTATTTTTAGTAGAGACGGGGTTTCACCATGTTGGTCAGGCTGGTCTTGAGCTCCTGACTTCAGGTGATCTGCTGGCCTCAGCCTCCCAAAGTGCTGAGATTACAGGCATGCCACCGCACCTTGCCAGGAGGTAAACTTTTAAAATGTAGTTGTTGTTTTTACTGGGCAAGTAAAAACTTGACTATATGAAGAAAAATCCCATTATGAAGCACTTCCTATGTGAAATCTCTAAGCTATTAGTCTAAAGCTGGTAAGTAGACATCAGAATTCATTACATGCTCTAAATTTATTTTTGTTGTTGTTATTTTATTGTGCATTATTCTTTAATATAACATTATTTGGAATATGTCTAACATGCTCTGATCATATAATGCACAAAAAATCTGATGATGAATTTCAGCAAGTGGCCTGAGCACTGGCTGGTGTGAAGATACTGGTACTCTATTGCACTTTTTCTCATTTATACTATTTTTCTCATTTATACTATTTCTTGTTGGCAGCCATGGGCCATTAACCTCCTTCTAAGAAAAGTTAGTATGTTCACTTAGAAGTCACAATTTAAAAAAAACAAAATTGTGGCAATTCTTGTCTCTCTCTAGCAAGATCAATATCAGGTATCTTGTTTGCACTGCTTTCTGTGGCAGGGGGAAGGGAGGAGTGGAGAGGAAAAGCGGAGCACATGGCTGAATGATCAATGCTCAGAAATCATTACAAGTTCCTTCAGAGCATGACTTCCTTATAAATTATTAGTTTAAATTAATGTAATAGCTAAATATCTTTAATATTTATTGGATGTGATCTCCTTCTTAGGTTCTCATCATATTTAACAAATTGCTATTGAATATCTACCTTGTGTCAAGTACTATGCTAAGCTCTGAGAATACAATGGCAGGCAAACTGGGTGAAGCCCTGTTCATAGTTCTTACATTCTAGGGGGAGAGACAGAGATATTAATCCTGAAATCAGACAATTGCATTTAAAATTGCACTATTATGCTAAGAACAATGTGTTGAACCAAGACAACAACTAAAGAGACAGGATTTTTTAAATATATCAGTTTATATCAGTAATAGAACACTTTATAAAACATCAAGCCTTGTGTGGGTATCCATGTGATTTCACTGAGAGTTTTTTTTTTCTCTAAATTATTTAATTGCAAAGGGAATTTGGCATAACAGGGAGAATTCAACAGCTTTAGAAGCAGCAAAAGAAAATAATGATTAGTCAAGTGACCTTTGCCCAAGATTTCAGATCCATTAAGTAGTGATATGTGGCACAGCCTAATTAACATCCTGAAACTGAAACTTCTATCAGGTATAATAGAAGAAGAAATGTTAAATGCCACCAGACATTATATTGCACATACAAGGCAAGTATGGAGAAATTTCCATGGCTAATTTTGATAAGAATCAAGATACATTATATCGTGGAGATTACTGATTTTTTTTATATTCTAGGAATTTAAATGTAATATAACATCCAGAATGAGATCCTAGAACAGGGAAAGGACATTAGGCAAAAACTAAGGAAATCTGAATAAAGTATAGGCTTTAGTTGATGATAATGTGTCAATATAGGTTCATTAATTGTGACAAATGTACTAATGCAAGATGTTAACAATAGAGAAAACTGGGTGTGGGGTATATGGGAATTCTCTGTACCATCTTTGCAACATTTCTATAAATCTAAAGCTATTTCTAAAATGAAAAGCTTATTTTAAAGATCTGATGCTGCTTTGAAAGTCGTGGAAAGTAAAATTTTTAAGTGGTAGGTGTTTTTGCTTCAGTTTTAATCCAATGCTGTTATACCAATGGTTCTGAAAACGGAGACTTTATTATATTCAACTGCAAGGCTTATAAACCAGATTGCTGAACCTCCGCCGTACCCCCTAGGGCTCTGATTCAGTAGGTCTTGGGTGGGGCTTGAGGATTTGCATTTCTAGCAAGTTACCGGGTGATGCTGATGGTGCTGGTCCACAGACCAAACCCATTGTTACATACAGTAAGTCTTGGAATTCAAACAGAAGCTTTTACTTATCCATCTTCATTAGCAAATGAGGTAAATCGGCTTTATTTGAATGCTTTTACTCCTATGGTAGCCAAAGAGTTGATGTCATAATAACTAGTATGTAATAATTTTATCATAATTCCAGTTGATTGAGTTTTATTTTATTGTCCTGTGCACATTATTGGCAATCAGCAAATGCTGTTGTTAATACCTAGCTTAACTTTTGGAAAAGTTATTTACAACAGATAAGTGGAAACTTTGCGATGAAATATAGCTTTACCTGTAAGTCTGCAAGAATGTAATAAAAATCACAGTGGGAATTTGGAATTTGCCTTGGAACTTCTCACCTGACAAATGCATGCCTTTAAACTAAAAGACAAGAGGAAGTCCATGTTTGGATGTTTTTGCCCACAGTTTTTGTCTGTCAGGATAAACGTAGAAAGAGAAGTGTAGGAGGGCTTATTAGTTTGACAGAAGTCAGAGGGTTCTCAGCAAAGACTTGGATTTGTCTCATTAGTCATTGGGCTTTTGCAGGGGTTGGAGTGAGGACCTGGGAGAGAGAGCCAACCATGAAGCATTGATGCCCTGATTTGAAGCATCCTCCAGAGCTACATACTAAGACTTAGCTGGGAACAATGACATCCACAGCATTATCATTTCTTCAAGTGGATGGTACAGCTGTGGGGAGATCAGTTCAAAAGTGAATGTGTCAGGTTAGATAAAAATAAATCTGGGCTTATCATGTTTCAAAATAAACTGGGTTCAGAAAATGTAGTTTATTGAAAACTTTTGACAGACCCATAAGTAAGTTTGTGTGCAGTGTCAATTCATTTTAGATCTTTTCTAAAATGTTTTGAAATTTAGTGACTTTAGTAATTACAGGGTAAAACTCCGTGTCACTGTTATTACACTGATCTAGATCCTCTAAAATAATCACCTAAAAAGTTTAAGACCACAAAGCAGATGATAGCCCTTGCCCTCAGAAATCAGGGTAACAGAGACCTCCCATACTGTTGATTTGATTCTAGGGTTTGTTGCCAATTTCTGCCATCAATATCTGTATTCAAACTTCATATTACTCTGGACTCCAGCCTGCCAGTGCCACTCATGCCATGTGAAGACTCTGTTGACCCCAGCCTCTCTTTCTGCAGAAAGTATGGTTTCCTCCCAAGGAACCGCAGCTCAAGGGTGAAGAGAGAGAAGCATGCACTGTGGGGGTGGAACCGCTCAGCTCAGTCACCTACCAGATGAAGGGAGAAGTTGGGAAGGAATGAAATAGCAATAGGAAAAAATAGCAACTGTCGGCAGAGGGACTGACAGCTAGGTTTGTCAAAAGTACTCCCCCAGCCCTTCATACTCAAGTTTATTTAATAATAATAACACCGAAAGCAATGGAGAAATATGCCTCATCATTCAAAAGAGTGTCTCCTTCATACTGAACACTTTGTGTCTTTTCCTGAGCTTCCAGGATTCAACTCTCCTCTTTTTATTCCTCTTGTCCCTCTGCTCCATGTTACTTCTTTTCCTCTTTGGTGACATATCCCCAAGCCAGGAGAATAACAGGATAATATAATGGTATGCATTTAGTGACTTATTTTCTTCTCTTGTACATTGTTGCCTGTGATTAATGATTCAGATTCAATTATTGCTTTCTATCTATTTTTGGTTCCTTCTGTTTTCTTTTTTATTTCACAAGCATTTGTGCTTGTCTACACTCTTATTTATGCTTTCTGGTTCTTCTGTGATTTTCTCAATGACACTAGTCAATATAAACATATCATTATACTGCTGTCCAGGGATTTTGGCTAAGCCCTCTGTCCCCACTCTTAACTTTAAAAAAAAATTCACGCTGCTGTTTCTATTTTTTTAATTATTATAGCATAGAGTTATAGACTTTACCTGTTATAATATAGTCAAGATTTCCCACTTTTTGTTTAACTTTAGCAATTAAAACAAATTACTGCTTGCTAATGAAGACCAGTTTTATTCTCATGTTTTGAGGGTGTGCTAATTCCCCTGAGACTAGAACTATGGAACTGGTAAATGCCATCTCTCAGGAGCTAGAGGGGGAAACAATGTATGCTGGGAGAAGTTTGTTCACAGATCTATTAAGCAACAAATACACAGAACAGAAGCTTCCTAATATTAGGGAGAAAACTGGGGCTCAGAACTGGAAAATGAAGTTTCTAATCCTGGTTTTTCCATTTTCTAACCTGTTAGAAACTTCATAATTTTTCATCTGAAAAATGGAAATGGTGTTTGCTCTGCTATCCTCCTGAGGTTGCTATGCAGATCGAGTGAGACTTTGCAAATGAAAACAAATTGCAAATACTTTTATTAGTGTAAACTATAAAGATGCAAACTTAATTCTTTTCCGGTGAAGACTTAGCTTGCACATATTTGATTGTTATGAGATTTCTAACACTTCTTCATGACACCTGCTTTCTCCACTGCTATGATACCAGGGCACTTGGCTGTGTCTCTATGGGTGTATACACATTGAAACTTCCCCCTTCCTGGGAGGAAAATCTGCAGTTACTGAGCAGACTCCTCAGGGCCTGTTGACCCATGTCTAGATAAGAGCACAGGCTATGGGGCCAGACACACCTGGGTTTAAATACCAACCTGCCATAGCTGTGTGTTTTTGGGCAAATGTTGCAACTTCTCAAAGTTGGAGGTCTCTCATCTGTAAAACTGGGACAACTGTTTCATTTAGGATTCTTGAGCGACACTGTCCAACTCATAATTGTTCCGTAGTTACAACACTGAACAAATAATAATAATGTTGCCATGTTACATACATGGCAGCAACAAGGCAAATATTATTGAGAAAGGAGGCTGGGAATAAGATCAGAAGACAGGCAGGAAGAATTGCTTGCTGCAGATCTTGTTCAATTAATCAGATAAGGTATCTCAAGCCCCGGTGTTTGAGCTTCTGACCCCTTACTCTCCTGGGCTGACTGTGTATCATGGTTCTCTGACCTCTCTTGAGATGGGCATTCCTGGGCCTTAAGCTTGTGATACCCCCTTAAAGACAAGGGAAAGACAACACGTGGTATTGTGGTGTTGAACAGTACTTGGGTTGTAAGCTGGGATTTTTGATGTCTTTCAGCAGAGGTAACTCTGAAAGCTTAAGATAATGCCTACAACTACTGTTACCATAGAGAGCTCTAACCCCACTTTCTAACAGTGGAGTGGAGATGTGAATTATTACTCAGAGAAACAAAGGAATGGTTTGAGGTGACAAATGTAGAAAAAAACTGTGCTCCACACTGCTCTTGATCAACAGGGACTGAAGGCCGAATGATGGAAATCCTTTTAGGGAGAGACTGACAGTGCCAAATAATCATCTTTGACAAGCCTTGCTCTGTCAGTTTTAGGCAAATTAGCAAATTCAAATAGATGGCAACTGCGCCTTGTCTTTCCAGCTATGGTGATTCTCAGGCTCAGTGTGATACTTTTAACTGCTTGCCTGATCAAAATGCCTGAAAGCTATGTCCATGTCTCTAGAGTATCATTAAAAGGAAATGGAAGCTTATCCACTGGTGCCTGCCAATCTTTCCCATCACATGCTATGTTTGATTGACATGTGACACTCTCCTTCATAGTACGTGGGGAGCCCAGAACTAGCCTGTGGTCCTTAAAGGAAATGTAAAGAGCCCAAGTCATTTTAAAAAGAAGTTATTTTTCTAAAGGAAAGAGCCTGCTATTTGCTCACTCTTCTCACCTTATGTTCCTGAAATACTTTGTGTTAGATAGCTTCCGAAACTTTTGAGTTACTGTTGGAGAAATAGCAACCTGTTTCCTCTGTGTTAGATCTCCCTGCATCTGAGATGACAAAGAAAACATAGAGAATTGACTTCCTTTATTCCAACCTTGGCTCTTATCTTATTGCTGGTAACTTGATGGCTGAGGCATATTCTTGAGTTTATCCATGACCTTATGTTTCATCTTTGGGTCCAAGCCAATGCTTGATTGTTTGTCTCCTGTTCACAGTGTTTGGATTGCTGTGCAGATGACACTAAAGGGGGTTTTGTAGTGAGACCTGTGAGTAGAAATAAGAAGAAACTCTTCATTTTGAACTTTACAGTGGTAAGTTCTTGTCAATACAATGTAATATGCAATGGCTTGATCTTCTTTGTACCCCCTAAGTTATGCAACAGATACAAAAAACGATTGAGAACTAGCCAAGTCTCAGATTGAACAATGCTTTTGTAGACTTTCTCCTTTCTGGTTCTAGAGTAGTTGACTGGCCCCATTAAGAATTCAAAATGCTGCTTTGGGTGTTTTCATTCCTGGTTAACCTCATGATGGCTGTTATAAGATGTCTTCATTTCCTTCTGTCCTCCATGTACATTTCTTAACAGATAACCTACCCTCCTTTTTTAACTGTAAAGTCAAAGAAAGCTTTTAATTAATTTTATCTCTGTTGAATATCTTAGTACATTTATTTTTCTTCCTTGCTAATTCTCTAAGGAAAAGGGTAAACAATGGCCTGTGGACCATATCTGGCCTGCTAGCCATTTTTTAAATCAAGTTTTACTGGAATACATTCATGCTCATTCATTTATTTATGTCTGCTTTCACAATACAGTGGCAGTGTTGAATAGTTGAGACAGAGAACATGTGGCCTAGAAAGCCTAAAATGTTTACCATCTGGCTCCTGACAGGAACAGTTTGCTTACCCCTCCTCTTAAAAAAAAAAAAAAATAGTGATGGTTTTCCTTATAGGAACCCATACCCCAGTCCATGGATCCCACCTCCTCCTGACCCCTCCATTATGTCTCCATCAATCTCTGTTCTTCCTCACATCATCAATTTCTTCTCTAGTCACTCTTCTTCCTTTGTTCAACTTAGGTGACTTTAATTAAAGATGGTTCAATTTCTTATGAGTGACATAACAATTCCTGGAGGAACGATGCCTGCAGAATGAAGAATAATAACAGCCGGTCTCTAAGGGCCTGTTCTCTGCACAGCACCTCCAATTCAGTATTCGGTCATCATGCTGGGGTGTTCGAATGCTCCCTCCTTCAAGCCAAGTGGGATAATGCTCCAACCCCTCTATGCGTTTACTGATGCAGTCACCTGAGATAGCCTTTTCCCATTCACTTGCTTGCTATCCTAATCCTACCTATTTTTCAAAATTCAGCTGAAATAACACTTTTTTCCACACAAAATGTTTTATTTCCACAAACCTAATCTTTCTCTCTTTTCAAACACAAGCACTTCAAAGCATTTTGTTGGTGCCTTCTATAATATTTATCACAGTCTGCTTTATAGTTCAGTTATGTGTCTATTTTCTCCTCCCACTTCTCACTACAGCAATGGTAGAATCTTTGCCATATTTATTTTTTATGTCTATACAGTACCTAGTGTTGTTTAGACTCTACCTAGATTCCATTGAATTGGTTTGGATTTCTCTTACCAGAAATGTGAAACCTTTGTGAATAAAGGATTTCGGGTTCTCTAAGCCATTTGTCTGAAATCATATGTATGTAATCCTGAGGAATAGCTGTCATGTACACCTCAGGTTTTGCCTTTGGAATATTATGTCAGCTTTGGTGAATTTTAGTCTCCATTTGTGGCGTTTTAAATAACATGTTAGTCTTGTTTATTTTTCATAAATCTGTCCTGTTATTCTAAAAATCCTATCTTACATGGAAATGCCAAGCTGGTTATAAACAACTGAACATTTTTACAACTGGAAAGCTTAAGATGGAATTTGCATGATAATGTCTACAGAATTTCATTTATTCTTCCTGGTGAGTACACCAGTTTAAATTTTGAATTGATAATGAGCACTGCCTCTTCAAGGGAGTTAGCTGGAGAAAATATCAATGTATGTCAGGTTTCTTTATGGTTTCAGAAAGACGGTTATGAATGCCCTTTAGAGACTATTCTTGAAGGCATATTTTTGTATACAATTTAGTTCATCATCTTAAATCTTTTCTTAGCTCTACCATCCCTGCTGTTGTTAAGTAATTTAACTCCTCTTAATGGTTGGGCACTAGCTCGGCAGGCAGCACCCTGGGTCAGCATGCTCCTGTTTCACGGCCACAGCCCACAGCCATAACCCTGACCAGCTGTCTGGAAACGTGGGCAGTAAGGAACAAGGGAAACTGGTCAGTAGTGTGGCTTTGCCTCTACAAATTCTTTTCTGGGGAGAAAAATCCCACTCAGGACATATTTATCACTATAAACATTATTAAAGAAGATGGAAGACAAAGATCTGTTATCTTAAGATAAATATTTATCACATTCTACCTTAGTGTCAGTTTGTCTTTTTTTTTGCTCAGGTGTCTGGGGACAGGTCTTAGATGTTCTGGTTTTTAATCTATTATATCTTATAAGTATGATTAAATTATTAAATCAGATAAGCCTATTAACATTTAAATAGATAATTCAAATGATTTAAATAAGGTGATTTAAATAAGAGAAGATTGAAATAAGATGATTTAAATAAGAGGAGAATGGAAGCACAGGGGTCCAGACTGGTAATTCTTTTTTGAACCTTAATATGCATCTAATCAAAGAAACAGTGATTTAAGTGTTACTTGGCATCGTATCATAGTTTTAAGCTAGAAGCAACCCACAGAGATTAACTTTCCTTATAAGCCCAAACGGATGAGTTGCAGGATCCCAGGCCACAGCGCTGGTGACAACTTAGGACTTAACCCTCCAGGTCTTTCCTCCAAGTCTTATGTTCTTTCTATGATGCCATACAATTCTTTCTTCAGTCATTTGAGACATACTGTTTTATTAAAATGAGTTCTAACCCAGAAATTAAAGGCTAATTTTTTACCACATTTCTCTGGAATCTTTCTGTAAATTTCTTTTAAACACCATTCCAAAATCATCGTTGTTCTTGTATGTTTACTCCACACCCCTCAATTCAAAATAGCTAACATTTACTGAATGCTGACAATGGGGCAGGAAGCCCTGTTCTAAGGGCTTACACATACTAAATCATTTTAATATCACAAAAGCCAACGCCACAGGCACTGTTATCATCTGTCTTATAAATAAAGCAGGTTTGACAGACTCTAGTAATCTGACCAAAAGCCCATGCTCTGAACACTATATCCATACTGCCTCTTACATGAAACTATAGCATGTACTCGTCAGGAGCTACACAGAACTGCATGGGTAATCGCACCCACTGGGTGGCTGCAGACTAAGCCCTTACTCTTTCTCAAGGGTCTTTAAAACTGTTGCTTTGAGCCTGTCACTTCCTTTCTTACACATGGAAGCTCAAAGTATCTCAAAGCACAGTTGCTGATGACCACCAGATTAGAACTGTCTCACCTTAAAGAGGAAATCTCTTTGCCTATTGATTCAAGGTGGCATGAATATGCTCAGGTGTCCTCCAAACACCTGTGCTGCTATAAGTTGTATCAATAGCACAGTAGGATTATTCTCCATCTGATTATTCTCCATCAGTGGCCTTTGTGTGAGAGCTTCATTGTAAGCAGTGCAAAGCTATGATATTCAATAATCTGGAGAATATCCTTCTCTATCAGTCCCTGTACTGAACTCTCAGGAAAATTTACCTGCTTCACAATTATTTCTGTCCAGATTGTCTAGAGTCAAATGAATCCTCTGGGCATTTAAGATACATTGAATTTCTCCAAAGAATTCTGCCATTACTTAAACTGATGCCGTGCCTGAATATTAGGAAGGTGCTCTTTGGTTGTTTTTGACTATGCTATACAGTCTTAGGGGAAGGCCTCGGAGCAGTAATAGGAGATAGCTGTGGGGATGTGTGCTCAGGAAAGTCATTGAGAGTCCTTGTAACTAAAGGTGATCTGTAGGGTAGGAGAAACAGCAGAAGTGTAAGTGACAGAGGCAGGCTACAGACCTTCCAGTGGACATGATAAAACTGGAAGGCTGTCGGGCGTGGTGGCTCACGCCTGTAATCCCAACATTTTGGGAGGCCAAGGCAGGTGGGTCACCTGAGGTCAGGAGTTCGAAACTAGCCCGGCCAACATGGCGAAGCCCCATCTCTACTAAAAATACAAAAAAATTAGCCAGGCGTGATGGTGGACACCTGTAACCCTAGCTACTTGAGAGGCTGAGGCAGGAGAATTGCTTGAACCCGGGAGGCAGAGGCTGCAGTGAGCTGAGATCATGCCACTGCACTCCAGCTTTGGGGGACAGAGTGAGACTCCATCTCAAATAAATAAATAAATAAAATACAAAAAGCAGCCGGGCATGGTGGCACATGTCTCTAGTCCCAGCTACTCGGGAGGCTGAGATGGAAGAATCGCTTGAACCCAGGAGGCAGAGGTAGCAGTGAGCTGAGATCACGCCACTGCACTGCAGCCTGGGCGACAGAGTGAGACTCTGTCTCAAAAAAAAAAAAAAACAAAAACAAAAAAGTGGAAGGCCCCTACTACTGAGGGCATGCTGTTGGTGGGACACTAGAGCAGAAACCCCTAAGCTGAGATGATGAGATACAATGTTTTATAGCTTAGGCTCATACAATCTGAGTTGTGAGTTTCACAGAGGTTGATAAAATGTTTTAATTTTCTCCAAATCACATCTGTTTATTAATTCCTAAGTCAAGTACGATTTGTGTGCTTCTTCTAGGCTGAAAATATGTTTCAAGACCAAGTCAAGTTAATTATCCTGTACCACCCCTATTTCCAGAAAACAAATGTAATCTCACTTGGGTGAATGTTTTGGTCTTAAACCCGCTTGTTGGCATTCTCACCTCATCAGCTCTTTGCAGTAATTCCCATTCAGTCAGTAGACTATTCTTAAATGCTTTTTCTCCCTTCCTCCTCTGACAAACTCAAAATGTCCCAGTTAAAGGAAAATTCAACAACTATAGCTGGTGTGGAAGGGATTGAGGGATATCAAAAAGAGGAACCAATTTCAGAGAAGATCGCTTTCTGACAGCAAAGCTTGTAAGGATCGTGATGATGGTTTATATTAGTGATCAGTAGAAGTAGCCCACCCTGGGGAAAGGTTAACAACTATGTTCCTGATTCTGTTAACAATACTTCTCAAATTTATTAAGAGATAAACCCTACCTATGCATATTGTGGGTAGGGGATGAATGAATGAATGAATACAGAAAATTGTTTTTCATGGCAGTTAGAATAGGATTCCTCCGTTTTCCTGGAAAAGACCCATCTTTGTTGATTGTTTTTGTAAACCCATTTGATTAGAGGCTGAGGCCTCAGGGTCGGTAGGATGTGCTGGTTCTCATACTAAGACAGTTTAGCTGAGCTCACTGCATATGAAAGAAAATAGATTAAAAGTTGTACTGAGGCGGGGAGCAGTAGCTCACGCTTGTAATCCTAGCACTTTGGGAGGCCGAGGCAGGCAGATCACAAGATCAAGAGATCAAAAACATCCTGGCCAACATGGTGAAACCCTGTCTCTACTAAAAATACAAAAATTAGCTGGGTGTGGTGGCATGCACCTGTGGTCTCAGCTACTCAGGAGGCTGAGGCAGGAGAATCACTTGAACCCAGGAGGCAGAGGTTGCAGTGAGCCGAGATCACACCACTGTACTCAAGCCTGGTGACAGAGCGAGACTCCATCTCAAAAAAAAAAAAAAAAGTTGTACTGAGAGGAGTAGATCCCGTGAGAGGGAGCAGTGGTGAAAGACGGGAGAGAAGTGAAAGTCCAAAGGAAGTGCAGAGAGAAATAATTGAAACTGCCTTTGTAAAAGTTATGACAGAGAGAGAAAACTAATGTAGCTGACTCCATCTTGCTTCTAACCTCACAAACTATCTTTGCTCATTCCTGGGTGTAGGTGAAACTAAGTATGAGAGCCGTTTACTTTACAGTTTGACTTTAAAATAAAGATGATAATAGTTCCTTCCTCCAACTAACCCCCTACTTGTTCAGGGACTGAAATCGCC
This sequence comes from Pan paniscus, assembly GCF_029289425.2. NCBI lineage: Eukaryota > Metazoa > Chordata > Mammalia > Primates > Hominidae > Pan > Pan paniscus. The sequence goes on along the minus strand of NC_073255.2, from coordinate 115,299,569 downwards.
TTTGTAAAACTAATAAAAGGCCACAAGGTTAGAATTATGGTAAAGACCTGAATTCTGCTAAGACCTATGCATAGTTAAATGATAACTAGTTATTGTCTCCTAAATTGCTTGATGCTCAGGAGTCACAAGATTTGTAAGTTCTCTAATTGGTCCTATAGACAACACTATTTTAAAATGTCAGACTGGTGTTGGAAATATTTTTTTCAGACTTTGCACTGTGGTGGAACAACTGACACCACCTGAACTAATGACCCCCACCTAGGAACTGACTCAGCACACAAAGACAATTTCAATATGATTTCATTCCCAACCAATCAGCAGCACCATTCTCTAGCTCCTTACCCACCAAATTATCTTTAAAAACCCTAGCCTCCAAATTCTTAGGGAGGTTGATTTGAGAAATATCTCTCATCCTTCTGCTCAATTGCCTTACTATAAACTCTTTCTCTGCTGCAACACTTCTGTCTCACTGTGTTGGCCTTATTTGTGCAGTGGGTGACAAGAATCCAGTGGGTTATAACAGAAGTGGGCAAAGAGAGGTGTCTATTGGGGATTCCACAATTACTTTTTTAAGAAAAATTTTCAACTATATACTAGACAATAGCTTAATGTACCCCCATGTAACTATCACCTGGCTTCAACAATTATCAATTACATGGCCAATCTAAACTCTAACTTACTCCCCTCACCTCCCTTACTTTTTTTTTTCCAGACAGAGTCTCACTCCGTTGCTCAGGCTGGAGTGCAGTGGCGCAATCTCAGCTCACTGCAAGCTCCACTTCCCAGGTTCACGCCATTCTCCTGCCTCAGCCTCAGAGTAGCTGGGACTACAGTTGCCTGCCATCATGCCCGGCCAAATTTTTTGTATTTTTAGTAGAGACGGGGTTTCACTGTGTTAGCCAGGATGGTCTTGATCTCCTGACCTTGTGATCCACCCACCTCAGCCTCCCAAAGTGCTAGGATTATAGGGGTGAGCCACTGCGCCTGGCCACCTCCCTTACTTTTTAAAGCAAACCTCGAGCATCACATTTTACCTAGATAAAGTTGTGTGTCTTTCTGAACCATAAGACTTTTTTATGACAAAACTCCAATATCATCAACAAAAAAACCCTAGCAATTCCTAGGTATCATCAAATATCAGTGTTTCAATTGCCTCATGAGTGTAAGAAAACATTTTATTTTGCAACATAAAGAAAAGTACATAAACCATAGGTTTACAGTGTAATGTGTGATACGGTTTGGATCTGTGTTCCCAATCAAATCTCATGTTCAATTGTAGTCCCCAGTGTTGAGGGTGGGCCTGGTGGGAGTATAACCGCCCAGTGGGTTCACCTTGCCTGCTGCCTAGACAAAGCTGATTTATCAAGACAGGGGAATTGTAATAGAGAAAGAGTAATTCACACAGAGCAGGCTGTGCAGGAGACCGATGTTTTATTATTACTCAAATCAGTCTCCCTGAGCATCCGGAGATCAGAGTTTTTAAGGACAATTTGGTGGGTGGGGGGAAGCCGTGAGCCAGGAGTACTGATTGGTTAGGTAGCAGATGAAATCATGGAAAGTCAAAGCTGTCCTCTTGTGCTGAGTCAGGGTGGGGTCACAGGATCAGATGAGCCAGTTTTTTCCATCTGAGTGGTGCCAGCTGATCCATCAAGCTCAGGATCTGCAAAATATCTCAAGCACTGATCTTAGAAGCAGTTTAGGGAGGATCAGAATCTTGTAGCCTTCAGCCACATGACTCCTAAACCATAATTTCTGATCTTTGGCCAACTTGTTAGTCCTACAAAGGCAGTCTAGTCCCCAGACAAGAAGGAGGTTTGTTTTGGGAAAGGGCTTATGTTAGTCTATTTTCACACTGCTAATAAAGACATAACCAAGACTGGATAATTTATAAAGATAGAGGGCTAATGGACTCACAGTTCCACGTGGCTAAGAAGGCCTCACAATCATGGTGGAAGGCAAAAGGTATGTCTTACGTAACGGCAAGCAAGACAGAATGAGAGACAATCGAAAAGGGAAACCCCTTGTAAAACCATCAGATCTCGTGAGACTTATTCACTACCACGAGAACAGTATGGGGGAAACCACCCCCATGATTCAATTATCTCCCACTGGATTCCTCCCACAATACGTGAGACTTGTGGGAGCTAAAATTAAAGATGAGATTTGGGTGGGGAAGCAGCCAAACCATGTCAGGGCTGTTATCATCTTTGTTTTAAATGATAAACTATAAACTAAGTTTTTCCCAAAGTTAGTTCAGCCTACACCCAGGAAGGAACAAGGACAGCGTAAAGGTTAGAGCCAAGATGGAGTTGATTAGGTTAGCTCTCTCTCACTGTCTCAGTCATAATTTTGCAGAGGCAGTTCAGGAGGTGATTGGATCATGGGGTCAGTTACTCATTATGGTTTAGTACCATCCCCCTTGGTACTGTCCTTATGATAGTAAGGTCTTGTGAGATCTGGTCATTTAAAAGTGTGTAACACCTCCCCCCTCTCTCTCTCGTTCCTGCTTTTGCCATGTGACATGCCTGCTCCCCCTTTGCCATGATTGGATGCTTCCAGAGGCCTCCCCAGAAGCACATGTCACTATGTTTTCTGTACAGCCTATAGAAATGTGAGCCAATGAAACCTCTTGTCTTATAAATTACTCAGTCTCGGGTATTTCTTTATGGCAATGTGAGAACAAACTAATACAATGTATTTTCATAAATAAATGTATCAATATAACAAGGACCCCAATAAAGATGCAGAGTATCACCAGCACCCCAGAAATCACACCCCCTTCAGTGATTATTCCATACACAGGTAACCAATATCTGGATTTGGAATGGTTTGTAGACTCAAAAGTATGCATTCTTTGTGTTTGGCTGAACATTATGGTGGTAAGATATACATTTAAAAGTATATTCGAAATAATATTTGTGGGCCAGGCGCAGTGGCTCACTCCTGTAATCCTAACACTTTGGGAGGCCGAGGTAGGCAGATCACGAAGTCAGGAGATTGAGACCATCTTGGCCAACATGGTGAAGCTCCGTCTCTACTAAAATATAAAAAATTAGCCAGGCGTGGTGGCACATGCCTGTAATCCCAGCTACTTGGGAGGCTGAGGCAGGGGAATTGCTTGAATCCGGGAGGTGGAAGTTGCAGTGAGCTGAGACCACCACTGCACTCCAGCCTGGTGACACAGCAAGACTCCATCCCTCCCCCACCCCCCAACAAAAATAATAATAATATTTGTGTATTGTACTTATTTGATGTACTTTGTAAATTTTCTTATTTGTGTTTCCCTTTATTTTTTTTTTCTTTTTGAATTTGCCACTCATTTGCTGAAGAAACTGATATATCTGTCTTGCAGAATTTCTCACATGCTGGAATTTGCTGGTTTCTACCCTGGAGTTAAACATGTTCCTCTATATTTCATACTAACCATGAGTGAGAACTAGAGGCTTGATTAGAATCAAATTTTATTTATTTATTTATTTTGAGACAGAGTCTCATTCTTTCACCCAGACTGGGGTGCAGTGGCTCAATCTCAGCTCACTGCAATCTCCATCTCTCCAGTCCATCTCTTGCCTCAGCCTCCCGAGTAGCTAGGATTACAGGCACATGCCACCATGCCCAGCTAACTTTTTGTGGTTTTTTTAGAGTCTGGGTTTCATCATGTTGCCTAAGCTGGTCTTGAACTCCTGACTTCAAGTGATCCACCTACCTCAGCCTCCCAGAGTGCTGGGATTACAGGTATGAGCCACCATACCCAGCCCGATTTTTTTATAAGAATATAAAGAGGATTTTAAAAGCAGCTCACTCCATCCCTCTTACAAGACCATCAGTACATTTGGCGTTGCTCTTTATCTGGGTGGGTAAATAGATCCTTGGGGGAGCTCAGAGAGGAGCTGACATTTGGGATACAAAAAGATGGAAGATACATATAATGTTAACAGCAGAGGCATATTAAAGATGTTATGAATGTGTCCTCAATAGTGTTGAGTGCTTGTATTTTATAGTGAACACAGTTAAAAACAGGCATGCCTGGCCAGGCAAGGTGGCTCACACCTGTAATCCTAGCACTTTGGGAGGCGGAGGTGGGTGGATCACTTGAGGTCTGGAGTTTGAGACCACCCTGGCCAACACGGTGAAACCCCGTCTCTACTAAAAATACAAAAATTAGCTGGGCGTGGTGGCGGGTGCCTGTAATCCCAGCTACTTGGGAGGCTGAGGCAGGAGAATTGCTTGAACCCAGGAGACAGAGGTTGCAGTGAGCTGAGATCACGCCATTGCACTCCAACCTGGGCAACAAGAGTGAAACTCCATCTCAGAAAAAAAAAAAAAAAAAAGGCAAAACAACAACAACAAAACAACGGCACACCCAGGGAAGAAGTTTCCCTGACTTGCTCATCCCTGGCAGCCACCCTCCTATGGTGGGATAGGCCACACAAGCAGGTGAAGCATCCTGTCCTGCCCATCAGACTATCTGCTTCCTCATCTTCCAGGTGTGTCCCATGCAACTTCCTGATGTTCATCTGGGTTCTCAACTTGGCTTTCTTGTGGGAAGAGGACACACTTAACATTCTAATCCAATTCACCAATATATTTCTAGCATTCTGTGATATATTAGTCTAACTTCCCAGGGTCTCACATCATAAAGTGATCTAATAGAAGCAACTCTTTTCTCTTCTTTTCTTTTTTTGCTTGTTTGTAGAGACAGGGTCTTGTTATGTTTCCCAGCTGATGTTGAACTCCTGGCCTCAGTGATCTTTCTGTCTCAGCCTCCCAAAGTGCTGGGATTACAGGTTTGAGACACACACCCAGCCCCTGATAAAAAGCGATATTCTGAACCTCTGTCACTGAACCAGACTCTGAGCCACAAATTCCACAGCAACATGTTGGGAGGTTTAGAGTTTCCTTGCAGAATGTCATTCATCCTCTCTCTTTTTCATCTCTTCACTGGAAGAATGACTCAGGTTCCACTCAGGGGCCATCTAATGAAAGACAATATGTTTTCTGTCTGGCTGCAACAAGACATCACTGGAAGCATATAAATTAAATATTAGTACAACTTTTCTGAAACCAGAAACTTCAGACAAAAAGCCACCGAAAAAAAGGTCTTTGTTCCTGGGAGCTTCTCTTAAGAGAATGCCAGCTATGAAAGTCAGTGGTGTGTGACTTGTTCAGGTACTAGACTAGGGGAGATTAAAGGATAAACATTTACATTGTGTTCGCCATGGAATTTTTGTTGTTGTTGTTTGTTTCTTTTTTTGTCTCTCATAGGGAACCGTTGCTGTGGGGTAAACCAGGGTATTTTGTAGGTGAGAGTCCTAAAGTTAGGTAGCTTATGGGGTTGCTACTGTAGATGTGTTAAACCTGACAGGTAAATATTTAAAAAGTTTGTGTGCATATGTGTTTTCCTGGAAAAAGCATCCATAGATGTCCTCAGATTTCCAGAGTTCTATGATCAAAAAAGGTTAAGAACATAGAAATCACAGATATTCTTCTCAGGTTAATAATATGTCACATGAACTGTGGATGACAGAGGAGGGGTGCCCCTGAATAATGCAACTGAATAATGTGGAGAATAATGAACAATGTGGAGAAATCTATGTTGTACATTTTCTTCAAATTAGTGTTTCTGAGGAGACTAGTGTTACAGCTTATTTGAAAACCTTTTCGTGGAGAGGTGAAGTTGCCATGTAGTGATCCTGGTAATGAGAATTGAGTAGGTGACCTCAGCCTCACTGGCATGAGCATTGCCTCCAGAGTCTTTCTTCCAACTTTCTTTCCAAATAGTCACCTGACCTTACCATCTTAAGTCTTTTGTTGACTTTAAAAAAATTTTTTTAGAGGAAGAGTCTTGCCATTTTGTCCAGGCTGGTCTAGAACTTCTGGGCTCAAGCCATCCTCCCGCTTCAGCCTCTTGAGTAGCTGGGATTATAGGCATCCCCCACTGCACCCAGCCTTCATGGACATTTTTGTCTCATCTGTTTTTATTGTGATGACTGCCTACATTCTCTTGGAAGAGAAGACCATTTATTGCCTCCCAATTACAGGGAAGTAAGAAATAAAGCAAAGAGAAAGAAGTGAAGAGCTATATACCAAAGGTAACAATTTTGTGATAAACTTTAAAGATTAATTTTTATCATGTAATGGAGAGATCATTTATTGATTTTTTTTTTGAGATGGGATCTCACTCTGCCGCCCAGGCTGGAGTGCGGTGGCGTGATCTTGGCTCACTGCAGCCTCGGCCTCCCAGGTTCAAGTGATTCTCCCACCTCAGCTTCTCGAGTAGCTAGGACTATAGGCACGCACCACCAGGCCTGGCTAATTTTTGTATTTTTTGGTAGAGACAGGGTTTCACCATGTTGGCCAGGCTGATCTCGAACTCCCGACCTCAAGCGATTGACCCACCTCAGCCTCCCAAAGTGCTGGGATTACTGGTGTGAGCCACTGCACCCAGACTGAGAAAATGGGTTTTGACTGGGCAAGAAGGTGAAAGTTTACTTAACTTTCTTGCTTCTCTTGGATTAGGTTTTAGTAATGTATATTCATCCATCGTATGGTTTAACCAGCTATGAAATCCCTGGACGTCAGACCTATTCAGATGGAGCTGGGAGAAGGTCTAAAACAGAGGGTACAAAGCAGCCACCCCTGGACTGGATCTAGTCCACAGTCTTGAAGAGTGGGTAGCTTGAATAGTGTTGTTATATTTAATTAAAATTTTGGAGATAGTGCATAAATTCAGTTTATACTGAAAAGTGGAAGATGTAATAGCATTGATGTGGCAGTGAGTAATGAGAGCTGGAAATGGCCCCTCTCTACATAGAGCGTGTGCAATCCAGTTCGCCAGAATCCCCACCATTCTCATCCAGGCTGCATCCCTCATTAGGTTATAAGATTTTAAATTGGACCCCTGAGACCATGCAGGACTCTTTGTGCTAAGCTTGGATTTTATTCTGTGGGCATTGGAGAGTTATGAAAGCATTTTAGTTGGGAAAAAGTAGAAAGATCAGATTTATGGATAATGGGCTAGAGGAAAGTAAAACAGAAGGTGGAGAAACCAATTCAGGAGATAACTATAGTAATCCAGATAGGAAATCATGAGAGCCTGAACTAAAGCACAGTTATTAGGATGACATAGGAGACAAAATTGAGACTTGTTAAGGAGGTTGAAGCAACTAGCATCTAGCAAGTGACTAGATGGAAGATTAGGAGAGAGATGAAGTTTAGTCCAGAAAGACTCGAGTGATAGAAAATTGAAGCCATTTGTTAGTATAAGTAGTAAAAAGGGAAAAACAGTTTTGCAGACCATTAATACATTCTAGCTTTTTAAATGACAAGATATACCAATCAGATGTAGCCAGGGTGTGTTGTAGAAAGTCAAGGAGGGAGCCTGTGGAATGACCCAGCTCCAGCAGCAGGGGCTGGCCTGTAGGCTGCTGATTGGGCTGTGTGGGAGGCTGAACTAGTGGTCATCACTTCCGTCTAGTCTGTTCAGGCTGCTATTTCAAAGCACCATAGACTGGGTGGCTTATTAACAACAGAAATTCATTTCTCACAGTTCTGGAGACTGAAAGTCTGAGATCAAGGCACTAGCAGATTTGGTGTTTGGTGAAGGCCCACTTCCTGGTTCACAGATGATGCCTTCTCACCGTGTTCTCATATCACAGAAGGGGCAAGGCAGCTCTCTGGGGCTTCTTTACTAAGGGCATTAATCCCATTCATCTTGACTCTCCCCTCATAACCTAATTACCTGCCAAAGGCCACATCTCCTAATACCATCACATTGAGAGTTGAGGAGTTAAACACATGAATTTTGGAAGGATACAAACATTCAAAATGAAATAATTACCTGCATTATCTTTTAAATTGAGAAGTATCACCCTCTAGGGATGTTAGAGCAATGGCCATCTAATAAAAGGGTGAATCAGTGTCTTCTGGAGAGTTATTTAAATTCAGAGATAACCAGACCCCAGCCATATCTTCTGAATCAGCATCTCCTGGGTAGGCCTGGGTATGTCCATCACCAACAAACTCCCCAGGTGGTTATTATGGCTTCTGCACTTACCTCCCAACTAATCCTTTTCGGACCTCGGCTGCTGTTTTGTGCATTGCTGCCTGGTAATTGTGTGTTGTTTACTGTCAACTTAGCCAGTCTTCTTCCCTGCTGCTCAAAATATTTTCATTCTCTGAGTTCATGTCCTTTGCAGGGACATGGATGGATCTGGAAACCATCATTCTCAGCAAACTAACACAGGAACAGAAAACCAAACAGCACTCATAAGTGGGAGTTGAACAATGAGAACACTTGGACACAAGGAGGGGAACTTCGCACACTGGGGCCTGTCAGGGGGTGGGGGGAAAGGGGAAAGGGGAGGGAGAGCATTAGGACAAATACCTAATGCATGCAGGGCTTAAAACCTAGACGATGGGGCTGGGTGCGGTGGCTCATGCCTGAAATCCGAGCACTTCGGGAGGCCGAGGCGAGCAGATCATGAGGTCAGGAGATCAAGACCATCCTGGCCAACATGGTGAAACCCCATCTCTACTAAAAATACAAAAATTAGCTGGGCTTGATAGCACATGCCTGTAGTCCCAGCTACTCAGGAGGCTGAGGCAAGGGGATCACTTGAACCCAGGAGGTGGAGGTTGCAGTGAGCCGAGATTGCACCACTGCACTCCAGCCTGGTGACAGGGTGAGACTCTGTCTCAAAACAAACAAACAAAAACCTAGATGACAGGTTGATGAATGCAGCAAACTACCATGACACATATATACCTATGTAACAAACCTGCACGTTCTGCACATGTATCCCAGAATTTAAAGTATAATAAATAATTTTTTAAAAAAAGAAAAATTTTCATTCTCAGTACCCCTCCCTTACATATGAGCATATCTCCTTTTTATCCCCTCCTGCTTACTCTTTCCTCTTTAAATGCAGAAGCTCCCAAAAACTTCTTTGGAAAAAGCACAGGTCACAAATGCTTCAGTGACTTATATTTTTTCCTTGACACTTCCTCAACCTTGGCTAAATAAACCTCTGTATCTCAATTGAGACTTGCCTCAGTTACTTTTTGGGTTACATGAAGCACTCTCCCCTCCATATGCCTCACTGCTTTGTAATCCTTTGTGTAATTAGGGTAGAGTCATTAGAGATTTGGCCTTTTAGCTTTTCCCTGTTAGCTGGGTGGGATATGTATACCTCTGGTACTCCTCTTATTTGGATGTTGGAATACTAGACCACAGAATACAACTATGAATTCGAGAAAGGGGAAGTCCTCAGAAGCAAGATTCCAGAAGCACCAAGAGCCATCTGGGGGCATTCATAATGCTGGCTGTCCAGAACAGCTGTTCCAGGAGACCGCAAACAGAAGGTAAGAGCACTCCGTGGGATGATGGGAAATAAAATGCAAAAGCTCTCCTCATCTACTCTACCTTCTCTTAAGAATGGAGTACGAGGCCGGGCATGGTGGCTCGCACCTGTAATCCCAGCACTTTGGGAGGCCAAGCGGGGCAGATCACAAGGTCAGGAGATGCAGACTATCCTGGCCAACATGGTGAAAGCCCATCTCTACTAAAAATACAAAGGCCAGGAACGGTGGCTCACCCCTGTAATCCCAGCACTTTGGGAGGCCGAGGTGGGCATATCACAAGGTCAAGAGATCGAGACCATTCTGGCCAACATGGTGAAACCCGTCTCTACTAAAAGTACAAAAATTAGCCAGGCGTGGTGGCGTGCGCCTGTAGTCCCAGCTACTCAGGAGGCTGAGGCAGGAGAATCGCTTGAACCCGGGAGGTGGAGGTTGCAGTGAGCCAAGATTGCGTCACTGCACTCCAGCCTGGCGACAGAATGAGACTCCGTGTAAAAAAAAAAAAAAAAAAAAAAAAAATTAGCTGGGCATGGTGATGTGTGCCTGTAGTCCCAGCTACTTGGGGGGCTGAAGCAGGAGAATCACTTGAACCCGGGAGTCAGAGGTTACAGTGAGCTGAGATCAGGCCACTGCACTCCAGCCTAGTGACAGAGTGAGACTCCATCTCAAAAAAAAAAAAAAAAAAAAAAAAAAGAATGGGGTATAAGTAACAGGAGAGAAACTGGAAGAAGATACTGAAGAGAGGGAAAGATGTCTAAATTGATAAACTTCAGAAAAAAAATTTGCTTATTCACCCACAGCTTCAGCCATCTTATTGTGCTCAAATAATGCCTGTAGGTGTCATGAGATGAAAAAATATTTTATGAGATTCCACAATGGAGTTTCTCTGCTACCCCCAGGGCAACAGGGAAGCCACAGCCACCAAAATTAGTAGGAATGTTGGAGAAGTGAAAGGACTACTTGCCTCACTTGGTGATTTTGAAGATTAAGTAATGTCAAAGAAAACACTGGGAAAATTATAAAGTACTACATAAATATGACTTGGTATTAAAACAATGAAAGACAGCCGGGCACGGTGGCTCACACCTGTAATTCCAGCATTTTGGGAGGCCGAGGCGGGTGGATTATCATGTGTTCACGACCAGCCTGGCTAACATGGTGAAACCGCATCTCTACTCAAAATACAAAAAATTAGCCAGTTGTGATGGCGTGCGCATGTAGTCCCAGCTACTTGGGAGGCTGAGGCAGGAAAATCATTTGAACCTGGGAGGTGGAGGTTGCGGTGAGCCAAGATCGCGCCACTGCACTCCAGCCTGGGCGACAGTGAGACTCCATCTCAAAAAATAAATAAAAATAAATAAAACAACAAACAAAAAAAACATGAAAGACTCAAAGGCAATACGTGGCTTACAAATGTTATTTCTATTAAACATTTCAAGATTAGGCATTGTGATATTGTAATAATGAAGAAATGAGGGACATGCTATTACTGAAACTCAGTTGCCCCAAACAATGGGATCTTTCCCTGTTCACTGTCACAGAGCCAATATGGGAAACTGAAAATGAGCATCAAGCGGGGCAAGTTTTATTCATTGGAGAAGGAATGGAGAAGTAGGAGCAGGGATCACAAATCAACCTCTTGACTTGTGAGAGTTGATGGGGTTAAAATACAAGGTTTCTCTGATCAAGGGATTGGACATTAAAAGCAAGAGCAGGCCAGGCGTAATGGCTTACGCCTGTAATCCCAGCACTTTGCGAGGCCAAGGTGGGCGGATCACAAGGTCAGGAGATTGAGACCATCCTGGCTAGCACAGTGAAACCCCGTCTCTACTAAAATATGAAAAATTTGCTGGGTGTGGTGGCGGGCGCCTGTGGTCCCAGCTGCTCGGGAGGCTGAGGCAAGAGAATGGCATGAACCCAGGGGGCAGGGCTTGCAGTGAGCCGAGATCGCATCACTGCACTCCAGCCTGGGCGACAGAGCAAGACTACGTCCCAAAAAAAAAAAAAAAAAAAAAGAAAAGAAAAAAAAAAACAAGGGCAGGAATATTCATGTCTTTTCTGGGAATGAGCAGTGAACTTCTCAGAACTGAAGTGCCACCTTCTTTTCATCTTTTCATGGCTTCTTCCAGTCACTGTCATGGTGTCATGGTGATTGTCAGCTGTCATGGCAGTGGTGAGAGTGATATTTAGCATGGAAATTAGATTATAATGAAGTTGGAGGTCGTTCAGAGGTCAGGTGGGCTGTTATCTTGGATCCCACTGGTTTTAGCTGGTGTGAACAAAAGGGGAACCTCTGATCTCAGGCATCTTGTTGCTAAAGATAAACAGAGTTAGAGTTGTCCAACTGTCCAGTCAAGGCCTACAGCCTTATAGATGCCAGATGGGGTAACAGTGCCATCCCAAAATTGCTGGATTGGCATGTTGATTATTTCAAGTTGAAAACATTGGAGAAATTGTAGTTCAGAAAGGGCTAGCTGACTTGTTCCTTCCTGCATGCAGCAAGACATAAAGATTCCTTTGGGAGGGCTACCCTCCCCATAACAGGGTGATAAAATAGCCCTTGTCACTAGAGACTGAAAATTGGGGGCTGCAATGGACCTTAATGAAATACCCTTTATCTTTTTTTTTTTTTTTTTTTTTGAGATGGAGTCTCGTTCTGTCGCCCAGGCTGGAGTGCAGTGGCGAGATCTAGGCTCACTGCAAGCTCCGCCTCCCAGGTTCATGCCATTCTCCAGCCTTAGCCTCCCAAGTAGCTGGGACTACAGGCACCCGCCACCAAGCCTGGCTAATTTTTTTGTGTTTTTAGTAGAGATGGGGTTTCACCATGTTAGCCAGGATGGTCTCAATCTCCTGACCTTGTGATCTGCCTGCCTCAGCCTCCCAAAGTGCTGGAATTACAGGTGTGAGCCACTGCGCCTGGCCTTATCTTTTTATTATCATTATTATTATACTTTAAGTTCTAGGCTACATGTGCACAATGTGCAGGTTTGTTACATAGGTATACATGTGTCATGTTGGCTTGCTGCACCCATCAACTCGTCATTTACATTAGGTATTTCTCCTAATGCTATCCCTCCCCCAGACCCCTAACCCCCAACAGGCCCCAGTGTGTGATGTTCCCCGCCCTGTGTCCATGTGTTCTCATTGTTTAATTCCCACCTAGGAGTGAGAACATCTGGTGTTCGGTTTTCTGTCCTTGTGATAGTGTGCTGAGAATGATGGTTTCCAGCTTCATCCATGTCCTTGCAAAGGACATGAACTCATCCTTTTTTATGGCTGCATAGTATTCCATAGTGTATATGTGCCGCATTTTCTTAATCCAGTCTATCACTGATGGACATTTGGATTGGTTCCAAGTCTTTGCTATTGTGAATAGTGCCACAATACAGAAATAACCTTTATCTTTCACTAGTTTTCCACCTTCTCCCATTTGTCTCCTAGTGACTCCCTGTCTTCTAGCCAGATCCCCTTGGTCCTGTCATCCCTTCTCAAATGTATCATTCCTTGTTTAAAAAGTATAAAAACATCTTGCTTTGGCCACTTCTTCTGATTACACTTTCTTGTGAAGATTCCCATGTACATGTAAACACTAATAAAACTTGCATGCTTTTCTTTTGTTAATCTGCCTGGTGTCAATTTAGTTTCTAGATTCAGCCAAAGAGCCATCTTAAGAAGTAAAGGAGGTTGGAGCTGATCTCTCACTCCCCTACAATATAATATGGAATATATTTGGTCTCTCCTCCTTAGTTCTTGGCATAGAGCTCCAAAAACTCTTGTAAATAAAGGCACTAGGAGAATCTTTTGTCCTATTACTTGGATTTTGACCTCACTTCCTGACACAGAGCTCCTAAGACCTTTGTAATTTCCTGAGTGGTAGAAGTATCTTTTGTTTTTATGAGATGACTCCTGTTGGTCTCCTAGATAGCCTCAGGTTGGGGGCTGGTGTCCAAGGAAATGAACCATGTGATGAGAGAGTTAAAAGTTTTAGTTCTACCCCTACCCTATCTCTGAGGAGAGAAGAGAGGCTGAAGGTTAAGTTGATACCAATGGCCAATGATTTAGTCATGCTTAAGTACTAAAACCTCCATTAAAAAAAAAGGACTGGGTACAGATTGCTTCCTGATAGCTGAACACATGGGAGTTTCTGGAGGGTGGTATGCTCAGAGAAGGCATGGAATTTCCTCGCCCTTTTTTCCATACCTTGCCCTATGCATCTTTTCCATGTGGCTGTTCATCAAATTTATAATAAATGGGTAAACATAAGTAAATTGTTTCCCTGAGTTCTGTGAGTCACTCTAGCAAATTAAACCCAAGGAGGGGGTGATAGGAACCCCCAGTTTATAGACAGTCAGAAGCACAGGTCACAGCCCGGGACTTGTGATTGGCATCTGAAGTAGGGAACAGTATTGTGAGACTGAGTCCTTAACTTGTGGAATCTGACACTATCTCTATGTAGATAGTGTAAGAATTCAGACCAGGCACAGTGGTTCAAGCCTGTAATCTCAGCACTTTGAGAGGCCAAGGTGGGCAGATCACGATGTCAGGAGATTGAGACCATCCTGGCTAACACAGTGAAACCCTGTCTCTACTAAAAATACAAAAAATTACCCGGGCATGGTGGCGGCCGCCTGTAGTCCCAGCTGCTCAGGAGGCCGGAGAATGGCGTGAACCCGGGAGGCAGAGCTTGCAGTGAGCCGAGATTGCACCACTGTACTCCAGCCTGGGCGACAGAGCAAGACTCCGTCTCAAATTAAAAAAGAATTCAGTTGAATTAGAGGACACCTAACTGGTGTCCACTGGGAAATATGGTGTCAGAAGCATTGTGTTGACTGAGTTGTATGAGTAGAGGGTAGAAAAAACACTTTGTTTTTTTCCTATCTTTCACAAGTATGTGATATAACTCACAAATTATAGATGCTTATTAAGTTGTAGTAATTTTAATTCCTAAAATTTCTTCCCAACATAGTATACTGCAGGCCCTCCCAGAAAACACCTTGTGCTCCTTCCACAGTCACTTTCCTCTCCCAAGTGAAACCATTTTTCTTGATTTATAATAGCATGATTTAATTTTGCCTACCCTTGAACTTTATCTAAATAGATTAATATCTCATACACACTCTTATGTCTAGATTACTCGGTTGCATTTTAGGTGAATGATGAAATATATCTGCATTGTTGTATGTATGGTTTTATTTTAAATAATCTTTTTTTTTTTTATACTTTAAGTTTTAGGGTACATGTGCACATTGTGCAGGTTAGTTACATATGTATACATGTGCCATGCTGGTGCGCTGCACCCACCAACTCGTCATCTAGCATTAGGTATATCTCCCAATGCAATCCCTCCCCCCCCACCACCACAGTCCCCATGGATATGTTCACCTTGGAAAAAAAACAGTTGAGCTGTAATTATGATTTTTATATTTGTCTGTATATATAATTCAATAAAAGTAAAAAAAAAGAAAAAAAATTTTCTTCCCTATGGTCAACCATTACTTTTATTTAATGTGTGAACATATTATTTAATCCTTTTGTAATTTTGTTGTTGTTACACTTATTTGGGTATGTGCTAGTCAAGACTGAACTTATTTTTTCTTGGATGGAATTCCACCTCATATCCATTTATTATTTTCCTGTTGATGGGTTACTTCTGGACACATTATGTAACTGATCTCTGTAAGAATTTATGAAGTTCTTTAGGGCAGATGGTGTCATACTCAGTTTTCTGGCAAGGAAACTAAGGTTCAGAGAGGATGGGGTGCAGGTCTCTTGGCCATGATTCATGACTTTCATAAGAAGTAGAGGCAGGAGAATCTCTTGAAATCAGGAGGTGGAGGTTGCAGTGAGCCAAGATCACACCACTGCGCTCCAGCCTAGCAGCAGAGCGAGACTCCGTCTCAAAAAAAAAAAAAAAGGAAATATTATACTTAAATTTTTAATAAGAAACAGTATTTGAATTATATCTACTATTAAGCTTTAGTCCCAGGAAAAATGGGCTTTAATCTTGGGCTGCCCCAATCTGAAGCTCTCACTATTTCAGAAGCAAGGCTGTCAGTCATATTTCTGACCAGAAATGGGAGTAGATTCATTGTGATTTTGCTATGCAATTATGGTTCCATTATGTTCCATTACAGCAGGAACATTGCCAATGTTAGCATCTGCAAATTAAATGACTAATGAACACACAATAAAAGTTGTGTTTCCTGTGTCATGATCTAAGCTGGGGCCCAAGACTAAGCTAAGGAAAAGAAAAATATGCCACATGCAAATAAATGGGTGTGTGTGTGCACGCACGTGCGTGTGTATGTGTGTCACGTTATCCAGGTTGTGCCCCAACCTAGATAGTGAGGAGTTGAAAGACTGCTATAGCTGGAGACAGAAAATTTAGATTCAAATTCTAGTTCTTCCATTTCCTAGCTGTGTAAGCATAAGCAACTTCCTTCATGTTTTGAAATCCTGAGTGTCAATGCAGTATACTAACCTCCTGTGAGATTTTTTAGAAGGACATTAGCTCATGGATAAGAATGAATGTCAACAACCGTCTAAGAGCTCAACACAATGTGGCAGATATTGCAGATTGGCTCACTCTGCTCCCCTGCTCTTTGTCATTTGTTTTATCAAATACGTCAAATGAAAATGTTCAAGGAAACCTTCCCAGACTGTTTGCCAGTTCTGGTTCTTCAGGTGATTTAGATTCTACCCAGCAGATGCATCTGAATAAGATTTGGATGGCAGAAGACAGAAGTCGAGCTGCTGCTGCTGCTTCTCCTTCTGCTGCCAATCACCATCATGAAGGCATGTGATTGTTCCCCAGCAGCTGTCATAACAATTTCAGCATCCAGACCCTAGTTTATTGTCTTTCAAGAGGGCAGTAAATGAGGCCAGTTTGTTAGCACGGATTACAGAAGCACTTGTTGCCAGCAGTTCTAGCAGATTCCTCAGCTTCCTTTAGTAGTGACAGAGGCAGCAGTCCTTTGGAGAACCACTTCTGGGGTGGTGGTGTTATTCCTGAAAGCTCAGCTGTGAGCTGGCCCCTCCACCCGCTCAATGACTATGTAAGCACTAAATCTCTGAATTAAATCTCAGTCTGCTTAAATTAGCCGGAACGGTTTCTATTTTCTACAGCTGAGCTCTGATCAATGTGAGATAGTAAGGTTTTAAAGAAAATAAGCTTTAAAAACAAGTACAAAAAACATATTTTGCTATGGGATATGTAAGTTTTGTTATCCAGGAATAACATTTCTGGATATTTGTCCTGCCCAATATCTTTTGAATATCTTCTCTGCATTTTGATGCATTCCCACATTATGAGTCTGCCTTCCCAAAGGAAAATTAAAAACAAAAACTTTCCCCCAGGATCTCTTGTAGGTAGAGGTGTGAGTATGAAACTTAGATTCTAGTAATGAAATATACCTGCATGAGGTCTGGATGCAGAAGAGCGGCCCATGAGGAGGTGACTGAGCCCAGAGAGATCTATCACTTGTCAAGTGTGAAAGTTTGAAGTGATGGGGCTTAAGGTCTTGTGCTGAGCATGATCAGCACGTAGCGACAGACAGCAGTAGGAATGGTGTTTTTGCTGTAACTATCTGCAGCATAAAGAGTTGGATGTTCTATCTGGCTATGTTGCTCCTTGCCAAGTAGCATCCACACCTGCTTTTCAAGATCTCTTGGAAAGTCTTTGAGATATCTAATATCCTTTCATAAATCCCAATTGGCTTAAGCTAGCCAGTGTGAATTCCATTGTTAGCAACTGAAAATCCTGATTGATAAAAAGGTAATTGCATAGTCTTTTTGTCTCATGCTTTTTACCCAGCTTATCTCTGTACATGGCTTATAGAATTGTACAAGTTTGAGCCAGAAGATATCTTGGAAAGAACATCCAGTAACCACACTGCCACCTGCCATTTTATAGATGAAGAATCTTAAGTACAGAAAAATGAATTGACTTGAAAAATAGATCTGGATTCAGAGTCAAAACCAGGTCTCTTTCGTACCAGTTTGGTATTTGTTTCACTATTCAACTCTTTCTACCAGACAGAATCTGCTGAGCTAAAAATCCAAGAAAATGTTATATACCAGAGAACTGGATATAAGAGCTTTAAGGGGTCTTTAGGAATGCCTTAAATATTCTTATAAAGGAATATAGAATTATACTCTCAGTCCAGTAATATCCAACTTCAATATTTTAATAAGCACTTTAAAAGTACTTTTTACTCTAGAACTCTCAAAATGTTGAATCAGAAATCTACCCCTTTAACAATGGCAAATGACAGCTTATAACATGTAGCAACCTGCAATCATCTCTGAAATTACTCACGGTTTTCCAAATTAAACTCTGTAGTGCATTCATACTGTGTGCAAAGGATATATCATGATTGATTGATAAATTTATGGTAGCAAATCTTAATTGTAGGTTCATTCCAAGTTAACAGTTAAACTACTTAGTAATTTGCATAATACAAACCTCAAAATTCTTCTATTTATACTTAATAAGAGTTTTATTTTAAAAGTATTACATTCTCATTGTTAAAAATTATGGAAGTGTATAAAGCAAAGATATTAAAGTCATTCTGCCATATCATCTCAGTTCTCAGGCTGGTATGGATCTTTACTGACTTTACAATGTCTACCACTTGAATATTCCCATAATGGCCTCTAAAGACAGATTGTGTGGGTTTAAGATCTGGCTGTCTTATTTTCTAGCTATTCATGATCTGAGAACCTCAGCTCTTGTGTGTCTGTTTCATCATCTATAAAACAAAGACAATAATAGTACCTGCCTCTTAGGGTTATTGTTGTATTAAATGTGATCATACTTCTAAAATGCTTAGGAGAGTGCGTGGTGCATTTGGGTCAGTAAATGTTATCCAGTTTATTTAATGATGTATTGTTGCTTGAATTTTTTTTTAACATACAACAATGCAGAAGGAGAACTTTGTATCCTTTACACATTGATGTATCCATTAAACTCACCTAACGAGAAGCACTGATAATCTAAATTATAAGAGCAAGAATATTTGAGCAGGCATCAAACAATGACATGTGCACAATATTGTCCCGAATACACAATCTGTATTCACATCCTTCTCTTCCCCAGCTCACTGCTTATTTGTTTATAAAACCAAAACTTTGTTAATTTGACATTCAGATACTCCTTCTTTTTTACCTTTGGTATTCTTTCCAATGCAGCTAGTATACAGAGGCCAAGAGGCAAGAAGTGTTTTAGGAGAAAACATATACACACAAAATCTTGCTCCCTGCAGCCCAGACCTATTGAAGGAAGGCAAATATGCTATATTTTATTGATATGACACCCACTTGTTAATTGCCTATGGACCAAGTCCAGCACTGGGCACCTAGAAAGAATGGGAAGATTCCTAAAGTTTAATCCTTACCCCAAGAGGAAATCACAGTTTGGTAAAGGAAGCAAAGACACAACATGAAGGAATCCAACAGAAAAAAATTGGAGTGGGGACCTGAAGGAGGTGAAGGAAGAAGCTCACTAAATAAAGCCTAGAGCTGGAGTCTTGGTCTTCTCCAAGGGAGGCATCTGTCAGTCCATCATCTGGGTGTGACCAGTGATGATTATCTCACTTGGGCTTGAAAATGGGAGACTAGGTACAATGGAGAAGAAGTTGCTTAAAAATACTTATTTTTACTTCTTTCCTGAAGTACTACATAATTATAGTAGAAAATTTAGTGGAAAATAAAAAAAACTCAGGTAAATATAGCCATCAATCTCATTCCAGAAGTGATCATGGATTATGCCTTGATGTATTGTCTAAACTTTATATGTATGCCTTTAAGAGTACCCCCAATTTTCTTTCTTTCTTTTTCTTTTTCTTTTTTTTTTCTTTTTTGAGACCGAGGTCTCACTGTCGCCCAGGCTGGAGTGCAGTGGCGCGATCTCGGCTCACTGCATGCTCCGCCTCCCAGGTTCACGGTGGCTCACGCTTGTAATCCCAGCACTTTGGGAGGCCAAGGCAGGCAGATTACGAGGTCAGCAGATCGAGACCATCCCGGCTAACACAGCGAAACCCTGTCCCTACTAAAAATACAAAAAATTAGCCAGGTGTGGTGGCGGGCACCTGTAGTCCCAGCTACTCGGGAGGCTGAGGCAGGAGAATGGCGTGAACCTGGGAGGCGGAACTTGCAGTGAGCCGAGATCACACCACTGCACTCCAGCCTGCGCAACATAGCGAGACTCTGACTCAAAAAAAAAAAAAAAGAAAAGAAACTCCAGAGTGGAACATTAACCCACCAGGAGGTTGCCCTGACAGGTAACAGTTGATTTCCAACCCAAAGTATGCCCACTAGAGTTGTTGGCCACCTTTATAACCTATTTCTGTCCATGAAGATGCCACCTAAACTGCCCAGTAAATAGGGCACTGAAGCAACTGTACAGAACCCTGACCTGCTCACTTCCACCCCTGTTTTAAAAGCACCACTGCCCCTACTTTCTGCTCCAACAGCAAAGTGGTCTCCTTAATGTAGGAAGCCTGTACTTCTTCCCCTAAGCTAGCTTTGGAATAAAAAGTCACTTTAGACTAGACCTTGTTCTTGTTAATTGGACTCTGCAAGCAGTGAGCAACTGAACCTGTATTTCAATGACATGTACATATATGTACTTGAAATACTTTTTTAAAAATCTCTTATAAGAAATAGAAGGGATAAATTTAGGCACAACTTATTACATGTATTCTTTTTCTTCCCAACATTTTCCCTTAACTATCTTGAATATCTTACTATGTCAATTGAAATTACAATTTTAATGGCTGTATAATAGTTGATCAAATATATAAACCATAATGTATGTAATGAATCCTCAGTCACTGGATATTCAATGTCACATTCTGTCACTTGAGGGAACACCCTTGTTTTCTTTAGCATCCTTGATTATTTCCTTAAGCTAAATTCTTAAGAATAGAAATGCCAAGTCTAAAGTTTGCACATTTTAAAGTCAAAATTTGGTTTGTTATTACAGTGGCAACTTTTTTATTGTATAATATACCCAACATAAAATTTACCTTTTTACCAGTTTTAAGTATAGTTCAGTGGCATTAAATACATTTACGTTGTTGTATAGCCTCACCACCATCCATCTCCAAAACTTTATCATCCCAAACAGAAACTCTGTTTCTATTAAACAATAACTCCCCTTTCCCCACTCCCCTCAGCCCCTGGTAACCTGTACTCTACTTTCTATTTCTATAAGTTTGCCTTTTCTAGGTGCCTTATATAAGTGGACTTGTAAAATATTTTTACTTTAGTATCTGACTTATTTCACTTAATATCATGTTTTCACGGTTCTTCATGTTGTAGCATGTATCAGAGCTTCTGTCTCTTTAAGGCCAAATAATATTACGTTGTATGTATAGTCCACATTTTATCTATTAATCTGTCCATGGACATTTGTGTTGTTAAGCAACCACTTTTTTATGATGTGTGGAAATTAGAACCTTTATTTACTGCTGTTGGGGATGTAAATAGTGTAGTTGTTTTCGAAAACAATTTGTCAGTTCTTCAAAATCTTTTTTTCTTTTTTTTTTTTTTTGATACATGGTCTCACCCTGTCACCCAGGTTGGAGTGCAGTGGTGCAATCATAGCTCACTGCAGCCTTGAACTCCTGGGCTCAACCGATCCTCCTGCTTCAGTCTCCTGGGTAGCTGAGACCAGAGGCACGTGCCAGCATGCCTGGCTGATTTTTTAGGTTTTTTCAGAGATGGGGTCTCATTGTGTTGTCTGGGCTGGTTCAAAATCTTAAACATAGAGTTACCATATGTTTATTCCACACTTGGGTACATATCCCCCAATTGCACACTTGGGTACATATCCCCCAAAAATTAAAAACCTAAAAACCAATCCATGAATATTCATTACAGCATTATTTATAGTAATCAAAAAAGGAAACAACTAAATGTCCATCAGTTGATATGTAGCTAAATAACAAATGTGGTATACTTATACACAATATGTTATTTGACAATGAAAAGAAAGTACTGAATCATGCTACTACATAGATGAATGTTGAAAGCCTTATTCTAAGTGAAAGAATTCAGTCACAATAATCTTTGTATTGTATTACTTCATTTATATGACATTCCCAGAACAGGCAAATCCATAAATATAGAAAGTAGATTAGCAGTCATTTAGGGTTCAATGGCTGGGTGAAGGGAGGATAATTAATAACCAATAATAAATATGGGCTTTTTATGGGGGAAGAAGTGGCAATGAAAATGTTCTGGAGTAGATAGTGGTGACCTACAACTCTGTGAATACACTAAAAACTCTCAAATCATCTTCTTTTGAGGGTGCATTTTTAGGTTTTGTGCATTCTATCTCAATAAAGCTATTTTAAAAAAGAAATTTTAAATTAGTAGCAGTGAAGGATAATATTAATAATGACTAAACTACCTCAGTTACTTTTAAAAATTTTGACTCAAGTTTTTAAAATTGAGATATAATCCACATACCATAGCAGTCACTCCACATTCACTCCCTCCTATCCAGCACCTGGAAACCACCAATCTACCTTCTGTCTCCACAGATCTGTCTATTCTTGATGCTTCATACAAACAGAATCATAAAATACATTGCGTTTGTGTTTGGCTTCTTTCTCTTAGCATAATGCTTTAAACTAACTCCATTTCTAAAATACCTTTATAAAGTAAAATGCTCTGGCTCTTGGTCAAACTAAAAAGTAATTACATGCCATTTTACAAAATTTGAAAAATATAGAAAACATTAAATTTGACAAAAAAGGAATCTATCATTTTATTTTGTACATGTGTGTGTTTCTCTTCCAGATTTATTTATTTATTTATTTTTCCTACGAACTTTTATGTTCATGGGGTACCTGTGCAGGTGTGTTACATGGGTAAATTGTGTGTCAATGCATGAATATTCATTACATCATTATTTATAGTAAGCAAAAAATGAAACAACTGTTTTTCATCTAAGCACGGTGAAGATCATGAGACACCTGAGCAGGCCTGGATTGCAGCCACCTAGGCACCGTAGTGAAGGTTATGAGATAAGCCCATGCAAGGCACAAGAGCAAGCCTAGATAACAGCTATCTGGGCCGCATAGCAAGAGTTATATGTAAGCCTGAGTTATGAACCTGTCATAGTATGATTAACTGCTTTTGTTCTGCTTCTGTATCCTTGCTTTTGTGCCACTTTAAGCTTATTTCAAGCTAGCCCACCCCCTTTTAGAAGTGTGTATAAAAGTCAAGTGCTGTCTTTGTTCTGGGCCAGGTCTTTGGATGTTAATCCACTGGGTCTGAGTGAACTCAATAAATCCTCCTATTTCACCCTGTGGTCTCTCTGGTCCTCCTGATTCCTGCAACAGTATGTATCAAAGTTTTCCTTTTTATGGCTGAATGCTATTCCATTGTAGGTATGTTCCACATTTTATTTTTTTTCTGTGTGTACATTCAACGTTTATTACAACTAATTGGCGATGCAATAAGACAGTGCTCACATGGCCTGAATATTGGTCATAGTCACAACAAAGCTTAATCCATCCCAGCATATACAAGTGAAAGTATAAACCATGAAGACATGTTTACATACTTACAAGTAATTAGAAAAGTGATGTTTGACAATTGTATAGCTTTAAAACATTTAGGGCCAATTAATGTCCTTTTACTTCATTCAACTCTCACTTTTTTATATGAAAGGTGAGGTCAGGAGTTCGAGACCAGCCTGGCCAACATGCTGAAACCCTGTCTCTACTAAACATACAAAAAAATTAGCCGGGCATGGTGGTGGGCGCCTGTAATCCCAGTAATCCCAGCAATCCCAGCTACTTGGGATTGAGGCAGGAGAATTGCTTGAACCTGAGATGAGGAGGTTGCAGTGAGCCGAGATTGCGCCACTGCACTCCAGCCTGGGCAACAAGAACAAAACTCCATCTCCAAAAGAAAAAAAAAAGTTTCTTTTTAATTTTTTTTTTTTTTTTCAGATGAAGTCTTGCTCTTGTGCCCCAGGCTGGAGTGCAGTGGCACAATCTTGACTCACTGCAACCTCCGCCTCCCAGGTTCAAGTGATTCTCCTGCGTCAGCCTCCTGAGTGCTGGGATTGCAGGCGCCTGCCACCATGCCCGGCTAATTTTTGTGTTTTTAGTAGAGATGGGGTTTCACCATGTTGGCCAGGCTGGTCTCGAATTCCTGACCTCAGGTGATCCACCTGCCTCAGCCTCCCAAAGTGCTGGGATTACAGGTGTGAGTCACCGTGCCTGGCCTCTTTTTAAATTTTTGTAAGACTTCTGTTAACTAGGCAATGCCATGGAAAGAAAAGAAGCCACTGTAAAGTTTGTAGCACTTCTACATGGAGGGAAGGAATAGGGAAGCAAAATAAGTTTGGCTTTCACAAGCACTGCAGAAGGAACATTCATACTTCATACAATGACTTTACACTCAACACTTTGTGAAGAGAGCAACATGTTTTCTATAAGATACTTTTATGAAGAATCCCTGGCAAATTAACATTTCCATTTTATTTCGGGGCATCAAAACCCATCCAACTAAGTGACTGTGTTCACAAAAATTCATTTCAGGAGTCAAATGTGCCTTCACCTTAAAAATTACATGCTTGCTATTATGAAACAATCCTGTTTCTCATTCCAGGTTCAGAATACCTAAGAAATAATTTTTAGTGTAAAAAGCATCATTCCAATTTAGTCATTTAAAATCATCTGTATTCTCCCCCCACCCCTTTTTTAAGGTATGTAGTTTCCAATAGGAGTCTTTGGCGTAAATCTGCTTTCTAAAGTTTCAACAAGGTTAAGTTTCCATTCATTCCATATGTAACATGTCAATTCCCTTTACTCTTATGTATACTGAAATGTTCACTAGTCTTTGGTTTTATAAAATGAGGTTTCACATTATAATTTAAGAATTTCTTTGTCAAATATAGTAATAAATGTATATTGCCAGATTGTTTCATTTTGCATGTATACAGATGTCATTTTCATATGTGTATATAATCAGATTAAGAGAAACTGACCTATAAACTTTAAAATATCCAGAAAAGTCATCTTTTTCTGCCCCATTCATATTTAAGTCCTTTAACTTATCACTTGATTAACCAAAGTTCCTTCTTAAAAAATTGTATAGGCTTGAATGAAGTGGCTTAGAAAAACAGTAATACTGACAAGACATCATCTTACACCATTAGCTAACATGGACATGAAGACAAGGGCCATCTACAGTGTGTGAAATGCCAAAAGAAGTTATCAACAAGGAGGAGAGTTATGTCAGTCCAATTTCTTGGAGAACTCTGTGTGGGGTTTAAGCTTCCTCCTGAGGTAGATCAGCCTGTGCAATTGCCTTTTCTTGGAGGTTTCCTAACTTCCCCTCCAAAAAGAACTCATCCAAAATAAAATAAACCTCTTCAAAATTAAAGACGACATCAAGTTCACACACACTGCCAAAATACTTAAGTAATTCCATGTAATGATGAATTGTTTCTAGGGCAGTTAGTTCATTGCCCTGATTCACAGTAGCACAGCATATCTGCACATTTTAGGTTTCTCTGCTAAAGTGAATAAGTTCTCTCTCTCCTGCAGTTGAGGCTTTTCCTGACAACTTTTAATAAAAAGCAACATAAACTGCATGGTGGTCTCAGGCTGCCAGTGTGCAGGAAGTCTGCCTGTGGCAACAGGTCCTGAGGGGAAGCCAGTCACCGTGCTGAGGAAGAGAAGCTGCCATGTTGCTGTGGGGAGGGGACCTGGTTGACCCACATTTTCTTTATACATTCATCTGTTAAAGGACATTTGGATTGTTTCTACCTTTTGGTTATTGTGAACATTGGTGCTATGAACATTGGTGTACAAATCTGTCTGAGTCCCTGCTTTCCATTGTTTGGGGTATATGCCTAAGAGTAGAATTGCTGGACCATATGGTAATCCCACATGTAACTTTTTGAGCATTCTTTCTCTTTCACATTTGCTTCATTATCTCTGAATAACATTGCTGCAAGAGTATAAATGCAGCTTCCAGCATCTCCAGGTTCACAAGGTCACAGTATTTAGACGGAGAAGAGAGATTATCTTCCTCTAACAAAGGGTTAAAAACCTGGGAAGGACATTTAATTGGCTAACTTGTCTCTTAAACTCTTATCTAAAACAGTCACTGAAGGTCAGTGAAGATCTGGGATGGTGTGTGGAGATGTGATTATTGGAGAGTCCTAGGATTAAGCTCATTGAACTAGGTTGAGTCAGGTTCCTACCTCATCCCAGGGGAAATGCAGTCATAAGGAAAGGACAGTTCCCATCTGGGACATGTGTCTAAATCTGGGAGGAAGGGAATACAATTCCCAGAAAGAAGGGAGTTCCCTAGACATGGCTACTAGAGAAGTACTTGTTAGCTAAGCAACCATCCCGAATCTGCAAACATCAAAAGATTTTTTTTGTTTTGTTGTTATAGTTTGTGGTTAATATAATCAGTCAAGGTAGTTTTGTATACCGCAGCCCCCCAACCCCCACCAAAGAAAGGAACCTGTCTAAAACATAGGACATTTCATGGAATAATTCATAGCAAATCTCTTTGAACACTTGTTTAACAGGTGCAGTGACATTTTTCAGGGGAAAAGCCTGTGAAAACCACTTCATATAGATAAACAGTTGACGGTGGTATTTTTAAAAATCTATGTTTTCAATATGAGCTTATTTTTTGACTTTAGTGCCTTCATGGATACATTTCCAAACTATATTATAGCAGCAGAGAATAAAGCTGTGTACTTTGACTTTCAACTACTTATGCCATTTCTCTTTTAGCTTGGATTCAAATGATGTCAAATAGATGGAAACTGCCTGTTGAGAGTTGAGAACTGCATTACCAGCAATTTTTTACTCTAAGTTTGGAACACAGAGCCAAGAATTGGTATGACTTATTCAGTTGTTGTACCAAATCAAATTTAGTAAATTATTGATCTGATTTCAAGATTCATGAGGTTCCCTATGCTTTTAAAACTTGTTTTATATTTATACATCCATCAAAGAAAGCTATCTTCACTAAGTATATAAGTATAAGAATAAATCTCATATTTATTCTCTAGTGCCTCATCCCAATTAGTCGTCTTTATTTCCTTTTATAATTACATTATTACACTATTTCCTGTCTTTTATTTTTTGATTCACTCTGCATCTTACCTTTTCCATCTTAAGCATTCCTTCAGTTTTAGGCTTTCATTTCATCATTATCCATTTCATATTTCTTATTCCTCTCATAGGCTGTTCCCTTTGTATCTTATTTATCACCAGATAATTAATAAGCATAATGTTCAAAATAATGTTTTGATTATGTACGTTTATTGGCATGCTAAATTACTGCTTTTTTGTGAAGGAGAAGAGGAGTTAATACAGTTCAGAGAAGGAAATCAAAGAGACACAAATTGATAATGGCTGTTCATTTCCTCTTAAAAACAATGCTTATCTAGTTATAAATTGACTTGTAGAATTAAATTAACTTTCTAATGTATTATGGAATCTCTCTCTTTTTTTCTGTTCCTTTTTTTTCCTCTCTCCCCATCTTCCCTCTGCCTCTTTCCCCTCTGACCCATCCCTTCTCTGACTCTCTCTCTCTTTCCTTTTTTCCTTACCTCCATCTTTCCCTCCTTTTTTTCCCTTCCTCCCTCCCTCTCTCATCTCCATCCATCTTCCAAATGAAAACACTTAAATTTTCTAGGAAAACAGTATATCTTTCTAAGATGATTATCTAAGTCTCTTCAGTTTACCTAAGTAGACACCAAAAAAGGATAAGTCTGTCTGTTGTCCTTGGAGGTGTATCTCAAAAGAAGATGTGTCTTTGTTACCCTGGATTTGCCTGTGAAACCACAAATTGCTGCTACCACCAGCCTCACCCACCAACTTTCATGACAGAATGTGGAGGAAGTCTTTGGAGAAAGGTACACAGGAAAATGAAGGGTAGTTGTGAAGCAGAGAGGCATACATAGGAGAAAGAGAAAGGCTTTCAGAATTTTCAGTTTTGTTAATATTCCATTCCTATCTCAGGAGATTTCAGTGTGTTTTCAGGTAATCAACTGAATGTTAGTAACTAATTCCCTTTGCTTCTCTTTGCCTTCCTTCTTCTCATGTTAGTCATTCACTTCTCCCTTGATTAACCTCACTGATCTTATTGGTTTTCTTCTCAACAACCAATAATAATAATATTTTTAAATGTACATTCTAAATGGGCATCTTGACCTATATCTATTTCTCAATCATGGCATACTGTTCATCATAACTTTTCAATTAATATACTCATATTGTTCTTTTTTTTTTTTTTGAGACGAAGTCTCGCTCTGTCGCCCAGGCTGGAGTGCAGTGGCGCGATCTCGGCTCACTGCAAGCTCCGCCTCCTGGGTTCACGCCATTCTCCTGCCTCAGCCTCCCGAGTAGCTGGGACTACAGGCGCCCGCTACCACGCCCGGCTAATATTTTTGTATTTTTAGTAGAGACGGGGTTTCACCGTGTTAGCCAGGATGGTCTCAATCTCCTGACCTCGTGATCCGCCCACCTCGGCCTCCCAAAGTGCTGGGATTACAGGCGTGAGCCACCGCGCCCGGCCTCATATTGGTCTTTCTTTCCAATGGCTTTGCCTCTCCTGTGTTTAAGACAGACTTTCTTCTTGCCATACAGTGCACTCAAAGTTCCCATAATATTAGGCCCATCCCACTCAAGAAGAATCTCCTCTGCAATATTAGAAAAATAATTGCTCAAATGCTAGTTCTTTATACACTTGATGGAAGCTATGAACTTTAGACTTATCTTGACAATTTAATCCAAGGTCTTTAACATTTTCAATGGACTCTATTTCCTACTCTTTTAATTTCTGTCCCTTTCTTGTAAGATTTCTCAGTTTTCAAGATAAAGAGCTAAAGCCAGACACATCACTCTAATAAGATTCTGGTCAATGAGAATATCATGAGAAGATTCCCACAATGCTTAAGTGCTAATCTTTTACTGTACTCTCATGAATGCTTTTTAAAATGTTACAGGAAGTCTGGATTTGCAGTTTCCAGTAGTCATACTCATATCATTCTTTCTGGACTTTCCAGACATCAGCTTCTAGGGAGACTGTTGACCTCTGTATGATTTCACAGTCCTTTTCTCTTAAAATTTCTTCAGAAAAGTGTTTCCTGTAGTTGGGCTGAGAGAGAGAGCAAGACATTCCCCATACCCCTGTTGATCTGGAAGAAACTTGATTGCAAGACATCTATAGGCTTGAAGGGTGATAAGTGAAACTGGCCAAATAGTTTTCATGACCCGGTACCAAATGAAAATGTGAGTCCTTTGTTCAAAAATTAAGAATTCAGCATTAAACCAAACACTAGGCTCTTCTAAGCACAGGGGAATATGCAGTTCCACAGGTAAGGTATTTGTGAAATGAGGAAGTGGTGAGGAATCCTGGGGAGAGGACAGGGGTATCATATTTTATTTTATTTTCCCTCTTCTCTAGACAGAACTCATTTATACCAAATAAGTGAGTGAACAAGTTTTTCTATTATTTAGGACATTAAAATGCATTCTTCCATTTGTGAGGCAGGTTTAGTATTTTTTGCTAATTATTTCAATGCATTGTTCCTATTTTCTTATAGCCAATCAGGTTTTTACCCCCTGTCCCAGTATGCTACCCTAAATTTGCTTTCACTGAAGTTATTATTTTTTAATATTGTTCTTTCCTATAAATATACATAACTGCACAAAGGAGATGCACAAGATACATGAGGTCTACCTATTTCAAATTTCTGGATGTAAATATGTATAAAATGTAGCCCTTGCCCTCAAGTGCCTTCCTGTTTGAGGAGATAAGGCAAAAATAAATAAAGACCTAAATAAATATTATTTAAAATTGCTATAAAGGACAACTCTGTGGCGTGTAGACATACTGAAGTGACATTGACTTTGTCCAATTCTGTTTTAATTCTTAGTTGTGATTTGCTGGGCTAGGATGAGACCAGCCCCTTCCCAAGCACTGCTTTGTATGTCATAGTCCTTTGTTCTCAAGTAAGTACTAGAAAACTTAGGGAAAAGTACTTACACTCATTTGGTACCTTCACCTGTTCTATTATAGTAAAGAGCTATAATAGGGGTGGTGTTGTGGAGTAGAAAGACTTCTAGATTAGGAATCTAAACATCATGTTTGGTCTGCCTTATCAGATAATGGAGTTTAGGACACATTTCATTCACCCGCTTCAAGCCTTAGTTTCTTAATCTGCTAAAGGTTAATAATGCCTTCCTGATCAAGTAACAAATTTGCCACAAGTATCAAATAAAATTAATTTGGTAAGCATGTTTAAGAGTTTTCCTTCGGCCGGGCGTGGTGGCTCACACCTGTAATCCCAGCACTTTGGGAGGCTGAGGCAGCCAGATCACGGGGTCATGAGATTGAGACCATCCTGGACAACATGGTGAAACCCCATCTCTACTAAAATACAAAACATTAGCCAGGCGTGGTGTCACACACCTGTAATCCCAGCTACTCGGGAGGCTGAGGCAGGAGAATCACTTGAACCCAGGAGGTGGAGGTTGCAGTGAGCCAAGATCATGCCACTGCACTCCAGCCTGGCGACAGAGCAAGACTCCGTCTCAAAAAAAAAAAAAAAAAAAAAAAAAAAGAGTTTTCCTTCTATAAGCAATACTCTTTGAGAGACGCAGACATTCCCAGAGAGAGTTCCTGCCCACAAGGACCCTATAGTTTATAAAAGAACTGAGACAAATAAAGAAAAAAATACTATAAAAGAAGTAGGACATAATAAAGACCCTGAAAGAGATCAGGTTGGTTAGTGAATTGAATATGGAAGGCAGGCAAAACATTGTAAAAGAGAAGCATTGGTGTTGAGCCTGGGCTGGCTTTGTCAGCAAGGTGGAGGGTTGAGAAAATGGATTCTAAGGAATGGAAAGAATATCAGCAAATTAAGGAATATGGGAAAGCCTACAACGTTTGGAGAACCCAAAAGAAGATAAATCCATCAGGAACCTAGGGAATGTGAAGGGAAGAGAAAGTTAAAATTAGGTCATCAAGAGGCTTGACCATCCTGCAGGACTAGAAGTTTTTTTGGCACATAGTATAGAACTTTTGGAAGAGTTTGGAAAAAGGAGTATTATTAGATCAAATGAGATGTTGTATATGAAAGCAGTTTTAAAACAAGCAGGATTGTGATATAATAGACATTCTTATATCCTGTCAGATAGATTGTGTATGCGGCCATCATATCAACGTACCAGTTGGCAGGATCAGTCGGTTGTTCCCTGAGGTAGTGCCTACTCCTTCCAGATAGTGCAGCATTTAATTCTGTCTTCTAAGGGACTGGAAACAATCAATCTCACTTGTTATTTCAGTGGTTAGAATAATGGAAAATAACCCATGGGTACAAAAGCTTTATAGATACTAAAATCTTATAATGGCCAAGGCAGGCGGATCATGGGGTCAGGAGATCCTAGAACTTCATAACGATCTTGCCAAACATGGTTGAGCCAAAGTTATCAGTGAGATTACAGTGACTAATAATAAAATATAATAACAGAAACAATTACCTTCTATGGAGCACTGGCTATTTTTCAGTAATTGTATAATTACATTAACTATGTTATTAAATTTAGTTCTCACAACAGTTCTGTAATTTAGATTTTATAGTCTCTTTACAGGTAAGGAAAGTGATATTTAGAAATACAAAGTGACTTGACCAAGAGCATGCAGCAATAAGGCATTGGTGCTGATTTTTCTAGTCCAAGTGTTTTATAATCCAAAACAGCTCTTAGCAACCTTGCTATTTGTTTTAATTTTTATTCTCCATGTTTCCTAATACTTTTTCGATGAACATATATTGCTCGTGAATTTCAATAATAGACTTATGTTATTTTTTTTAAATCCCCTTAAAGAATAAGATTTGTGACCTGTCTGAAATTGATTATGGCTTTTGCTTCCACATTTTAAGGGTTAAGTTTTATCAAGATGAGAAAATCTTTTCGTCTTCTTAATCATGCTTGCCAAGATCACATTTGAATCTATCCTAATGGAACACTTTAAAGGTATTTTACTTCTTTGTGGCCTGGATTCCAAGTCTAAAGTGCAATATTAAAAATCCTTGATCACAGCTTTTGTAGAAATGTAAGATAAGCCTGATTCCAGTCGGGTTGCACTTCTGGTTGTAATGGTGAAAGGGGGCACTGCAGGGTCAGACACTTTGCTGTCCATTATTTGAATGCAGAGAATGGTGAGCAACAGCCCGATGTCTTTCTCTTTCAACACGGTTTGTTTTTTAGCTCCTCCTGCCTCTTCTATGGTCTTAAGGTCCCAGAAGGAGGAACAGGAGCCAACACACCAAACCCTTCCTCACTGGGGATCACTGAATGATTAATACAGATGCAACCTCCAGGTAGTCTCTGCCAATTATCACCATTATAGTTAAGGAAGCAAGTGACCTTGATCAAGGTCACCCAGTGAGTTAAAGTTTCGAAAGACTCTTCTAGAAACTGCTAGAAATACAGGAATAATTACAACAAATTTAGGCAAGTGCATATGCGTGGTGGGGGTAGAAAAGGGAAGTACTGAAGAGTCAATAAAACAATCTTAATATTAGGCCAGGCACAATGGCTCATGCCTGTAATCCCAGCACTTTGGGAGGTCAAGGCAGGCAGATCACTTGAGGCCAGGAGTTTGAGACCTGCCTGGGCAACTGGGCGACATGGCAAAACCCCATCTCTACTAAAAATACAAGAATTAGCTGGGTGTGGTGGTGCGCACCTGTAATCCCAGCTACTCAGGAGGCTGAGGCACAAGAATCACTTGAACCCGGGAGGCGGAGGTTGCAATGAGCAGAGATTGTGCCACTGCACTCCAGCCTGGGTGACAGAGTGAGACTATCTCAAAACAAAAAAAGGATCTTAATATTTTATAAAGTGAACTTGGAACTATTTGATGTATCACTCAGTTTGTGTGTTCATTTTATAGAATCCTAATTTAAGAAAAATTTTTTAATTCAAGGCTTCAATTTCCAGACATACGCAAATGCTAGTGCTACCATATTCAACTAAGATGCAAAGTATTTTAAACCTCCAAACTTTACATTTCAAAAAAATTCCTTTAAGTAATCTGAATATGCTTGTTTTGCTTCTGCTCAGAGTGAATGTCTTTATTCACCCGTCAGTCTTAGTTGGTGGGCAAGCTGTCTTTGGAACCTTCCTCCTCTCAAACTGTCTCGTTGATTGTCATTTGAGTCTGTTAGTCATACGTCCTTGGGTGAATGGTGGGCGGCAATTAGCAGCCTCTCTTCAAGGTCTCTCCTGGTGCACGTGGCCTCCTTGTCAGTTCGTTAGGAAAATGGCTGGATAATAATCGTCTTCTCATGGTGATCTGCCTTTCTGAAGGTAGGATCGGCATCTCATTTCTGATTATGCTCATTAAAAGTTGTGCTGTCAGCTTACCTGGGAGAAGCAGCAGTCTTATGAGGCATGTGATTTGTCCCTGAAACGTTCATTAAAATCTCATTTAAGTCAGAGGAAGTAGCAACATTTTTATGGGCATACTAGAGAAACAGATGTGAAATCTGTAGATAGCAGCTGTTGGAAAAAGATAAAATCAAAATTGGCAGCATCCAACTAACAAAGAATGTTTGAAGACTAAAAATACTTTAGGGCTCAAACTGGTTCCTACATCATTATTAGTGTTCTTTGATTATCGTGAATGATCAACTACTAATTGGAAAATTAGCAAATAATTTTCAAATTCATATGAAAACATTGTTCTGAAATTAAAGCTTTAGGCATCTATAGCTCTTTGATTTTAACAATTAAGAAAATAAAATTGTTTCCACTGTTATTAGGAAAAATGTAGGATATCTAGGACTATATGGTTAGGGCCATTCATGACAGACTAGAGTATCTTTTACCCCATCCAGGAAACTGTTAGTACTCAAGAAATAGCAATAATCCCTAAATTCTGGTTCCAGGAAGGAGGGAAAAAGGTCAGATCAGTCCATTTTTCCCATAGAAAAGGAATTTCTTTGGAAAGGATTGATCTGACCTTTTCCCTCTTCTCAATTTGCTTCCTCCTCTGACAATTTAAGACAAAGCCTTAAAAAGCCTGAATATTCCCCGTCAACTCTTAGTCAACCTCTACTCTATACTTCCATGATTAGGCGATTACTTGTTAACTTGGTATTTAAAGAGATACAAATATCTGGCTGTGGAGTGGACCTTGAGAAATGATTAGGGTGGCCATGTGGGTTTGTGGTCTTGCAGACAATTGACCAATGCCTTGCCCTTTCTCCTACTCATTTCCAGACCTTTGTTAATTGTATTCTTCTTTTTGCTGGTCAGTGGTTGATAAGGAGAACATCAGTTGATCCCATTTTATGTGTTGTGTATCATCCTAAAAATCGTGTGTTTGTATGTTAAACCATATATCTAATTATGGCATTACAACTTCAATCTCACTTCCCAAAGTGAAAAATAATAAACTAAGTGACTTAAAATCTGAAACTTAAACATTCTGCTTTTGTGTAATCTATATGTGATTACCTCAAAAAGATAATAAAATGGCAAGTCAACCTTCACTTTAATTGCATATTCATTTAAAACTACAGATACACCAAAATACAGGTTATAGCACACATGTGCAGCCCCTTTGGAAACAGGATATATCCCCGAATGTGAGAAAACTCAGGGCCTTATGTAATAGTAATAAAATAATAAGATTTTTCAAAAAAGAGAATAGCACAAATTGGCTGGGCGCTGTGGCTCATGCCTGTAATCCCAGCACTTTGGGAGGCCGAGGCAGGCGGATCACGAGGTCAGGAGATAGAGACCATCCTGGCTAACACAGTGAAACCCCGTCTCTACTAAAAATACAAAAAATTAGCCGGGCGTGGTGGTAGGCGCCCGTAGTCCCAGCTACTGGGGAGGCTGAGGTAGGAGAATGGTGTGAACCTGGGAGGCAGAGC
Organism: Pan paniscus; assembly: GCF_029289425.2. Classification (NCBI taxonomy): domain Eukaryota; kingdom Metazoa; phylum Chordata; class Mammalia; order Primates; family Hominidae; genus Pan; species Pan paniscus. Next base: position 115,265,260 of record NC_073255.2, on the reverse strand, counting down.
TTGCAGTGAGCTGAGATCGTGCCACTGCACTCCAGCCCGGGCGACAGAGTGACTCCGTCTCGAAAAAAAAAAAAAAAGAAAATAGCACCAATTAATGCATGAAATTAGGAAGGAGTATGGAATCCAAATCCCATTTGTACACATGGGTTCTCATTCAAATTTTTATGGCTAAGAAAGCAACACAATTCAAACAGGAACAAAATGTTTTATTTCCTTTGATCACTTATAAGGTTCTGGGTATTACTGATGCAATCAGTGCATCCCTGAAAGAAGACCATAGCAAAACCCAACAGCCTCTAGGACTGAATCTAAGGGGTTACTGTTACCTTTCTTCATCATGAATATTCTTTGATGCTACCATTAAATGACCGTAAGTTTTTTCTCCTTATTTCACTTCACTTAGTATATATTTATTTTTATGATGACAGAGATAATTTCTAACTCTTTGACCTTAATGAAAGACAAACTAGTTTCCTAAGTTGAAAATATCAACAGTGTTAATTACCTTTTTTTTTTTTTTTTTGAGACACAGTCTTGTTCTGTCACCCAGGCTGGAATGCAGTGGCACAATCTCGGCTCACTGCAACCTCCGCCTCCCAGGTTCAAGCAATTCTCCTGCCTCAGCCTCCCGAGTAGCTGGGATTACAGGTCTGCACCACCACACGTGGGTAATTTTTGTATTTTTAGTAGAGATGGGGTTTCACCATGTTGGCCAGGCTGGTCTCAAACTCCTGACCTCGTGATCCTTGGCCTCCCAAAGTGCTGGGATTACAGGCATGAGCCACTGCGCCTGGCCTACTTCTTTCATCTACTGCATTCAACGTATTGAATTTTAAATCAAAACAAGAGCTTCAAACACTCCGATTATGACATTTACATCAGTGGTAATTGTGACCCTCTCTGTGGATAGGCTTCTTGATCTTCTTCATGGCAGGGACTGTGTCATAGTCATTTCTGTATCTTTAGTTTCTTATTTGCACTCTTGAAGATATTTCCATGGTAGTAGAAAACAAAAACTTAAATTACAGGATTATACAGACTCATAATATTGAGACATACTGGCTTTGTGTTACACTTTGCTAGAACATTTTCCCCCATATTTCAGCTATATTGCTATCTTACTACTGTGATTATCATGTCACTGATTCTTCTTTATAGAGGAAACTTTAATATTAAATCTTCAAGAGAATGGAAAGTGACAGGTAAGAAAATCTGCCTGTTCTGATCATTGCGGTTTATATAGAAAAGGCTTCCTGGGACCCTGACAAAGCCCAGAATGGGGTTGTCGCCTGTGCTACTGGCAAGCCTCCCACTAAGGAGCATTTTCTCCTGCCTGGCTCTGTATGTGGGGGGATCAAGGACGGTGGGGGGCTGATAGCTATAAGGCATGATTTAGCAGACTCCTGGTGCCATTCTGGAAGGGGGCGACTAGGAACATACTATTACCTTGACTCAAGATTTACTGGACTGTGTTTTCATAAGACTATAATTGCCTCTGCTGTTTGTCCAGAAGCTTACAAAGGTGAAAAAAAAAAGCACACTTTTAAAACACAAGCACTTTCTATCAATGCTAAATTATTGTGTATTTAAACAGAAATAAAGTCATCTTGTATAGGATTCAAAAACCATGGGCAGTTCACCAACAGAATTTAAAGAAGCAATTTTGTTTTTAACTTTACAAACTTTTCCTTGTTTTATTTTCTGAGAAACCTAATTGGTATTGATATTCCTCACAATGAGCATGCTTTGACTCGAAGCATGTACACGCTGAATAATACATGAGTCTGTGGCAAGATGAGTTAGAAGTATACTGAAAAAGAACAGCATTAGTTGCAAATAATTTTAAATCCTAGATTAAAGCTCAGATAATTTAATATAAGGATTGGGTAAGATTGAAAGAAAACCTTTACTTGCTTTAGTAATTTATTTTTTATTGCATTTTCTCTATATTCTTAGCCATGATTCTATATAGAATACCCTCATGAGATTTTTATTTTTAATTTAATTTTAGCTACACAGTTTCGGAATTAATGAAGAGATCTCTCTACCCATATAAACGCAATTATCTGGACTCTGACAATAATCTCTATTTCTCTTTAAGACAGATGAAATCTTTTGCAATCATATTTGTCCAATTACTTAATGTTGGCCCAGTGTGCATAGAAATGCCTTCTGCTGCTAATTTGCCCATGTAGAGATCTTGTGCCATTTGTCACTTGTCAATGCTCTGCTCGTAAACTGCTTGTTTGAGCTATTATAGAAGCTTTATCAAATCGTTTTTCTCTTTACCATTTGCATGTTTAATAGAAATGGCTTGGGCCATTTTTTTTTTTTTTTTGAGACGGAGTCTCCCTCTGTCGCCCAGGCTAGAGTGCAGTGGCGTGATCTCGACTCACTGCAAGCTCTGCCTCCCGGGTTCACACCATTCTCCTGCCTCAGCCTCCCGAGTAGCTGGGACTACAGGCATCCGCCACCACACCCGTCTAATTTTTTGTATTTTTAGTGGAGATGGGGTTTCACCATGTTAGCCAGGATGGTCTCAATCTCCTGACCTCGTTATCTGCCCGCCTCGGCCTCCCAAAGTGCTGGGATTACAGACGTGAGCCACCGCACCCAGCCAGAAATAACCATTTTTCTGTCAGGAGGACTGAGTCATCAGGTGGCCTTATTTCCAGTAATACTATATCCAGAGGCAATTCCTCTTGGGATTCAAAGTGAGTAAAAAAGTGGAAAATGAGAATAGTTTTTCTCCATATATATGTGTGTGTGTGTATATATGTATATATATGTATATATACACACATAATTTATATGTAATTATGTATATATGATTTTATATATAATTTTTTCTGTATTTCTGGTTTTCATTCTCCATAGATATGCACATATACATAAATGTGTATATATAATATATACATATATACATAAATGCATATATAATATATACATGTATACATCAATAACATATAAAATATACATGTTATTTTCCTTTTATAAGAAACTGTCATAGGAGGAAATACAAAGAATATCTTCTGGAATCCATTTTATCCTGGCAAAAATAGTAAAATGATATAAAAGTTCAGTAACACTTACCTAGAACAATCAATGCCTCGCCTTCCACTGCGCCATCTCATTTTATCCTATTTCAAGACCTTACAAACTTTCAATAAGAAAACAATATGAAATATAAGACATCCTTGTCACGACAGATAAAGGAATCCTCCACACAAATAGACCACCCCCAAACTAAAGAGCCCTAAATTAAATGGCTTTTAACTTGGGGGCTCCTTACTTTTACCAGAACCCAGAAAAGTGTCTATATTGTGTAAGTCTAATACTGGTACTTTCCTGGTGTCATTTTAGTTTGGGGAGAAAAGAAAAAAGATAGCTACCTCGCATGGGTGTGTCATCTGTGATCCAGTGCTGCTCCCATCCAATGATCCACCACACGTGAGAAGCTCCATGTGTTCAACCACAGAGGCAGGTCACGGAGTAGGAAGGAGCACAGGTGTGGCAATCAGATGTTCCTAGTTTCAAATCCCACCTCCCACTCACTGGCTGTGTGACCTTGGACAAGTTACTTCAGCAAACTTCACTTTCTATATCTTTAAAGTCAACGTGTAACATCAGCTTCATATGTAGACTAAATGATTTGTATCTTTAATTGTTGATACCCTGAGGCCCTAACATTGGGAGAACTTCCTGAGCACCCCATTTGTGTGGGAATATCTTTTTTTTTTTTCTGAGATGGAGTCTTGCTGTGTTGCCCAGGCTGGAGTGCAATGGCACATCTTGGCTTACTGCAACCTCCACCTCCCAGGTTCAAGTGATTCTCCTGCCTCAGCCTCCCTAGTAGTTGATATTACACCCACCACCATGTCCAGCTAATTTTTTGTATTTTTAGTAGAGATGGGGTTTCACTATGTTGGCCAGACTGGTCTCGAACTCCTGACCTCAGGTAATCCACCTTCCTCAGCCTCCCAAAGTGCTTGGGTTACAGGCGTAAGCCACCACACCTAGCCAAAAACTTTTATAGGTAATCTGCCACCTCCATACTTTTAAGAAGATGGAAAGGGATTAGGAAGTCACAGTTGTGATTTTTAAAAACCATAAATGGGTGGCTCATGTGACTGATTTTTTTTTTTTTTTTTTTTTTTGAGACAGAGTCTTGCTCTGTCACCCAGGCTGGAGTGCAGTGGCGTGATCTTGGCTCACTGCAAGCTCCACCTCCTGGGTTCATGCCATTCTCCTGCCTCAGCCTCCCAAGTAGCTGGGACTGCAGGCGCCCACCACCACGCCTGGCTAATTTTTTTGTATTTTTAGTAGAGACAGGGTTTCACCATGTTAGCCAGGATGGTCTCGATCTCCTGACCTCATGATCTGCCTGCCTCAGCCTCCCAAAGTGCTGGGATTACAGGCGTGAGCCACCGCGCCTGGCCTGATTTTTGTTGTTGATACTACAAAGAGCTTTTGAAATTTTTGTGTCCATGCCTGGAACAATATTATAGGGAGCTCAATGTAGACCTCCCTGAAACCTCCATAAATCCCCCTAGAAAGGAAACTGAGTCAATCCAAAGGAGAATATGAAACAACATGAATAGTGGAATATGTAAAAGAAAATGAGGCTTTAGCCAGGCTCCTATTATGGTCATGACTTTCTGAGGGATAGTTGTATTCTAGAGAGCACTCAGGGCAGGTGGCTATAGTTTTATCACTAAGGCTTTTGTTCCAAATTCCAGTGAGTCAAAAGATACCTTCTGAGAAAATGTGTTTATAAGGGTGTATTAATCTGTTATCATGCTGCTAATAAAGGCACACCCAAAACTGGGTAATTTATAAAGGAAAGAGGTTTAACTGACTCACAGTTTCACATAGTTGAGGAGGCTTCACAATCATGGCTGAAAGGGAATGAGGAGCAAAGTCACATCTTACATGGCAGCAGGCAAGAGAGAGCATGTGCAGGGGAACTCCCCTTTATCAAACCATCAGATCTCGTGAGACTTATTCACCATCATGAAAACAGCACTGGAAAAACTCGCCCCCATAATTCAGTTACCTCCCACCAGGTCCCTCTCCTGACACGTGGGGATTGTTAAAATTCAAGGTGAGATTTGGGTGGAAACACAGAGCTAAACCTTATCAAAGGGAAACCTAGAGAAACAGTGACTATATGGCAGCTGCTTAAAATTCTTTAGGGAATAAGGCATGACTAAGAATGGGAAGAGAGAGAAGAGTAGGGGTGAGGAGAGACAAGACAAAAAGAGGTAGGCAAAACCTATTTGTTCTAAACAAGAAGAAGTTAAAAGGAGATTTTACCTAACCCTATTCCTGTGAAAAAATATTGCAGAACTGACCACAACTGGGTTTTTCTCTGCATTTTCCACTGACCATAGGAGAAAACAAACCTAAATCCATTCAACCACTTATTAAATTTGGGCATAACTCTATACATCATCTTAACCTCTCCAGATCTCAGTTTCCTCATCTGTACAAAGGGTAGAATGTGATCCCCAAATTACTTCTAATTTGTAATTTTTAAATTTGTTACCAGTAGTTGTGAGATTTTTAGAATAAATGCCCTTAAGCTAGATAATTTTAAGTAATAATAACTATTTTTCTGAGATGCTTTGCAAAGACTGTTGCCTGATGGTTTGAGCAAACAGCCCATGACATCTAAATCCTCCTTCTAATGTTTGAGCAAAGGCAGAGGAATATGGTGAAAGCCTGAGTGGTAATCTGGGAAGGTTTCCAGGAGGAGGTGAGCTCTGAGCCAGTTTGGAAAAGAAACTGATAGAAAGGGTAGAAAAAGGAGCATATTGTAAGAAAAAAGTAGGACTGGATCAGGCAAGTGCTGGGCTTGGTAAGTGGAGGGTAGAAAAGCTCAGATGGAGAACAAGTCACTTCTACAACATTCCGCTGTGTTAGGAAGCAGTCTGTTTGTGTGATCATCTAATTGCATGATAGCTTTTGAGTCACAAGGGCCAAGTTTGGATCTCAGCTTGTATCCTTGAGCAACATCCCCCGCAGAGCTACAGATTCATTATTCACATAATATATAGAGATAATAATACCTACTTCTATTGGGTTATTTAAAAATTAAATAACATAAGAAATATGGACCGTCTAGCATAATGCCTGTATACTGTGTAGGAGCAGATGACTGAGTAGGAATGAGTGCAGGTGTGGCAATCAGATGTTCCTAGTTTCAAATCCCACCTCCCACTCACTGGCTGTATGACCTTGGACAAGTTATTAGTCACCACCCTTCCCTTTCTGGGGACAAGCCAAATATTCTGGGAAGTATACATACAGTTTTACTGGGAAAGAGCAAAATAGTTTAGGGGCAAGCGCAGTGGGCTGGAAATCAGGAGACAAGATTTGTCATCACAGATGTGACTTCTAACCAGCTATGGGCCCCCAAGCCTGTGAATCAAAATTGCCAAATTCAGTTTTCTTGTAACAATTTTGAGTTTGTGATAAATAATCCCCAAGTTCCTTTATGTCTCTAAAATCCCAAATTCAGTTTCTGTCCTTAGATGTCACTAACATTCAGAGAGACCATGCATGTAAAAGAACTTAGTGCCAGTCCAGGCTGAGAAAAACAGCAGGAAACAATGCCACAGCATGTATTAAATAGCTTTCCAGTTTAGGAATGTGAGCAAATAGAAGTTCAAAAATTTGTCATGCATTCCTGGGAATATATTAAGGGCATTGGTTTTGGAGAAATTCATTCAGTAGACATTTGTTGAGTCCCTATTATGTTCTAATTCCTGTATCAGGCCTGGGGACATAGTGATACATTGCACAAGCTCCCTCTCAAAGGTGTTTCCAGTTTAGTGGAGAATGTGGCCACAGCTGCGCAGTGTACTGAGCACAATGAAGCGTATGTAGGGCATGCTATGGGAGCACAAACTGTGTAGAATAGAAAGAAGAGAAGCCTTTGGACACTTCCCAGAAAAAGTGAGAGGTCAACTGAGGTTTAAAGGGTGACTAGGAATGAGACACCTTGTGCTTTAATGAGTCACAGAGCTTTACACCAGGAGTCCCAGCAGGGGAGCAGAGCATCAGCTGTTGGGGCCGATACCCGCCAAGGCAAGTAGGTCTCAGGCAGCTACTCAAATTTCCTGAGAAGGCTTTTCATTCTAGAGATTTCCCCTTCTCTTCTGGCACCAGTTTTTCATTTCAACAAAATTTTTAAACCAAAAATAATAATTTTGAACACTTTGTGGCAGTTGAGGTTTTGGTTGCCAAAAATAAAAACCAGCTCAGGACAACTTAAGAAAAAAAAAAAAAAAGCATGCTTTAGAATATTGGGTACCTCAAAGAATCAATGAAGATACTTGAGAAGTGCTGAAAAACAGTAGGAACCAAGAGAAGCAAGGCACAGCCAAGATCACCCAACAAGACTAATATACTTTGAATACAGACTCTGGTGCCATGTCCATGGGACACTTGTGGCCACATCCTAGACTCTGTTGCCCCCAGACACCTGCACTTACTCCTGGACTCTCACTTCAGCCAAGCCAGTATGAATAATTGATATCCTCATACCTTTGTTTCATTTCCATGCCTACATCACAGTTTCTACAGAGCTTGTGGGGAAACATCTGCTCTAAAGGGACTTGCCTCTTATCTGTTTACATCTGTAGGATAGCCAAGGAAGCATGTACACTCAATCTCAATCTCTCTCTCTCTCTCTCTCTCTCTCTCTCTCTCTCTCTCTCTCTCTCTCTCTCTCTCTCTCTCTCTCTCTCTCTCTCTCTCTCTCTCTCTCCCCCTCCCTCTCCCCCTCTCCCTTTCTCCCTCTCCCTCTCTCCTTCCTCTCTCTCCCTCTCTCTCTCACACACACACACACGCACATGTCCACTAAATTCTGTCTCCTGCCTGGCTCACAGAGATGTTTTGAGCATCTGTGATAATAGGCATTAAATACACTGAAGCAAAGTGTTATGTAAGTATAAAGTATTATTAACATCAATGATTAACTTTAGTCAGTAAAAAGTAGAAATCATCTCGTTTATGCTCTTTGTAATAAGGGAACAGTTGTCATTTTCTCTGAAATGATCTAAATTAGCTACATTTTGCAGTGAGGCTGAATGTCATTACAATATAATACACGAAACCGCTCCTTAAAAAGGGACATTTACATATTTAAATTTAAATAAAATGTGAATAGACCTATTATATCAATGTCCTAAAAGATAAGAGCATCATTATTATATAACATGTCTCCTATTTATAGACATTATGCTAAGTATTTTGAATAATATATTTTAAAGATCATTTCAGTTTTTTAATATAGTATCTGGAAATAACCCTAACGATAAAAAGTGTTATATTCATTGATTTGTAAGATTTACACAAATTCTTCTAACACAGTGCTTTTGATGTCAAGTTATGAGAACTGAGATTCATGTTGTATTTGAAATAAGTTAGGTCACCTGTTTTAACAAAACAAATCCCAATGGCTTCAAATATTAAAGGAAAACCTGTTACTTACATGGCAGTCCAACATGGACCAACAGAAGTATCTTCTCTTTGGGGCTGGGTGTGGTGGCTCACGCCTCTAATCCCAGCACTTTGGGAGGCCAAGGCAGGCGGATCACGAGGTCAGGAGATCGAGACCATCCTCACTAACATGGTGAAACCCTGTCTCTACTAAAAGTACAAAAAAAATTAGGCTGGCGTGGTGGCAGGCACCTGTAGTGCCAGCTACTCAGGAGGCTGAGGCAGGTGTGGACCTAGGAGGTGGAGCTTGCAGTAAGCCAAGATTGTGCCACTGCACTCCAGCCTGGGCAACAGAGTGAGACTCCATCTCAAAAAAAAAAAAAAAAAAAAAGTATCTTCTCTTCACAGACGTTGGGAGACAGGTTTCTTCTATCTAGTGGCCCTGCTTTTCCCTAAGACTTCAGAGTCCTCTACTAAGCATTCTGCAACCAGCCAGAAACTGGGAGAGAATATAAAGGAATCAAAGGGAGTGGTTTTAAATATCTATATTTATTTCTTTTTTCCTGAAAGTAAACATGAAGTTTCTGGATCAAAGATCAGACTTATTATTGCTTATAGCAATAACTGAACTAATCCATTTCCCTTTTTGGAATTTATACAATGAAGAAAAACAGACTCTACAGATAAAAAGGAAGGATTTTGTACTACAGGAGAGGAACTCCTAATTATGAAAATGGTAGCTTAAATAGGAGCCAGGTATCTACCCCTCTTCTTCTCTGAGACAACGAGAGACACTTCTTTCCAATATAAACAGACACCTTCTTTATGCAGAAATATGTATTTACATCATAAAAATAAGGTTTCTTTATCTTGAAGGGATATTTCTTTAAAGATAAGCTTTCTTTATCTTGGCTTTGGAGTGTCATACATTACTCTAAATCCACATTCTACTAGTCAGAACTCAGTCACCTGTCCATACCTAACTGCAAGACAGCCTGGAAAATATAGTCTCCCCATGTTCCTCCCCCCAAAAATATGTCCGATTTGGAAAATCCACATGGGAACTTCCCTGTGTTTGAGGGGAGCTTGAAGAAGGCGACACAGTGCACCACAATTCAGAAATACCAGTAAGCTCCAAACTGGTGTGCATTTGCCAGGTGCCATGTTTACTAGACAAGGCTGTTTGCCAGATAAGTGTGCTAACAGTGTATCTTCCTGGAGAATAAAGGTAAGGGAAATGGTCCACATCAGATGAACTCTGGGTCCCCACCCCTTACGCCTCCCCAATTCTGAATATTTCCATTTAGACATCCATTAATACCTGGAGACAGCACATATTAAGGTTCTAATTCCAGAGGGGATGTTCATACAGTCAGAATCCCATATTTTTCTTTCAAATGTTTTTTCTATAGAAGAGTGAAAAAGACGATTCCGATAGAATAAATGTCTTTAGTCATCAAAGGTACAGGGGCCTGGCTTACACAACCCTAATGTGGGCCCGTTGGTACTAAGAGTGAAAGTGGCATTGGCAGAGGGAAAGTGCACTATGGATGAGTTCCAGCAGAGCCTCCATAGGGAGTTGTGCAGTGTGTGCCATACACAAAGTGCCCAGATGAGGGGACACATGGGAGCCCAAATCCAGGCCTGCAAGTAGCTCACCAAGCCTTGCCCTGGCACCTGCATGCATCTACCTAGAGAAAGGGGAACATTTTGATTTACCAAAAAGTTGGTCCATTTGTCAAGCTGTACACTCATGGAGTACATCAGCCGGAAAAGGTGCCTTTTATTTTGACCACCCTAAAAAGATGCCTTTCCTAATACTCACTAAAGCATCATATAGGCTAGTGGGTGGTCCAGAACTCTGAGCAGTCAATAAGAACAGCATGGGAGGCAACAGCAGCAGCAGCTGCTGCTGCAAGAATATAGCACAGGGAGTATGTGGCTGGAGAAATACACTGTAAAGAAGAAAAGAGAGAGTGCAACAAAACAAGAATGCAGGAGCAAACAATTAATGAATACAGGCTGAGCTGTTGTAAACAAGAGGTTCCATACATTCATCAGCTTTTAGAACAGGAACTTCCTTTGTTTCTTATGTACCAGCCCTAGGCAGGGGTTCTAGGTCAGAGGCACCTCTGATACAATTTGCCATTGAGGAGTTTTCAGTAGCCAAACCATTAGATGTTAACGTCACCACGGTCATTTCCAACATAATCAGGATTCCTCCTTCCTCTTTCCTGAGGGGGAAAAATATGGAAGACCACATACAGGAGAATTTTATGAGCCAGGCCTGGAAGAATCATACACTTCCATTGGCTGAAACCCAGTTTATGGCCACACCTAACTTAAAGAGAAGCTGGGAAAAGTAGTCTATCTGAGGACCAAGAAAGGACAGACTTTGATTAACAGCTTACAATCTCTGTCACATGGACTTACAGGGATTCTTAGCGACTGAAAGTAGGAAGATATAAATACAGAGGGAGCTCTCTCCTCTATTAATTTGAAAAGGGTGAGAAGAGGGAAAGACAGTTGATCAGCCATAAAACTATATCCTGACCGCTAAGTGTGAGTCAAGGCTGGTTGATAAAGCTGAATTCATACTTCAGTATTAAACAGGTTTAATACTGCTCTTTGGTGTGAATGGCTGATCAAAACCACCTTTAATTTTTTTTTTTTTTTTTTTTTTTTGGCGACAGAGTCTCATTCTCTTGCCCAGGCTGGAGTGCAGTGGTATGATATCAGCTCACTGCAACCTCCACCTCCGAGGTTCAAGCCATTCTCTTGCCTGAGCCTCCTGCCTGAGCCTCACGGGTAGCTGGGACTACAGGTGCGTGCCACCACGCCCAGCTAATTTTTTGTATTTTTAGTAGAGATGGGGTTTTACCATGTTAGCCAGGCTGGTCTTAATCTCTTGACCTCGTGATCCACCCACCTCGGCCTCCCAAAGTGCTGGAATTACAGGTGTGAGCCACCACACCTGGCTTACTTGTTTTTAAACACTACTCAGGAACTGTATCAGGCAGAATAATGACCCCCAAAGATGTTCCCATCTAATTCCCAGAATCTGTGAATATGTTGCATTACATGGCAAAGGGGAATTAAAGTTGCAGATGGAATTAGTGTTGCTAGCCAGCTGATCTTAAAATAAAAATGTTATCCTGGATTATCCAGGAGGGGTAATCACAACGTTCCATTAAAGTGAAAGACAAATGGAAGGAGATCGGAGTGATGCCCTGTGAAAAGGATTCTAACCCACCATTGCTGGCTTTGAAAATGGAAGAAGGGGCCACAAACCAAGGAATCTCAATGCTGGAAGAGGCAAGGGAGTGTATTCATTCACCTCTAGAGCCACCAGAAAAATGCAGTTCTGCGGACACCTTGGTTGGAGATCCATGTCAGATGTATGACCTACAGCACTGGTAGATAATAAATTCATGTTGTTTTAAGCTGCTAATTTTGTGGCAGTTTCTTAGAGCGGAAATCATAATGGGTCCTTGCTCATAAGAAACACATTAAGGGCTGGGTGCGGTGGCTCACACCTGTAATTCCAGCACTTTGGGAGGCCGAGGTGGGCGGATCACGAGGTCAGGAGATTGAGACCATCCTGGCCAACATGGTGAAACCCCATCTCTACTAAAAATACAAAATTAGCTGGGTGTGGTGGCGCATGCCTGTAGTCCCAGCTACTCAGGAGGCTGAGGCAGAAGAATCGCTTGAACCAGGGAGGCGGAGGTTGCCGTGAGCCGAGATCGGGCCACTGCACTCCAGCCTGGGTGACAGAGCGAGACTCTGTCTCAAAAAATAATAATAAAAATAAAATAAAATAAAACAAAACACATTAAAATAGGAAGAAGCCTACAGAAATGCTGGTCACTAGAAGAGCTGCCCAGAGATGACTGGTCCCATCAGATTCACTCAAACAGTAGCACAAGAAGGGCTACCACTGTCTAAAATGTTTCCTAAACTTGCTGAGAAATCACTACCTGAGAGGAGATTCTTATTGCTTTTTAAACAGAGAGTTTCTATAGGAGCTAGAAAAACAAGGTCCTCCAGAGTCTAACAGAAATATGATGCTAGGTAACATCAGAACACACCCTGAATTACCCTGAATCCTTTTGACTTCCTTATGTCAAAAATTAGGAGTTTAGAAAAGCCATCAAGGTATGGAATTGTAATCTGCATCAAATCTCTCTTATATATAACGTGAACTCCAACTGAATAAATGCATCTATGCCTCCAACTCCAAAACCTTCCATTCTACTGACCCCTAAAGAATCTCTGAGCAGGTGTACTTCTTGCTGTGTGAGATGGAGTCTCACTGTGTCGCCCAGGCTGGAGTGCAGTGGTGCGATCTTGGCCCACTGCAAGCTCCGCCGCCCAGGTTCACGCCATTCTCCTAGTTCAGCCTCCCGAGTAGCTGGGACTACAGGCACCCGCCATCACGCCCAGCTAATTTTTTGTATTTTGTAGTAGAGACGGGGTTTCACCATGTTAGCCAGGATGGTCTTGATCTGCTGACCTTGTGATCCACCTGCCTCGGCCTCCCAAAGTGCTGGGATTACAGGCGTGAGCCACCGCTCCCAGCCACCTCTTGCTGTTTTACAGCCTCATTTCTTCTTTTCACTGTGGGAAGTCTTCCTCTTTACTTCAGAGTGTTCCATTTTTTTCTACCTGGGCGAAAGAAGTTAGCAGATTTCACAGATCTAGTGTTTCAGGATAGTAGTGTCTGCATGTTGCCCCGAGTATTAACAATACGTTTTAATCAGTGCTGAACTTTTGGAAGAAAGGTACTAGTGAATAAAGACAGAACATATAAATATATTCCAGTTTACTAGCACAAATGATAATAAACTAGAAATATATCAATAGAGTGAAAAGCTAGAGAACTTCATTTGAAATTCTGGTATGCTCTTTTTGGAAAATTAATAAGAGCCAGAGAACTGAATAACTAAAGTCTTTTGTGTTGCCACTCATCTCTCAAACTGACAGAACATCCTATTTTTTCATAAAGAACCTTGATATGGCTAGAGTTTGACTTGATTCCATCAAGAAATAATAAACTGTGCAGCAAAGAGAAAAATTATTACAGGCAAGGTTGAGCCTAGATTTTGTGCAACAATGTTCACACCTAAGGAGAGCACAACTGGAAGATAATTTGATTTTCTTTCATGATTATAAAGTATTTTGTTCCCAGAAAACTTTGTCTTGAGGCAGTACTACCACATTCATGAAAGGTTCCAGCTCAACTGATTTCTTTGTAGCATAAAATAAGGTGAGAGCTGACTTTTGCAACATGGTCCATTTTGAATTGAGAGCTAGTCTGTCCAAAGCTTAAGGACACGTAATTACTTTTAAAGTAAAGTGCTAAGGGCATGTATGTGAGAGCATAGTTCACATAAGGAAATGATAACATTAAGACCAATTCTGAAAATAGTTAACTTTTCCATTTTTATGGCATATTTTCTACAAAAATGTTAAGGTTCTTCAAGCATCAGTAAAAGGCTAGAGTCCTCTTTGCTAGCTTTGTAAAAAGTATGGCCAATGCAGTAAAGGAAGAATAAAGATGCAGGTTCATTTGCATTACTACCATGTTTGCAACATAGAATAGAAAATTAGAGGCTGGTTTTGGTATGTGCTTTGGACCTACCTCATTGCTTTATAACCCCCATGTGTATATATGTAGCTCTTCATTTCTCCAGGCCACAGCTGCCTGAGAGGTAGAAAAAATAAATCACATCACACTGTGGTCATGTCAAGTCATCTCATGTCTTGTAATCCTCATTTGTGAAATCACTAAAACCTCAGTCACACAAATATTTTCCTTCCAGTTCAAAGACTGCAATTTCTCTTCCAAACCATGCCCAGCCATAATAGTCTTCCTTTGGAATAAGTGGCAGGCCCTGTGGGTTAGCTAACATAACAAGCTCTGTTTCCAACCCTTCTTGGCTGCCCCTGCTATAGATGTAGATCCAAAACACTAGAATTTCTGGACTGCCTTTGAGCTGGCCTGACTGTGCAACACAGTTCTGACCAATGATGTGTAAGGGAAGTCTTCTGGTACTGCAGATCCCCGTTCTCCTTCTTCCTGCCTGGGACATGGGGTGTCTGGAGGTATAATAGCCATCTTGTGCCCATGCTGGGTAGAGCAGACAGATTCTAAGATGGAACCATAATTCCCACCACCTGGTCTTCGTGCCCTCATGTATTCTCCCCTTGAGTATTGGCAGGATCCGTGACTTGCTTCTAACCAATAGAATAGTAAACGTGTTAAGACAGTACTCTTGTGATTAAGATTGTAACATCTGTTTCACTGAGGGACTCTCTCTTGTTAGCTTTGACAAAGCAAGAGGCCATGTTGGGGAGGTACATGTGGCAAGGAATATAGGGCAGCGTCTGTCCAAGAACCAACTGAAAACTCTGAGTTGTGTCCAGCCAAGAGCCAGCAAAAAACAGAGGCCCTCAGTCCAATGCTCCACAAGGAATGGTACGCCTGCAGTAACCATGACAGCTTGGAAGCAGCTCTTTCCCATTAAGCTTTGGATGAAGACCCAGCCTGGCCAACATCTTGACTGCAGTCCTGCAGAGGACCCTGTTAAACTACATTTGGAGCCTTCTGACCCACAGAAACTGAGATAATAAATTTGAGTTGTTTTAAGCTGTTAAATGTGTTGTTGGTGATCAGAAACTCACATAGGGTGCTTTGATATGCTGAATTGAAGAAGAAGCCTCAAGTTTTCTCTGACCTTCCTCTCTTCCCATCTCTCAATTCTCTCACTCTCAAAACATGGCATGAAGTTTCCCCGACTGCCTAGTCTGGACCCATCAAAGAAGAAAACAATTACCTCTGGACCCTTCCCCAAGTTTTCATAAATTGAACTGATATGCAGGGGGAGAAGGACTGAAGTCTGTCAGTACAGCTGGAAAGAATTTTTTCATAAACCATTGTCTGCTCTGTGTGCCCAACAGACTTTGTACTAGGCCATTGTATGTTCTTCAAGCCCATTGAATTTCCCTAAAAATAATTTACTAGCCCCCCTAAAATCATCCACATTTTCCAATCTCCTTTTCCTCTGAGAAGAAGTAAGGTATATAACCATCTGTACCCCATTGTGTGGTGGGGTCATCACTCTATGATTCCCCCCATGCACTCTAATAAATTTGTATGCCATTTTTCCTATTAATCTGCCTTTTGTCAGTTGATTTTTCAGCAAATCTTCAGAGGACAAAGGGGAAGTTTTCCCTTGGCCCCTACAGTGTGATGATGCTGTTAGACAGCAATAGGTACTTTATTCACTAGAGACGACGGAGCAGATAGAGGGCCCTGCCTTCTTTAACGCACTTACACTGGACTGTACCTCCAGCTCTGGATGGCCCATTTCTGGATTCTTACTGAGTAAGATAAACAAACCCTTGATGTGCATAAGCTCTTTAGTTTGTCAAGTTTTCTGTTACTTGGAGTTGAAAGTAATCCTTACTGGTACAAGGTGGCTTGTATCTCAAATTGTGCCCCCAACTCTGAGCACAATCTCCCTCTTATAATTGAAAGGCTGTAGATGCTATTGCTATAGCTGTCTCAAGACACATCCCCCCAGATAGTATGGTTCTAACTCTTCTTTTGCTTTAAAAATTGTTCAGATGAGTTAGGGGAAGGGCTTTCCTTCATCCAATGATGAAGAGAAAGGAAGAAGAGAATGAGGGAGAAAAAAATGAAAAGAGAGGAAAATAAAAAGAAAAAGAAAAACGAAGGGACACAGGGAAAGATAATTTTTTTAGCATCCAAACTACTGGTCTAGACCATTTGTAAATATGGTTATAACATATCACATGTTACAATTTTAATCAGACTGATATTTTTAGTTATGACATTTTTCCTTTCTATCCCAACTCCAAAACTTGACACAAAGCCCTCATAGAATATTCTTTTCTACCCACCTACTGCATATTGCAAGTCTTTATCACTGCTAACATGGTAAGTCTTTTCTAACCTTCGAGAGATCAGAGCTCTACTTTTTCTCAGTGTCTTGAATAGTTAGTTCTGAAAATTTCCCGCCAGGTCCAGTCACCTGAGTCTTTTCCAAGTCTCATGGAAACTGCAGGCTATTAGGTCCCACTTCCCTCTTAGAATATTGACTACCTAAGTAAGCCATTGGTGTGAATTATCATATGCAATACTGAGTCAAGTAAGTATGGTAAGTATTATGTCCATTATAGACATAAGGGAACTGAAGGGCAGAATCATAAAATTTTAGCTTTAGAAGCGACTTTTAAGAGACTATGCTATTCTTACTATACAATAGAGAAGTGTTATGGAATAGAATGAATTATGAATAAGACTTGGCTTCTTGTAAGGACTCCAGCATTTATAACCCTATAACCTTGGTAAACCCGTTACCCTTACTGAGAGTTCCTATCTGAAGGGTGTAACTTCTTGCTTATTCCATAGTGTAGTGGTGTGGACTAAAAGGATTAATCAATATGACCAGATTTTGAAAGCCTCATAACTCTCCATTAACTAAAGAACAAGACCCACACATTCTTAAAGACTCATTTTATCTCAAAGCTGTACACTATGCCATGATTAATGAGACTGCATAAAAACACAAAATGCTTTCAAATGGGAGTTATACCAGTAATATTTTAAAATGCAAATTTCACAAGCATAAACATTTTGAACAACATTTTTAGTTTTTATGTTTTGGTTTTTTTATTGCCTTGATGTTATAGATTTGTTTCATCTTCCAAAGATATCTGGTCTGTATATTGTAGTTTTTACTCTGTAATGATTAGCTCTGTTTTATAAAGAAATAGACTAATTAGTATTGGTTCACAGCTGACTTCAAACAACAGTCATGTAATTTTTTAGAACATTGGACATAAATTTTATTTAGGCTCTTTCATTAAAATATCTGTCATGGAGGCCGGGCACGGTGGCTCACGCCTGTAATCCCAGCACTTGGGGAGGCCGGGACGGGCGGATCATGGTCAGGAGATTGAGACCATCCTGGCTAACATGGTGAAACCCCGTCTCTACTAAAAATACAAAAAAGTTTGCCAGGCATGGTGGCGGGCGCCTGTAGTCCCAGCTACTCGGGAGGCTGAGGCAGAAGAATGGCGTGAACCCAGGAGGCGGAGCTTGCAGTGAGCCGAGATTGGGCCACTGCACTCCAGCCTGGGCCACTGAGCAAGACTCTGTCTCAAAAAAAAAAATAAAATATCTGTCATGAATATATGACATTTTAGTAGTGGGAAAATTGCTCACATATCAAATATTTTGAAATAAAAAGACAATAGTCAAAACTAGACAGCTTGAGACTAATTTATGAATAATAGTCAAAAATCAATAATTTTAAATATTTGTCTCCTCTTAGGCTTCAAGCAAGGAATGTCTCATGGCAACTGATGTCTGCAGATATTCACCATGGTTTCTGACTGTAGCGATTTACCTCTTGGTGAATTCCCAACAATATAGGCAAACGTGAGGAAAGGTAGTCTAAAAACCCTTCAGGATTACCAATGCCTCCATTATTAAAAAGGTTTCAAATTATTGTAAGATTTTACTTTATATCAGTAGCCATGGGATATACTAAAAAATAAGCTTAGTTATTCTTGTAAGCAATGGATAAATATAGGGATTGTTAGGGTCCTTTCCCCGCAGGAGCTCATCCTCGACTAAGCAAAATAAATATGAAGTTTCCTCAATTCTACTGAACTCTGAAACCAGCTTACTCTTTCTATTTGAGTGATTGCTAAAGTCCTAATTTAAAATTCACCTTTTTATCATTGCTTTAAAGTTAAAACTTCTGCGGGCAAGGGTTGGGGGTAGGGAGTACAAAAGTTTTTTAAAAAAGTAATTTATGTTTCCTGACTTCCCAATTTTTCCAGAAAATCCATAAATCAACATTCCTATTCCTCCTCAGTGTTAACCAATTCATTACCAGATGTCATAATCCTCAGAAGGGAACAATGCATGAAATCTAGCAAAATGACTGCCCCTGTTTCTGCAGTGCTGTGGTGTGAAAACCTAGACAGACATCAGAGGCACGATGGGCTTGTCCTGGAGATTGCCTTCCCCCAGGTGACTGGGTACTATTAGGATGAAGAGCTAGACAAGGGCACTGCTGCATCCTTTGGCTCTTCCTAACTATTTAACCAATTTGCACCCACTAAGAGATGCTGTTTGATGGAACATTGGATCAAAAGTGTTGAAAATTTCAAAAATAGAGACATCAGATAGGTAATTAACCAAGATAAAGCATGCAAGAAAATTAACACAGTACCTTGCACATTAACCACTGAGTACATTTAACTATTTGGTTTTGTTTTTTTTTTTTTTAATGACAAGAGTAGTGTTTTCCTTTAACTATTCCTGCTGCTTTATCTCCAGTTAAAAGTTGTCTGGCATGTAGGCCATGAAGCATTTATCATTTCTAAAATCCACAATTTGTAGACATTTCACCTGCTCCTTGTTCAATCTAGATCTCAGCACAAGTTTCCACCATGTTTTGACATATGCTCATTTGCCCTGCCACTAAAAATGAGATCAACAACGGAATGGCTACATTCAAAGAAATGCTTACTGTTAAAAGTAAAATCAAAATAATATTCCTGAGTAGCAATTTTCTCTGGCATCTAATTCTTGGGATTGTGACATGTAATTTGAGATGGCAGAAGAGGATTTCTATTACTTTCATAAGCTACTGGGCATTTACGAAGAAAATAGTGCAAAGAAAATGAAATTTTGCATATAAAACTAGTACATCGCCTAGCAATTTTACATGCAAAAGAACTATCATTTACATGTACTTGTGAATTATTTTATTGTAGAACTGTTTGAAGATACCAGTAATGTTGAAAATGAAAAATAGATGTTTATGAGAACTGATCTGAAACCAAAGGTCACATCATTATTAGAAATCTAAAAAGTGAACTCTGTACTTCTTGGTTCGTTTTCTGTATGATTTTAAAAACACAAAGAGGAAAATCTTGGTCACAGGCAGCCGATGTTTTTTTTTTTTAATTTTTTAGGAAACAATGTTTGTTTGCTTGTTTGTTCATTTGTTTTAGACTTTGGCTGGCCACAATCTTGATAAATGGTTGCTGCTGGTTTTTATGTTTTCTTGATGACCCTATTTCTCAAGTAATTTTAGATCTTTAGAATTACTGTTGTTTTTCTAAGACTGATTCATACTTTCCCCTTCATCCCCTCTCCCTCTATTTTAGATGTAATTCAGATGTCAATACTCTCTCTTTGAAAAAGATGATTGATAAGTATGTTCCTGTTGGATTCTTTGCAGGAACAAAATAAGAACTTACAATGAAATGAAAAATGAGTTAAAACTGTTGAAAGTGTAATTTTAAAAACATTTTTGGCTTTGTACAAAGAAGGCTATTTTTATGCATGACAGAAAAAAAAATCTTTGCTAGAAAAAGCGATGTCCTTGCTTTAGGGCAGAAAATAGCCCCAGAGAAGAGTCAAGTCCACTCCTCATTAAGCTTCAGCCCTGGCTTCCTTCCCCTTACTTTTCCCTTGTACCAGGTGGGTCAAATCCTGGAAATCTCTATTTTATATTGTTGTTAAAGCTGCTATTCTAAATATTGTTTAAAATATAGTAAGATATAAGGAAGAAGCTCTTTCAGAAGCAAGGTGGATTATAAAAACCGCAAAACAAATTATGCATCCATAAAATGAAAAACATGAAGTTGTGTACTTACTCAAGGTGGGATAGATAACTAGGGCTATGATAAATAGCTGTGGATCAATTCCCTTCAACAGTTCAGAGTCTGGAACAGGTGTTGGCATATTTTTTCTGTAAAGGTCCACATAGAAAATATTTTTGAGACTTGTGGGTCATATGATCTCTGTTGCATTTGAATATTTCTGCTTTTGTACTTTGTAACACAAAAACTGCCATAGACAATAAATAAATGAATATGGCTGTATTCCAATAATGTTTCGCTTATAGACACTGAAATTTGAATTTCATATCATTTTCACGTATCATGAAATATATTATTTGTTGGCATTTTCAACCATTTAAAAATGTAAAAACCTTTCTTAGCTCAGTGGTTGTGCAACAACAGGTAACAGGTCAGAGTTTACCAGCCCCCTAGTCTAGGGAGTTAGAAAGGGACCTTTATTTCATAATAAAATGTCAGAGCTAAAATTACAACTAGAAGGGTAATACTTTGTTAAGAGTGGAAAATAATGTTTTTCTTCTTATGATATTTCAAAATGTGTTGCAAGAGCTTTTGGTTCTGTCATTTGCAGACATTTTACATGATAGAATTTCTTAGGCACACAAGGAGGTCAATTACAGGGGAGTCAGAGAAGATGGTAGATGATTTCAGCTGAGGAGGGGCTAGACGGGCGTTGCCTTCAATTAACACTAGAGAGGAACAGCTTCTCGTATTTCCAATGGAGAAAAGTTGGCATTGGAGAATACTGAGGCCAAACTATTGGCAGGATTTTTTAATTCCAACTCTAAGATTCCAGAGCTAAGGACAAGTCCTTTAGGGTCTGACTCCAAGATACATATTTCAAGTGTGTTAGACAATTATATTCTAGTGAAGTCTGGTAGGTAATTAGGGCTAAATTAAACAATGAGTGATAGTCAAGAATTTGGGAGAAAGGAAACCATTTTTTAATCCTAGACTTTGTTGAAAAGCTTGCAATTAATGTAAATTCTTAAAGTTTAATTCTGAAACTAGTTATTAAATATAGGTGTATCAGTGAAGTATTTGATTTAAAGAAAGAAAAGCTATTTCATCCGCTCTTCTTCTGTCCTTTCCCCTTCCATACTCCCTCCCCCTTTTCTTTTCCTCTTCTTCCCTCTCTTTCTCTCCTTCCCCACTTTTCCTTCCCTCCTTCTCTCTCCTTTTTTCCCCTCTTTCTTCTTCTTTTCCCCCATTCCCCCAAAATGTAAGCCACTGAAATCTGGTAGTTTATAAAGTGGTTCCTAAACCCAGATAATCAACACAATCACTTAGAGGCATCTTTTAAAAAGATAAATGTCTTGGTCCCAAACCAACTGAATCAGAATCTGGAGGAGTGGCATGAGATCATTTGTTGATCTGGATTTTTTTTTTTTTTTTTTTTTGACAAGCTCTTCTGGAGATTCTGATGGACATCCAGATTTAGGAAGCACAGCACTAGAGCAGTGGTTCTCAGACTTGAGTGGACATCAGAATGATCTGAAGAGCCTATCAAAGCATAGAGGGCTGAGCCCCACTCCAATAGGTTCTGATCTATGGATTTCGCATGGGGTCTAAGAATATGCATTTCTAAACAAAATTCCTAGAGGCTACTGGTTCTGCTTGTCTAAAGACCACACACGTGCTGAAAACAACTGCTTTAGGCCATATAATTAAGGCTCCTACTCTCTCTAGTTGGCCTCATATCCTTAGTTCACTCAAGCTTTGAACTACTTATTAAAAGTGACATCTGCAATCCTAAACATATAAGACATTATACAGCATCAAGCCCACCAAATAGTCCCTAAAGATAAACTCTATAAGCTGGACTATTGTTGTTAAAACATTTAATTAACAAAAGATACATTTAGCAAAGCACCATGACACCATGTAAATGACTCTCATGGCCAGTCTCATCCAGAGCTCTCTGAACTGCGACGTGTTCTTTGGCATTTGCTCCTTTGTCAGTATTTGGATTCTGTCCCTCGTGAAGAGGGTGTTGAGGTTTTTCTGAATCAAAGGGTGGTGACAAATTAGACTCAATTTTATTTCTGTACAAATACAAGACCACAATGACACAAATGATTTCAGAAAAAAATATGTCTCAATACGGGTCATTATTTTTATAACTTCTAATGATTCTTTGGGATCACTAAGATCTCTCACCCCAATCTCCCCCTACTTGAATTAATGTTGAAAACAGTCTCCAGAATTTGAAATGTAACGGCTTCTTGTTTGAACCGGCTATTGTTTCTGTGTCAAACGCGGGAGGTTTATTGCCAGCAGGAGCTGGAGGAGTCTCCCATAACAACTCCACTGGGAAAATGATAAGGAAACTAAGGCTTAGAGAGATTAACTCTCCAAGGATACATAACCAGGAATTTCTGGATCAGGATTCTTATATGCAATTCTATTAGGCTGTGTCATGCCTCTTTGACAGATAAACTCAAAGCTCTTTAACAACCACAGAATCTGTTGAAAATAATAACAAGCCAAAATAGAACTACAAAGTGACACAGATGCTTCTTGATTTCTTCTTAGAACTAGCCTTTTGTTTCAATTAGATTGATTTTTTAGGACCCACACACATACATCAACATACTTATTTTTATGAATATTTTATAAATAGATTCTGATTTTCAGTTGTTTTGGATGTATAAAACTTCATTGCACAGGCAATCAAGAAAATCAACAAGCTCTGTAGAAATATCTTCATAGAACAAGCTGATTCTTTTCCCTACTGAGCTATATTTACCATGGAGAGACATTTCTGTGTATGTCACGATCCTCTGCCAAAATGTCAACCTATCCTCTGCATCCACAAGTTCATAAAAATAGGAAAAGCTCCAAAAAACAAGATACGGGAACAGCTGGTGGTAGGACAGAGGGAGTTAGAGGGCATGCACTCAGGAGGACTAACCAGGTGCATAGGGAGTAGGCGTAATGCACTCAGAGTCTCCCAAAGGAAGAGCCACGGTCAGATTCTTCACACACCCCAGCTAATCCATGAAAAGCAGCAGCAGTGCAAGGATGTTTTCATCTCATGACTTCTGTGTATGGCTATCTGAGTGACTGGCAATATTAAAATAGCTTATTTCACATTGACAGCTTCCAGAATTTGTAAGCAAGCTCCATTTGCTAGAAACACAACTCTGGGTACCAACAGGTTTGTCTGGCTTAGGATAAGAATTCAGTACTTGCCTATAAATATTTACCTTTGAAGACTTTTTAAATATTTAATGTTTCCATAAGCTTTTGCTTTCAAAAAAAAAGGTTTTACTGAGTGCTTATTATGTTCTTACGACATTGTACTTGGGAGGGGAATATTTTGATGTCTGGATCCTACCTTAAGGGTTCTAGTTTAATTAATAGAAAGTGGGCCCAGTTGTGAGCATTTTTAGAGTCCCCAGGCAATTCATGGAGCCACTGCTCAAGCTTCAAAATTTATTGTTGCCTGTGTCCCACCCCCAGTGGTTATAATTTATTAGTCTAGGGTGTGACCTAGATGTTGGGATTCTCCCCAGTCTTGCAATAGACTTGGGTCTCTGCAGCTCTCAAACTTCAATATGTGTAAAAATCACCTGAAGAGCTTGTTAAATGACAGCTTCCTAAATACCACTCCCAGTGATTTTGATTCACTACGTCCAAGTGGGATCAAATTTACATTTTTTATAAACCAACAGGTTATGGTGATGCTGCTGGTACAGAGATCACAGGAAAATAGAATTTTCTCCCCAGGAACATTTGCCTGAATCTGAACACATTTTTGGGTGTCCCAACTCAGAGGATTGGTGGGTACTACTGGCATCTAGTGGGTAGAGGTTAGATGTGTTGCTAAACACCCTACAATGCACAGTACAGCCCCGCCACCCGCCACCTGGCAGCAATTATCTGGTCCAAAATGTTGATAGTGTTAAGGTTGAAAACGCTGTTTTAGTCTAGACTCTAGAAAGATGCTTAGGTCATTATAAACCAAGGAATTTGAATAAAATTCAAAGCAAAAATCCAGAACTCTTCAATTAGTATTACCTTTAAAACTAAGATACAGAACCAACTGCATGGCTTAGTTATACATATAGATTGGTAAAACATTGTGGTTTCTGTTGCTAAACAGAAGACTGACAGCCTTTTGTAGATATAGAAAACATTTGGCACAATTTTTGCACAGCATGAATCGTTATTATAGTATTTAGTTAGCTTCCAGGGGGTTGCAAATTCTTTGTGAGTTTGCCTTGAAACCCTTTGAATAAAAATCTGAACTTATTAAGAAAACCGTTAGAGCATAATTTTTGTTTAAAAGTAGTCAGTGGGACAGGTGTGGTGGCTCACTCCTGTAATCCCAGCACTTTGGGAGGCCAAGGAGGGGGCGGATCATGAGGTCAGGAGTTTGAGACCAGCCTGGCCAACATGTTGAAACCCCGTCTCTACTAAAAATACAAAAAATTAGCCGGGCATGGTGGCGCGTGCCTGTAATCCCAACTACTTGGGAGGCTGAGGCAGGAGAATCACTGGAACCTGGGAGGTGGAGGTTGCAGTGAGCAGAGATCGTGCCATTGCACCCCGGCCTGAGCGAGAGAGCAAGTCCAATCTCAAAAAAAAAAAAAAAAAAAAAAAAGTCAAAATAGGATCTCATGAAAAAGCTAGTGTTCACAGTGTATTTTAAATGAAATCTGCATTACTTTTAAACATGTCTATTTCATAAAGTAAGATCCCTAAGTATTTACCCAACAGTTTTAAGTTCTATGCTTAAGAGATCTGCTAGTCAATAAGAATAGGGGAATTTTAAGAAAATAAAGACCTGTCTTCAGTAGGTTTAAAGCTAAGGTATGTGTGTATGTCTCTGTAATGTAAGACAGTAAGTATGAGTGTTTTGAGGATGTAAAATATGTTCTGGAAATGTAGATACTTTTGAGGGCATCACTGGTGGACAGCCTGCTTCATGGGAAAGGTGAAATCAGACTGAATCCAAAACAGTATGAAAAAAATCTAGAAATGAGATGACAAGTTTGGAGGTAATAGGTTAAGATGGAAACCTAGGTGTCCCCAACAGGGAGAACATGATCCTGAGGCGAGCATCTGCTTTTCCCAGGGGCTTATGCACTGGGCCAGGGGCCAGTCTTAGGACATGTCCCCTGCAGTGGAAGGAGGCAAGTAGGAGAGCGACTCTGCAGAATTCAGGGAACACGGGGAGATTCTGACACTCTGTTGCCAACTTTGTCATCTCAACCAAGACTCAGAGATGGATGACTGAGGGGAGGCAACAAAAGTAAGTCTGGATCTGACATGTCTATTGAGGAAATCCAAGAAACTACAAAACACAAGTTCAGTGACAGGGCTAAAATTTCAGAACAAGTTAAAATGAGGAAGAATGTTGGTCGCCCTCTCCCACCATCCACCTAATGCTTATCCTCTCTGACAAGTGTGCCATTTAAGGTTGTGTTCCAGTAAGTGTCATAATTATACATCTATTTTAGTGATAGCAAACATCAGCAAAGGCTGATATTTCTCCATGGATTTTCTTGTTTTCCATCTCTCTATTGAGCTCTATTCCAAATTGTAGCTATCTTTTAGATACTGCATTGGTGAAGAAATATTAGTTCTTATAACCTCTGGTTCCATCGGAAATAAAATACAAAGATACAATTAGATGAAATCTGTTGGCATGATTGTCTGTTTGTCTAGAGTGAGTGAGCAGGGAGAGTGTTACACCCTACTGCACTTAGAAGCTTTGTGATTGTTAGCATTTAAATAGTAATGGGACCTTTTCTCTTCATTATGATACAATTTTAAAAAATATCTATTGACTGCTTCAAGGTGATCATATGAATACATTCCTCTAGTGTTCCAATAATGTGAGTCAGGTTAGAGGAAAATTCTTTGTTGTTATCAAATTATTGCTTAATAATATAATTTGCAGTGAAAGGCTCCTGTGTGATATCTATTCTTGTTTTCTCTGAGGATAAAAAGCCAAATAAGTGCATTCTTTGAAATTTACTGGCAAGGTTCTGAAACTCATTTGAGTTATGAAATCTCAGAAGCATTTGGTTGTTTTAAAAATCAACAAAGGACTTAAGCTAGTCACCTGGAAATTAATACCCCTCTGCATTTCTCCATGACTCTCGATGAGAGTTGGTCTTTCTACCATTTCCGTAAGGTAGACAAGCCCTTCTGCCTTGCTCTTTGGATTTAAGATAATACCACAAATAAGGTTTTCACTGTGCGGATGAAGGAAAAGGAAAGAGCATTTTACCCTCCTCTCCCTCCCTCCAAGTATTTGCTGAGCAAGATACTGCACTAGGCACTGCAGAGATGTAAAGGTGAATTAGATACTTCAAGAAGTTCACCACTGGGGAAGTAGACATTCCTGTTTCAGGCTTTGACCAAATCCTGGTTGACTTCCTTCTCTAGAAGGAATTTGGGTCTTTGGAAACTAGTCAGTGAGGTTGTAGAAACTGACAGAGATGGGAGGATTTTTCTGCTGCCCTTCATTCTCACTTCAAAATAATGTTGAAACACTTTCAGGTTTCCTCATTGTTTTTAGCTCTTTGTGGGGTTTTCTTTCTTTCACATGTCTCAACAGCTCTGGGCTCAGAGACTGGGAATGAGAGTCAGAAAGAGGCACCATAACACTTCCCTCTGGTGGGGAGGCACGGCCCTGGGAACAGTCCACCATATTACCTCGGTTAACTGGGTTCACTAGGGAGGTCTCTGGCTGCACACTGAAAGACAACATAATTCTAAGACAGAGGTACCTCTCTCAGGAATTTTGTCAACACTACATGTCCGTTTCTTGCATCAATGCAAAGATTTTATTCTGGGAAAGATGCCAATTTTTTTTTTGGCTTTCTGTGTAGATGATAGCCACAATTTCTAAACCTATTTGTTTCCCACAAGAGGCAAAAAGAGCCCATAATTATTTGACGAATGTCAGAAGGTGTGTTTAGCCCCTTATTCAAGCCATAAGGGGTTCTCCTGAACCAACGGCCTGCAAAGCTCCTTTATTCAAAGTGGATCATGCTCCAACCTCTGTTTGTGTGCCAGGTTGATCTGTAGCAAACTATCATGGTCCACAAATCAGTGGCTAAATGTTTAATGTCTAGGATAGGCACACAACCAAAGTCATGGGAAGCATACCTCAGAAAAAAGTTAAACTTGATCTTCAGTGGCATCTTTTTCAGCATATATATAATCCCAGTTGAGTTTCTCCTAAAACCTCCTGTGGATACCCACATAATGTGAGCAAGGTTTTAAAAGAATCAGGATGTAAATACTGGGAACATGTAAATTCAAGACCACACATTACAGCTTTTAGATATCCTCCATGTGAACCTAGAGATTCATAGTAAACAAAAAAGCATAAGATACAACGTTTTAAATATGTGGAACAATAAACAAAACCATTCTTAGGATAGGTATTTTTTAAAACAATACATACAGAGTTAAAATAGATTACTACTTAAATGCGTATATTTAATATATTTTTTCATGCTACACTGATAAAATATCCCAGAAACTCAAAGTTTAAAGCCATTGAGATTTCTACTAGTAACTCAAATTGTTGCCAAGTCATTGTGAGTTAGCTGAAGTGTCAGGAAACATGTGCATTTTAGAAATATTTTGGGTTTTCAGCAGGCGGAGCTTTCAGTGAGCTGAGATCACGCCACTGCATTCCAGCCTGGGCGACAGAGCGAGACTCCGTCTCAAAATAAATAAATAAGTAAAAATAAAGAAATATTTTGGGCTTTGTTTGTGTTCTCTCGTTTAGGAAACAGCACTTTTAATGTAGCAAAAATGTTCACTAGTTTCTTTTTTTTTTTTGAGACGGAGTCTCGCTCTGTCACCCAGACTGGAGTGCAGTGGCATGATCTTGGCTCACTGCAACCTCCATCCACCTCCCAGGTTCAAGCGATTCTCCTGCCTCAGCCTCCCAAGTAGCTGGGATTATAGGCACGTGCCACTGTGCCTGGCTAATTTTGTTGTGTTTTTACTAGAGACGGGGTTTCACCATATTGGCCAGGCTGGTCTCGAACTCCTGACCTTGTGATCAGCCCAGCTCGGCCTCCCAAAGTGCTGGAATTACAGGAGTGAGCCACCGTCCCCAGCCACTAGTTTCTTATAATATAATCATGGTTGGAAGGTTTTGGCCTGGACATAGTGAGTTAACAAAAACCTGTTCTATTATCCTTCAGACAACTGTGCCTTACCTCTTCTGGTCGTGCTGTATATGTCTTTGGGACTGATTTTCCTGTGGGTATAAAGTAAACTTTCCTTCCTTTTCCTCATACATTCTATTTACAAATAAAAAATAAACTCCTTCATAATTAATTGGCAACAATGTCCAAGTAAGAGTTAAGCATATGAAGGATTTAGGGGTTATTTCTCCTACTTCGTGTTACCCAGGCAAAACATATTTGTGGGTTTTGATAACTATAATGAAACTACAGCAAGGCTATCGTAGTGTATGTGTTAGTTCAAGTATATATCCCATTTTGAATTTTTAAAATCAGGGAGCTATCTTCCTGGAATGGTCACAGTACAAATACTGTTGCCTTAAATGTTTTCATTTGACCCTCACCAAAAAGCATTATGTAGGGCTAGGATATTGGGAAAGTCAGGGTTTGTTATATACTTCATCAGTCATCCAAACTTCAGTGAGTTCCCTTAAGTGTTTGCCATTGGGTAGGAAATAGTGAAGATTTATTCTAAACCTGAAAAGTAAAAAAAAAAAAATCATCATTATAAGGGAATATACATGATACATCATGAGGTAAGTCACTAGGAGCAGAAAGCTTATTAAATCTCCAGTTGAAAATGTATCTATGTTGGAAAAAAACAGACATTCTGATTTTCAGTTTTTCCCTCAGGCACAAGCTTAGTCACAGCTTCGTCTGTAAAGATACTGGTCATATTCATTGTATTTTGGAAAAGTACAGGTGTACATAAAGCCACTATATCTTTAAAATATATAAATAAATAACTTTTCCTGAGAAGTTTTAAAATGTAAGACATGTGATAGAACAGTTTTCTTCAATTATATGATTTTATTTTCCACAGCGGTACAGTTGTATAGTTTTCCCTGTTGTCATTTTACACATCAGTTCTGTTGACACTTGCCACCATTCTTTTTTTCTAGAGTTCCAGGAATTTGCCTTTGGAACTTTTTCCTAACTCAGTCTTCAGATACAACTTTATTACACTTTATTTTTAAATTATTATATATTATTATTAAAATACTACAAAAAATTATTACATATTACATTATTAAGGTAAAAAGAATTCAGCCAACAGAACATTCTTTAACTGTATCAATCCAATTAAATTTAATAAATTCATTCTATACATTAAATTGCAAAAAAAGGCTAAAACAAAAATTGCAAATTATTTTATTATTAGATTAGATTATTGAACTTAGTTGTACACTCCAACATACGTGGAAAAAAATAGACATTTAAAGGTAGTGAATGAAAAGATGGGAAATTATGCTTTAGGCAAATACCAACCAAAGCATTGTGGTATAGGCAAAATGCTATCAAACAAAATAGACTTTAAGACAAAGGTAGCATGAAAATAACAGGATCCCACATATATGAAATTTTTAATTCACCAAGAAGAGATAATCTGACATCATATATACCCAATGACATAGCTTAAAATACACAGAGCAAAATTTGACAAAATTAAAAGGATGAAATGAATGCACCAGCATGGTGAGAGATTATATCAGAAATATTTCAGTAACTGACTTAAAGGGTAGGCAAGGAGAAATTACAAAGGATGAGGATTTGAACAGCACAATTTAAAACCTTATTCTAATGTACATATATAGAATGCTGTACTCCCTGTTTGAGAGTACACATTCTTTTCAAGCATACATGGAATGTTTTTAAAGAATACATTATGAACTGTACTTAAAGAAATGTCACCTAATTTCAAAAACCTGTATCATACATGTCTTAATATTGGACTTCCCAAAAATTAAATTAGATAATAATTACCAGAAAGGTATCTTTAAAAATCTACATATTTCAAATCTACACTTGGAATTTAAACATATGCCTTAATTACCCATGGTTAAAAGAAGAAACTACAATGGAAATATAAAATAGTTAGAACCACAAATCTAAATGAAGCAATTATATATAAAAACTTGCAGGATCCAACTAAAGCATTTTTGTATTAAGGGAATGTTTTACCACTTTAGAAAAGAAGTCTAAAAATGAAAAAGGTGCTGTAAGTACCTAGGCTGCAGAAATCATGCAGAAGCTACTGTGAACAACTATAAGGAAATAAATTTGAAACAGGTGGAATGGTCCAAGACCTAGAATGATACAAGTCACTAAAACTGACCTATGAGGAAATGGTAAATCCAAATAGCCTGTAACTGTATCAGTCAGGGCCCATTCAAGGAAGCAGAAAATTTTAACATCAGGAATTGTTTAAAGAGGCTTTAGGACAACTGAAAGAGCAGAAGGAGACCTCTGAAGTGACCCAGGGATGCTAGTTGCAGGCAGCAGCTGCTACTCCTGGAGCTGAATGTGAAAAGGAAGAGGGGTGGTTCTCCCAATTTAACAGCTTGGAGCAGGACTCTGCAGAGGTGGGACCCAGACCTCTGGTAAGAAGGTATTGTCCAGCTGGTGCTGGTATTTGGGAGTTCAGAGGAAGCACTCCTGCTTCTAGCCAGCTGATGTTGGTATCTCTGAGGGGACACAATGAGGCTAATTCTGAGACTATAGAAGAAACTGGAACCAAATGCTGCTGCCAAAGTGAAAAACATTGCAGAAATGCCACTTACAGAAACAGGAAGCAAAACTGGCAGGAGCAGTTTCTTTTCCTTCTCTCCAGTCTCCTCATCTCCATTTAGTGGCTACTGGAAGAAGCTAACAGGGAACTAGGTAGAAAGGAAAAATGTGATTTGAAGAGTGTCTGTCTCAGCATCACAAAGCAAATGAGAGAAGGGTGGTTTGGAGGCTAGGAGAAAACAGTGTGATAGCCTTGATTACTTGTATCAGAAAAGAAAAATAATCTAAAAATACATGAGCTAAATATCCAACTTTAAGAAGTTAGAAAGAGAAAAACAATAAATTTAAAGAAATTAGATGTGTAGAATTAAGAGACAAAACTAAAAATTAGTGAAATAGAAAATAGTCAATAGAATAATATAAAGCCAAAATACAGTTCTTCAAAAAGACTGAGAATATTGACAAATTGACAAGAAAACGTAAAAAGGACAAAACCATAAATTAAAAATTGGGGAAAAGATGAAGAACATAACTACAGACACTGCAGAAAACAAGCAGAGGGTATTATGAAGAACTGTATACCAACATTATAAACATGTAATATGGTCAAATCACTAAAATAAACTTAAGGATAAGTTGAAAATCTAAATAGTCTATAGCCATTAAAAGAAACTAACCTGGAAGTCAGTTCTTTTCACACAAAGCACCAGGCTCAGATGGAATTATAGGAAAGTTCTACTAAGTCAAGTAAAGGATCATTCAATTTTTCTATAAACTCCTTAAAGAAATACACAAAGGAGAAATAATTATTGTTTTATGAGTAAACTTAATACTAAAACCACAAGAGAAAAAGAAAGTGTATAGTCAAATTCAAACAAAACAAATTCATCAATATATAGTCAGCCCTTGATATCTGTTGAGTTTCTCATCCGTGGATTCAACCAATTGTGGATCAAAAATATTTGGGAAAAAAAAAGTGTCTGTACTGAACACATACAAACTTTTTTCCTTGTCATTATTCCCTAAACAATACAGTGTAACAACTATTTACGTAGCCTTTACATTGTATTAGATATTCTAGATAATCTAGAGATGACTTAAAGTATATGGGAGGATGTGCATAGATTATGTAAATATTACACCCTTTTATATCAGGAACTTGAGAATGTATAGATTTTGTTATCTGTGGGGGGTTCTGGAATCAATCCTCAAAGGATACCAAGGGACAACTGTATATAGAAAGAGAACACATATTAAGTAGCAAAATGCTAAAAGCATTCTTTAACGTAAGGAACAGCGCAAGCATACTTACTATCATCACTAGTATTCAACATTATACTGAAAGTCTTAAATAATTTAGCAAAGAGAAAATGGTATAAGAATAGAAAAAGAAGGGAAAAAGCTGTCATTCACAGAGAAAATTACCATCTATATGAACAATACAAAGGGTTATGCAAATTATAGGAATTACTGGAATTTGTCAAGATGGTACAATATATGATTAATGCACAAAAGCTAACTGCATTTCTTGATTCCAGCAACAAACAGAAGATTTAAAAAAACTTGTAAAAGGTACTACTATTTACAAAAACAACTAAAAATAGATGGTACTTAGGAATACGCATATCAAAAGATATGTAAGCCCTCTGTAAAGAGAATAATAAAAGCTGGGCACGGTGGCTCACACCTATAATCCCAGCACTTTGGAAGGCTGAGGAGGGCGGATCACTTGAGTTCAGGAGTTTGAGACCAGCCTGGTGAACGTGGTGAAACCCCGTCTCTACTAAAAATACAAAACTTAGCTGGGTGTGGTGGCATGCACCTGTAATCCCAGCTACTTGGGAGGCTGAGGCAGAAGAATCACTTGAACCTGGGAGGTGGAGGTTGCTGTGAGCTGAGATCACGCCACCGCACTCCAGCCTGGGCAACAGAGCAAGACTCCATCTCAAAATAAATAAATAAATAAAGTAATAAAATTGGATCCAAAGACATTAAAGAATATCTAAATAGATAGACTTATATGTTATGTTAACATATTGGAAAGGTTAATATAAAGATGTGTTTCTTCAAATCTGCATATTCATTGGAATTACAGATTTAAACAAATAAAAATCCTAGATTCAAAAACCTGTTGGAAAAGCAAAGAGCTAAAGTAATCCTAAAGATGAAGAACCAAGAAGAATTTTATTACCCTAAAAAAGTGATAATAAAATTTTGTAATTGGTGCAGAGATAAATAGGGCAATGAAACGAAATGGAAAAACAAGAAAATTACCTATTTACATATTAAAAACTTGAATAATGGCACAACAGAACTCAGAATTAGTAGGAAAGAATGGATTATTCTATAAATGGTTCTAGTATAATTGTTCATCTATAAGGAAAAAAATGGAAAATTGACCTTTAGTTCATACCTTACACAAAAATCAATTTCTGATATATTGTTTCAAATGTGAAAGGCAAAACATTAAAAACTTCAGAAGAAAATATAAGTGAAAAGCTTCTGTCTCCTTAGGGATCTCATAAATAAATAATGTAAACTATAATAAAATATTAAGAAATTTAATCTTATTGTAATTAATAACTATTCACTAAAAGACCCCATAAAGAGTGTTAAACTACAAACTTGGGAAAATATTTTTGTGATTCCTGTAAAATAAAACATAAAAAACTAGTTTTGTAATATATAAAAATGTTGTGTATCAGTAGGCCAATACAAATAATCAAAATTTTTTTTATTGAATAGTCATGTCTCATGAGTAGCATGGAGAGCCAGTAAATAGCCAATGATTCTCCACATCATTAGTATGAGTGAACATATGAATTTCAATGATATACCAATTCACAGCCACCAGACTGGAAAAAAAAAATTAAAGCCTGACAAAACCAAGTAATGGGAAGGACATGCAGCAATATAATTTCTCAACGCAAATAAGAGTTTAAATTGGCACAGGCCAGGCATGGTGGCTCACACCTATAATCCCAGCACTTTGGGAGGCCAAGGCAGGCAGATCATGAGGTCAGGAGATCGAGACCATCCTGGCTAACACGGTGAAACCCCTTCTCTACTAAAAATACAAAAAATTAGCCGGGTGTGGTGGCAGGCGGGTGTGGTGTAGTCCCAGCTACTCAAGAGGCTGAGGCAGGAAAACGGTGTGAACCTGGGAGGTGGAGCTTGTAGTGAGCCGAGATCATGCCACTGCACTCCAACCTGGGCCAACAGAGCGAGACTCCATCTCAAAAATAAATAAATAATAAATTGGCACAAACATCTTGGGAAATAAATGTATATCTACCAATGAAGGTGAACATGCCTATAACCCTTGTCCAAGCAATGCCACTTCAGGGAATATATCCTAGAGAGATCTTTGCACATGTGCATCAGGGAACATGTATGAGAATGTTCATACTAGCATTGTTTATGATAGGAACAAACACTAGAAAACAGCCCAATTGTCTATGAAAGTAGAATAGGTTTTAAAAATTGTAATATAATCATACAATTAAAGATGATACAGTAGTGAAGATGAATGAACTACAGCTATATGCACCAGCATGATTGAATCTCAGGAAAAATAATTTTGAACTCAAAAAGCAAACTAAGAAAAAATACAGAAGTATAGTTTTGTTCATATCAAGCTCAAAAATAGGAAAGTCTAAATATGTTGTTTAAGAGACACATGTATGTGATTAAAATATAAAGAAAAGGAATGGAGAAATTATCACAAAATTCAGGATAGTGGCTGCCACTGGAAAGGAGAGAGAGATCATCATGAAGGAGCACACAGGAGTCTTCAAACATACTGGTAGTTCTATTTCTTAAGCTGGCTGGCAAGCACAAGATGTTCCTTTTATGTTATTTTCTGCCTTTATTTACATTGTAGGGGAGGCAAAACTTTTCTTCTACCCTCTTCTGGTCTCCAGGTAGCCCTGAGAATTAAATTAACATAGATTAACAAGAAAAAAGCTTATAGATTTTTATTATACACCTGGGAGCCCAACAGAAAAATAAAGACCCAAAGAAGTGGCAAAACCTAAGTGCTTATGTGCTGGGTAGAACGAAGAGAAGCAATTGTGGAAAAGTAACTTATTGAGACACCAGAGGTTCAGTCTAGGCCCTGTTACCACACAGAAACCTAATCACTGAGACGATGAGTATTGCCAGAGAAAAAGTATTTATTCCGGTGTTGCACCCAAGGAGATACAAGATCAGTCTCCAATTCATCTCCTCGAGGGACTAAAATTAGGGATTTATATAGCAGGGAAGAAATGCAACCATGTGTGAGAAAATAGGAATTAGGGAGGGATAAGGAAGAGAAGTTGTTCAACAGGAAGCAGGTGGTCAGTTAGGCAATAATGATAGGCCTCATTGTCCAGATTGGGTTATCTGTTAAGTTTCAATTCCTTAATACTATCTCGAAAGCCTGATGGTTGATTTCCTGAGAGAGGAACTCAGATAAGATAAATGTAACTTTCTCAAGTTTTAAGACTGGAGGGTCCATTCCTATGTTAATTCAAAAGAAACCATAGACATCAGTTCTATGGGGCAATTGGGCCAGTTTCATAACTAAAATGTATGAGGAGACCAAAAGAAGATAGCTATTTCAAGTTGGGCACAGTGGCTCACACCTGTTATCCCAGCACTTTGGGAGGCTGAGGCAGGCAGATTGCTTGAGCCCAGGAGTTTGAGACCAGCCTGGGCAACATGGTGAAACCCCATCTCTACTAAAAATAGAAAAAAATTAGCCAGGCATGGTGGTGTGTGCCTGTTGTCTCAGCTACTTGAGAGGCTGAGGTGAGACGATGGCATGAGCCTGTGAGGCAGAGGCTTCAGGCTCTGTCTTGAGGGAAAAAAGAGTTATTTTAAACAAGGTCTGTTTGTACAGAATTCTTTTGGCCTCACCCTGGTGATAAGAATGTTTCCTCTTGGAATAGAGAGGGCATCTCTAAGATGGGAGTTTTATTTCTTGCTTTCAGAAAGAGAAGGAAAGGTCAGAGCACCCCTCTTGCAGCTGCTGTCTTTCAAGTGCCTTTAGCTCTCAAAATAATACTTATGCCAAAGCATATTTGGAGTTGGTAGATTCTGTCATCCTTCAACACAATAAAATGTTTTATAAAATTCAATTTGAAACAATTTACCTTTATGTTAGGTACTTGTTTGGCTTTTATAAAGAAACTAATAGATTAATATTTTTCCTATTGTCCAATAATTTGTACTGTTTCCTTGTGTTACAAAATTATATATATTTTTAATTACCCCCTAAAAGTCTAAATTGTATGTTTTTCATCAAATTATTTTTAAATTTTATTTCTGACAAACATGTCCATATGTATGAATTTTAAGATGATGCATATGAAAGTGTTTAAAGATACATATACCTATACAAATGCAAGGTAATATATACATGGAATATATTTTAAAGGGTAGGTAGAATCACTGTTTTTTGACTAAGTAGAATGTGGCTAAAGATCAAATTAGATTGTTATCCTCTGAAATCTTGGTTAAGCCTATTTCTTTTTTTGTTTATTTTTGTTTTTGTTTTGATACTACAAAGCAAAATGATTGAGAGGCACAGAGATGGGAATAGAACATCCAGTATCTTTGCAGAATAAACTAGGGATTCCTGTTATGTGATAAAAATGTAGGAAGAGAAGAGAAACAGTTTTCACCAAATAAACTAAGTAATTAAAGCACATCTTACCAAACTAAAAAGTCAAGTGTTCACCCAGCTTGATATCTTCCGCCTCCCCAGCAAAAATAAGATTTTTCGGCAGGTTACACTGGCCCATGCCTGTAATTCCAGCACTTTGGGAGGCTGAGGTGGGAGGATCACTTGAGTTCAGGAGTTGGAGACCAGTCTTGGCAACATAGTCTCCGCAAAAGTACAAAAATTAGCCAGATGTGGTGGCACATGCTACTAGTAGTCCCAGCTACTCGGGAAGCTGAGGCAGGAGGAATGCTTGAGCCCAGGAGGTTGAGGCTACAAGTAAGCCATGATGGCACTGTTACCAAAACATTAGGGGTTCGGTTTAAGTCCTGCTGCTTGCTGCCCAGAAAGCCAATTACTGAGACAATGAGTATTGCCAAGGAAGAAAGCTTTAAATCAGGTGCTGCAGTGAAGGAGATGGAAGATAAGTCTCAAATCCATCTCCCTAACCAACTGAAATCAGTGGTTTATATAACGGGGAAGAAATGTAACTATTTGTGAAAAAATCAGGAACTTGGGAGGGGTAAGGAAGCAATCATGATGAATAAGAGGCCTGGTATCTCATTGTCTGGAGGCCATTACCCAGTGAGTTTTAGTTCTTTGATACTTTTTGAGAATCCTGAGGGTCCTTTCCTGAGGAAGGAACGCAGATAAAACATATGTAAGTTTCAAGCTTTAAGACCAGAAGAGAGTCAATTTCTATGTTTATCCAAAAAAACACTGTCTATGGGACTGTTGGGTTGCTTTCAGCACCACTGCACTCCAGCCTGGCAAACAGAATGAGGCTGTCTACAAAAGCAAGCAAACAAACAAACAAACAAAAACTTATCAGGCTGGGTTTGTTAGCAGTGGCAGGAATCCACGTTACCAGTGGCATATCCATACAGGTTCACAGCAACTTCAGTCCCTGCCTTCTCAGAAGAAAGTATTCGACTGAGGGGCATAAAGCAGAAAGAGACTGAGGGCAAGTTTCAGAGCAGGAGTGGAAGTTTATTTTAAAAGCCTTTAGAAAAGGAAAAAAAGGACAGTTCACTTGGAAGATATCCAAGTGGGTGCCACAGTCCAAGAGAGAAAAGAGAACATTTAAACTTGATCCCAGGCTGGGCACGGTGGCTCATGCCTATAATCCCGACACTTTGAGGTCAGGAGTTCGTGACCAGCCTGGCCAACATGGTGAAACCCCATTTCTACTAAAAATACAAAAAAAAAAAAAAAAAAATAGCTGGGCATGGTGGTGGGCGCCTGTAATCCCAGCTACTCAGGAGGCTGAGGCAGGAGAATCTCTTGAACCCGGGAGGCAGAGGTTGCAGTGAGCCGAGATTGGGCCACTGAACTCCAGCCTGTGTGACAGAGTGAAACTCCATCTCAAAACAAAACAAAAAACACCTGGGACTTTATAGGTTCAGCTCTTTGCCATGATTCTTCCTTTAGGTGGGCCTCCCACATACGCAATGCCCTCCTTACACTTAGGAACTGAGCATGCATGGGGTGTTTAGGAAGTTGTACACATGCCTATCTGAGGTTTTCTTCCCTTTTCCGGTGGAAGGTACCCCCGGAACGTCATACTTCGCCATTTTGTCTCTTAACGTACATGCCCAGGAAATTTCTTCTCCATAGGATCTGCATTCAGCTAACATTTTGATGTTAATAGGTGTGAATCATCAGGAAATGGCCCTCCCTGGTGCCAACTGTCAATTATCTCTTTTAGGAAGGCAATGTGGTAATTGCTGAACCATAACCTGACATTCCTAGTGGGTGGGAGAGAGTCCTCTCCTGTCCCGCTCATGCCTAAATAACTACCTGTAACAGGTTTGAGTTTAGACCTCTATCAGTGCAGCCCAATATTAAAACTGGTGTTTCCCAATCTTTATTTTGCTTTATACAGGTTTTTGTTTTTTATCCTAGAACAATGCCTTGCATGCAGTAGTTGCTCAATAAATATTTGTTAAATGAATAAATAACATGCTTAGGCCGGGTGCGGTGGCTGACTCTTGTAATCCTAGCACTTTGGGATACCAAGGCAGGTGGATCACCTGAGGTCAGGAGTTTGAGACTAGCCTGGCCAACATGGCAAAACCCCATCTCTACCTAAAATACAAAAATTAGCCAGGTGTGGTGGCATGCACCTGTAGTCCCAGCTACTCGGGAGGCTGAGGCAGGAGAATCACTTGAACCCAGGAGGCGGTGGTTGCAGTGAGCCAAGATCGCACCATTGTACTACAACCTGGCTGAAAGAGAGAGACTCCACCTCAAGAAAAATAATAATAATAATAATAATTAATTAATAAATAAACACGTTTAAAGTTTAAGAAGCAGAGAATAAAAACTAAAAGCAGTGGTATAGAACAGAAAAAAATATTTCTAAGGGCATTTCATATACGCTTAGAATAACTCAGCAGTAGATGAAAAGTCAGAAATTAAGTACACTAGGGAGCAGAATAGAGCAACTGGAGGGTAAATGAGCTTTGGAGTCTGAGAGATGTGAGTACAAACCCATTTTTGCTGGTTCCTGGAATTGTAATCTCCACCAAATTACAAATTTTCTCTTTACATTTTTCTAGCTATTCTAAAGATCTTTGGCCTTAATCTTCAGCAGTTTTTCTATGAGTTATGTAGGTTTTTATCCTGCTTGGGACTCATATTTTCTAAGCATGAAGATTTTTGTCTTTTATCTGTTCTGGACATTCTCAGCCATTATTTCTTTATATATTGGCTATTCTTTTCACCTACAGTTCATTTTCAACGCAAATTGAAGCCTCTCTTTATATACTCCATGCACCTTACTTTCTCTTTTATATTTTCCCTATCTTTATCTTTCCTCAATTCCATCTTTCATTTCAATCATTTTCTGTTCAGTCGTGTATAACATGCTGTTTGACCTTCCCATTGAGACTTTTTATTGCAATGATCATTTATTTTAAGTAAGTTCTGTTTGTTGTTTTAAATCTTAGTTTTTTTTAAAGTGTCTTTGTTACTTTTCTTATGTTTTTATTCATTTCATGATAAGTCAAGTTTTATCCTAGGGAATCTTTTCTGGACTGGGTTGAAGAGGTTTCTCTCAAAGGTGATTTTGTGTTTGCTTCTGACAGATGAATCAAGTATTTTCTTAGCCCCAAGCCCCTTTTACACAACTGTTTTTTGAATTTTTTGATTTTCATTTGAGATTCAGGGTGCACATGTGCAGGTTTGTTACAAGGGTGTATTGCATGGTGCTCAGGTTTGGGCTTCTATTGATCCTGTCACCCAGATAGTGAACATAGTACCCAACAGATAGTTTTTCAGTCCTTGCCCCTCTCCCTCCCTCCTTTTGCAGTCCCCAGTGTCTACTGTTCTTGTCTTTACGTCTGTGTGAACCCAAGATTTAGCTCCCATTTATAAGTAAGAACATGCAATATTTGGTTTTCTGTTTCTGTTAGTTTACTTAGGATAACAGCCTCCAGCTGCATCCACGTTGTAGCCAAGGACATGAGCTCATTCTTTTTTCATGGCTGTATAGCATTCCATGGTGTATATGTACCACATTTTCTTCATCCAATCCACCATTGCTGGGCACCTAGGTTGATTCCATGTCTGCTATTGTGAATAGTGCTGCAGTGAACATAGGAGTGCATGTGTCTTTTTGGTAGAATCATTTATATTCCTTTGGTTATACACCTAGTAATGGGATTTCTGGGTTGAACGGTAGTTCTATTTCTAGTTCTTTGAGAAATCTCCAAACTGCTTACCACAGGGGCTGAGCTAATTTGCATTCCCACCAATAGTGTATAAGCAGTCCTTTTTCTCTGTATCCTCACCAGCATCTGTTATTTTTTGACTTTTAAATAAATAATAGCCATTCTGACTGGCCTTTTATGCAACTTTTGTAGCTGTAATTTCCTTTTCTATGTGGGAAGCATACGTATGAATCTCAAACTCTAGGAAAAACTACCCCTGGGATAAAGAACTCTCAGGAAACCCATTTTGCTCCCTACCCATGGAGCTGAGGCCAAGAAGTACAAATTTCTTTGTTGCCTATCAGTGCTGAAGGGCAGATTTTTACTCTAGACTTCCCCTTTACTGAGGGTATAGTTATCCAAAGGCCCCTATTTTTTATGAGGGTTTCCATTCTACTTCTTGTCCAGGCCCTTTGAGCCCAGAGCCTTATTTCTTGATCTGTTAAGGACATTTAATTTTAACCTTCTTCAAGGATTTCTGGCAAATTTCATTTCCCAATTTGTGCTTGCCTCCCAGGAATTTCCCTTTCTTTCTTGCAAACTCAGCTATGCAGTTCGAGGTGTTTTATAGCAGAAAAGTTCTCAAGCTATATATTCTATCTTGCTGCAGAAAATGAAAATCTCCCACTAACTTAATATAAGGTCTCACCATATGACTTGCTAATATTTGACTACTTTTGGCCTATAAAATTTCATATATTTCATGTTTTATAATTGCATATAATTCTTAAATAATTTGTATCTTTCTTAAATATTTAACTCAGATATTTTCTAATCCCCAAATCTGATTTGAGGATTAAATGAAATAATATATATAAAGTCCTTGGCATTTTGGACATAAACAATGGTAGTTTAGCATTATTAACATGTGTATGTCAGTAACTGCATGGAGTAGAATGGGAAGAATAAATACCACAAATACACAAACTGGTAAGAGGATTTGCCTCCAGAGGGGGGTACTGAATTGCTGGGAATGGAGAAGAGACTTCATTTTATCTGTAAGCCCTTTGGTAACTTTTGAATTTTGAACCATGTGTGTTTCCCATGCAAAAATTATTTTAAAAATTAAAAATGAAAAAGTAGAAACCCATACTCTGCCTCATAGGTATGTGTGCTTTTGACTTTTTAATAATAAATGTGTTTATATGCTATGTTTACCATTTAGAAATTAAAGCTCAAAAAATCATTTGGACATATGTCCATATGGGTATAAAAATCATTAATACTTTATTTTTTTCTATTTGCATGATGAAACCAAGGCTATGTTAGCTTAAAGATAATCAGTGGGCAACTCAAGTCTAATTTGGTGTGAAATGCAAAAATAAAAAAAATTTAAAACAAAGCAACTACAAAAGCTGAACTTTAAAGTCAGCAGAGATATTTTATAGTTATAAATCATACTCTGTGCTTTGAATATTTTAGAGAAGATATTCAGCCTCAGAGTAGAGAAAAATAGTTGTAAAAATGTGGTAGAAAAATGAAACATTATTTTGTTGTTGTGGTTTCTCATAAAACAAAGCAGCGACTGCTTTTTAAAACATGCTCACACCATGATTCCTCTGTGGTGTGGTACTGAAGACATTTACAATGATGATACTAATGGGTTTTTAAAACTGCATCCTAGCTGGGACGTTTTTCTAAGAAACATAAGGCCATTAAAAGGAATTATCACAGCAACCTTCCAGGGGGTCCCCCAATATGCCTGGGAGGAGCCCACGGTGTATCTGTGGACTATTGGAATTTACCTTAAATTGATGGTCCCTGAGTTATTTGAGGTAATATGGTATTCTGTTGCCTTTTTATTTCTTCCTCCATTTGGTCTGCATCAAGGTTTCTCAGCCTCCACACTATTGATATTGTGGGTCTGATAATTCTTTGTTGTGGGGCACTGCCCTGTGCATTGTAAGAGGGTTGGCAGCATCTCTTGCCTCTATCCACTAGACACCAGTAGCACCCCTTCCTCAGCTGTGACAACATGGTCTCCATATTGTCAAATGGCCTTTGTGGAACAAAATTATTCTTTATTGAGAATCACTGTTCTACATCTTGCTAAATTCTTTAATCTGAGCCTGGATTAGTGAGGAAATTGTCAAAATTGGGAAGAGATACCTTTGGGGTCCTTTGTGGCTTACTGAGGAAGAAGAAATTCCTCTTTTTTGGAATAAACTCCATAGTGCATCCTGGTTCTCTCACTAGATAAACTGAAGGGAACCAGTTGCTATGTCCCAGTGGTACCCAAAAGAAATGCCACTGTCCTCCCACTGAGACATATGAA
The DNA here is from genome assembly GCF_029289425.2 of Pan paniscus. Taxonomy (NCBI): domain Eukaryota; kingdom Metazoa; phylum Chordata; class Mammalia; order Primates; family Hominidae; genus Pan; species Pan paniscus. The sequence goes on along the minus strand of NC_073255.2, from coordinate 115,222,690 downwards.
ATGTTGCCTTGGAAGGTGTTCCTTCTGTTATTCATATAGACAAAGTTCATTTGCAAGTAAGCATGGGTGTTCTTTTGGGTACAAGTCCATAAATAAACTGGAGGGCACAGAAAAGGACTGACAGGAAGTCCTTATGCCATATACCACACCTCCTTGGCTCATTAAGAATCACATTGGCCTGGCGCGATGGCATGGCTCATGCCTGTAATCCCAGCACTTTGGGAGGCCGAGGTGGGCGGTCAGGAGTTCAAGACCAGCCTGACCAACATGGTGAAACCCTGTCTCTACTAAAAATACAAAAAATTTGCCAGGCATAGTGGCATGCATCTGTAATCCCAGCTACTCAGGAGGCTGAAGGAGGAGAATCGCTTGAACCTGGGAGGTGGAGATTGCAGTGAGCCGAGATCACCCACTGCACCCTATCCTGAGAGACAGAGCGAGACTCCATCTCAAAAAAAAAAAAAAAAAAAGAAAAAGAAGAATCACATTAACTATACCTCCTCATGTAAATATACATTTCTGCACATAACACAGCTTAGCTTTGCTTTTTGGCTGGTATATATTAGACAACTTAGAAGTTCTGGGTTGAGCATTTCTTTTGTGTTTTGTTTTGAGATGGGATCTTACTCTGTCGCCCAGGGTGGAGTGCAGTGGAGCAATCTCGGATCACTGCAACCTCCCTCTCCTGGGTTCAAGCAATTCTCAGCCTCCCAAGTAGCTGGGAATACAAGCACGCACCACCATACCTGGCAGATTTTTTTTTTTTTTTTTTTCATTTTTAGTAGAGATGGAGTTTCACCATGTTGGCCTGGCTGGTCTTGAACTCCTAACCTCAGGCGATGTACCCGCCTGGGCCTCCCGAAGTGCTGGGATTACAGGCATGAGCCACTGCACCTGGCCCTAGGTTGAGGATTTCTATTTAAAACATTGCCATCAACTCATACCATGTTCATTTCCAACTTACTTAAAACTTTGCACTTAAGAATATTAATATGTAGGCCGGGCGTGGTGGCTCACGCCTGTAATCCCAGCACTTTGGGAGGCTGAGGTGGGCAGATCACGAGGTCAGGAGATCAAGACCATCTTGGCTAACACGGTGAAACCCCATCTCTACTAGAAATACAAAAAATTAGCCGGGCGCAGTGGCAGGCGCCTGTAATCCCAGCTACTCAGGAGGCTGAGGCAGGAGAATGGTGTGAACCCAGGAGGTGGAGCTTGCAGTGAGCCCGAGGTAGCGCCACTGCAGTCCGGACTGGCCGAAAGAGCAAGACTCCATCTCAAAAAAAAAAAAAAAAATGTAAAAGTATAACTTCACTTGGAAAGATGGAGCAAATTTAGGAAAATTTCTCTTTTCACAAGGCAGATTAGATGTCCATGTTAATCTATTAGTTTTTCTTCCTTTCCCTAACTTTTTAAAATAATAATAAACAGTTTTATGCAAAATTTAGTTCCTTTTATGGTTCCTCTCTCTTGGCATAGGAAATAAAGTATGTTTTACAAAGTCAGTTGTCAAAAATCAGCATTAAGAAGTAAATAATCTTGGTCAACTGCGTGAATGTTTTTACTGTTTTAATTCCACCAAGTATGCTTGAATAGGTATTTATTCAATTAAAATACTTTGAAGTTACTCAAGATTATTTTGAAAGCACATATAACTTTAGATGAAAATAAATAATTTTTTAAAAGCTAATCTAGGCCAGGCGCAGTGGCTCACACCTGTAATCCCTCCCTTGGGAGGCCGAGGCGGGCAGATCACAAGGTCAGGAGATCAAGACCATTCTGGCTAACACGGTGAAACCCCATCTCTACTAAAAATACAAAAAATTAGCCAGGTGTGGTGGCGGGGACCTGTAGTCCCAGCTACTCAGGAGGCTGAGGCAGGAGAATGGCGTGAACCCAGGAGACGGAGCTTGCAATGAGCCGAGATTGTGCCACTGCACTCCAGCCTGGGCGACAGAGCGAGACTGTCTCAAAAAAAAAAAAAAAAAAAAAAGCTAATCTATATTAGGATGTATTTATATGAAAGCTCTTTAATTTTATTTAAAAATTTTCATAACATCTTATAGTTTCATATCTTAAAATCCATCACTACATTAATATGCAAAATGACTAAAGAGTTAGTCATTTGAGGATAAGATAGTTTACTTTTTCTAGTTAAACTCAAATTATTTCTACCCCTTTTCATCTATAAATGTATCTATCAATTTGCTTCTGCCTCCCATGTTCAATATAATTCTATAATACAGCCTTAGCATACTGTGTAATTTTTAACTTGTGGGAAAAAAATCATTTGCCTTCTCCTTTATTTGTAAAATATTAGCTTCAAAATTCCTTTTCATAGTTAGCAATTGTGGTATCAAACTGAATACACATGACCTGAACATACTTGAAAGTTGCAAATATCTGGGGTTTCTGAAGAGAATACATGTTTGTCCTTGTTTCATTTCCCTGCTTCCTTCTCTCCAGCTATAAAAAAAAGGTGCTCACTTATTTCTGCTTATAATCTGTAACTAAGAGGCAACAAGAAAAGGATGTGTTCTAAGGATCACAAACTTATTCTAAGAGTTAAAGACCCCTTATTTAGCATCTGCGAGGCAAAAGGAGAATGCAATTAAACCCTTTTACAGGAAATAAGCATAACCTATAAAATGACTTTCTATACTTGTGTCTTTTTCATCACTACAAAGAGTAGGCACTGGTGATTAGATAACACTTTCTAGGATGTGAGATGACAGCAAAAAAGGGACAGCCCTACTTACCTTTCGGTCTAGAAGAGGGCTGGAAAGATTGCCTTTCTACTGATAACAGACAAGTTACATGTGACAATGATGTGGATACACCTGCAGTGACCCCTGCCTATGTCCCAGCAGACAGGCCACGAGCCCCTGCTGTCAACTTCCTGGGAAGGAGACCTCCGGAAAGTTGGTGTTTCCACCATTCAAGTTCCCTCGCACACTCCATGACTAAACAGCGGTGTAACCTTCAGCAAGTTCCAAGTTTCTTAAGCTCTCTGAGTCCCAGTTTTACTTCCTAGTATGTTGTAAGAATCAAATGACAGACTGCTGGTGACACATAGTAATTGGATCGCAGTAAATCTTTGAGAGATATGGGGAGAGAGATAGAAGGTCCTATCTATTGGTGACTCCTCCTTGTTCTGGATCCCCTGCCCATCATTCCTGCCAGCTCACCCTGTAGTTTTTTTTTTTTTTTTAAAGGTGGAAATATGAACAGAGGCTTAATAAGAAAAAAATAAAAATTTATTTGCAAAAAATAGAGTCTTAATTTGGGGTTAATTGCTCTGTTTACTGAATGAAGCTCATGAGGCACTGTGCTTTGGACTGCTCTCCTTTCCTCCCCTCTATTATTTTGGTCATAAGTTGTTTAGCAAAACCAACATGTTAGGTCCTTTAGGAAACTGAACGCTGATATGTTTCCATAAATAATTTGGTCAACTTTTAGTCTGGAGGCTGGATCTGGAATGTAAACAATTACATGGCAGTAGCTCCCTAATACTGAAACAGTCCCTGACAGTCTCTGTCTTTCTGCACCATCCTTCTACTTGCCCTGGTGAGGAATTAGCTTGCCACTGGAAGCAGCCTCCATTCAATCACTACAGCCCCAGGGGAATGACAAGAGCAGCCAGGCCCTCTATTAGATGTGAGCATCCCAGACCACACTTTGACACTTCTACCTATTTCCTTTGACCTTTGATGAAACTGTCAGTTTCCTCATTTATTGTCCTGTCTCAGATTGGCTTTTTTTTCCCCCTCCCTGGTTTCTAGTTTGCAGCTGTCTCTTCCCCATCAAGTTAACTTTACATCAACTATGTGGAAATTTTTCATGTTTAGATTTTATATTTCACGCTTTCTCCAGCTAAGGAAATTTATGATTTGTTTCCTAAAGACATTTCCGCCTTTTGCCTCCAGAGGGAATCACATTCACAGCAATTTTTCCATCCTTCTGTCACATCCGTAGTTATGGATATTAGATTATTATAGTAGAGAATCTTCAACAATCTGGAAATTTTCACTTTCTAAGAGTAGGCAAAGTGAGGGTATAACAAATTCAGAGGTCAAAATAAAATTTTTGAAATTAATCAGTTGTTTAAAAAATTATGTGCCAGCTATAATATTGGGAGTCTCAGTTCCAAGATTTTCCCTTTAAGATTTGCTTTTGCTGTAAGTCAGTTTCATGAATATGTAATGAATTTCAGCTTACCGTTAGTCCCACTGTTAAATAAACAGCATTATTTTAGAAGGAAACTTCTCATATGATTCCCAGAGAAGTCTATTAAGCTAAGACTCTTAATGTTCAAGTAGGTTTTATTTCTGTTTGTGTTGGTGCCTTTATCACAGGGAGTTGGGAGAGTAGGGCAGAAGACAAACCTCCATCCTATATTTTCTGTAACATGTAAATCATTTAAGTGGAAGAAAAAAAGTAGAAAAACTGCTGGTTTTTGATGCTATCTAACTTTTAAAGAACCAAATTCAGGGAGCAAACAAAGTTTTGATTTTGAAGATAAAATTAAAACATTATCTTTCTTTTAAGAGAGGAAAATTACAATTTGAAGACATAAATGACTTGATGGAATAAAACATACTCATGGTAAAATATCTAGAGTTGGTCAGAATAGTGCCATTTTCTAATGGGTACACAGGAATCCTGTAGCCAAATCTACACTAAATATAATTATATACAAATGGTAAATATAAATAAGTAATTCTCAGATCTTGGCCACACCAGAAAACTTTTAAAAATTCCCTGCCAACTCAAGTGAAAAGGGGCATGTGTTAGCCGCAGGCTCCAGGGCTAATTCTTTAAAGAAAAAGAATATAACTTGTAACCCAGGCCTTTGCAAAAGCAGACACCATTTTTGTGTCAGCAAAACATCTTAGCTAACCCCCTGAATGCCCGTGCAATCATCTTTTTCTCAGCTAAAAGATGGAGACTGGCACTAGAGAAAGAAGTGTCACCAGCATCTTGGTTTCTCTCATCCTGACAGACCATGGACTCCACCATTCCAAACTGGTCAGAAATGAGGTCATTAATCACACAATAGCTTTGCTTCAAAGATCTGAAAACAATTCACCAAAGTTTTTGAATAGAGATAATTTTAACATTTGTGTAGCTTAAAAATAGTATAAGTGGTAATTGTACTTTTCAACTGCCAAGTAGGGAAACTTTTACCTTACCTAGGGAAACTCTGGTCTAGGTAAAATGATCAAGAGGGTTGATTTTCTCCAAAAGAAAGAAAACTTTTAAGTTTAGCGGAGTAAATCCAGAGATATATTTCTCATCTCCCTATGTCCCTGCTGTCCCTGTTAAGATGCCCAAAATGTATTATTTTGCCAAAAACTGAATCCAGTCGTTTGGAAGATGAAGATTTACAAGGTTTCATTAAGCACCTGGGACAGGCACATATTAAAAACCAATAGGGAATTCTTGTCCTTCTGCTGTTTCCAGCATGAGTCCTTCCCTCTTCCTCCCATGTATCCCATGATTTTAAAGTGGGTACCCTGTGCCTACTTTATAGTTAGAAATATTGAGGTAAGTAGAGAAATAGACTATTACATGTTTAACATGGGTTAGACTATTACATGTTTAACATGGGTTATTTTCCTTTTTACAAAATAGGCACTATCTTGGAATAAATAAAAAGCTTCTGTCGAGGAAAGGAAAATGGCCAAATGATTAATCCAATAGGAGATAAAACCCAGACCATCACTTTCTACAGCACAAGGATATGGCTTTGGGTGAACCATGACATAGCTTGCTTAGGCATCTGCCCAATGGGCATGATAGTTTTGTTGCAGATACTTGGCTTTAGAGAAATAATTTTTTTCTATTGCAGCAATGCTTAATTATATATGCCTTGAGGCTACTACTGGTTGTCTCTGTAAGTTCATTGTAAATTACGTTGACATTTTAACAAGGTGTGGAGAGCCACAAAGCCCAGAGATGTCAGAGCTAACCTGTCAAAGTTGGATTTCAAGTACTTGCTGCAGGCTCTCTCAGCATAGCCAGAATCACATTCTCTTTAGAAGAACAACTGAATCTGAAACTGCAGGATGGCTTAGTACATTGCCAACTTTATTTACTTTTAAAGATATTTGCACTCATCCTCACCAGTAGGTAATTTCTTAGGTAAGTGGATGAATAATTTTTAACCTTTCTTCAAAATATAGTTATCCTCAAAATATATAAACCTTATGAAAGAATAATGAGAAAAGCAGAAACATGAAATTTCATCTAGTTTCTGAAAAACAAATAGTGTTCATACCACAGTGTTATGCCAGAGAGATGTTTATTTTTTTCCTGAAACATAAGGTAGACAATAAAATTATTCACAAAATAAACTTAGCCATCATTTATCAATCTTATGAGACATTTAAAATATTTAGCTCATTTGTAGAATACATCCATTGGGAAGAAAAATTATACATTCAATTGTAACATTCAATATTTTTTCTGCTATTGCCAAAAATGAAAACAATGTTTCCCTTTTATTGGAGAAATCACATTATAATCTTACTTTGTCAAAGGCCAAACTTGAGAATTATGTGTCTGAGAGAAGAAATTTCCTTTAATTTGCTTAAAAGGTAATTCAGTGTATGGGAATGAGCTGCCTGGATAATGATAAAGCTTCCACTGGTTTCTGAAATATGATTTCTTAAAAATGAGTGCACATCTAAAGAGGACCCACATGCTGAGTGTGCCATCCAAGACTGACACCAAAGAAAAATAAGTAATTATAAAGGGGAGGGGAAGCTGAATCCGTGAAAGAAATCCAAGAAGAAATGATCAGAAACTTTATAGCAGGATGCTATGAAGTTTCCATTTTCTTTTTCCCTTGGGGCTGTAGGAGCTTTGTTGTCTGAAACCTAAGCACAGTTTGGTTGGCTAGAGTCTTTTCTTGATGAAGAGAAGGCATGGAAGAGGAGACCTTCTTACTTAGCATAGATGACCTGGTCATCTGCTGTTGGCGATGCTAGAGCTCTTGCTACCCATTCACACACTAACTCAGCTGATGATGAAACTTCAGTTCCCATGGTCTTTGGCTATATTAGGATATATCATAGATGTGTGTGTGTGTGTGTGTGTGTGTGAAAGAAAGAAACAGATAAATTTTAGAGAAAAAATAGTAAAATGTCTGAGAGGTAAGTCTTTAGAATTTAAACATTCTACCTTCATTTATCAACCACTTCAGATATGACATAAACATTCCCCACTCATAAACATTATCCTCCCCTCTTCTGTGCTCCAGTAGGATTTTTTAATACCTTAAGAGTAGCATGTATGACACTTCGTGTTATTGCTCATTCACTTGTCTGCTTTTCCTAGCAACCCCTAGGTTTCTTAAAGGACCATTTCTATATAGTTCCTAGTTGTCTCTCCAGCACCTAGAAAAGGGTCTGCACACAGTAGTTGCTTAATACATACTGGATGAATGAATGATCAGGTATGAAAATGAATTTGACTATACCCAGAAAGTAGACTCACCACCCATTCCCCCTTGTAGTCTCAGTACCTTGCCCAACTCTTGTACTCGCTGAGTCTTGGTACATATGAGTAGGCAGGAAAGACGCAAGACTCTAATGGAATTAGACCTGAGTTGGAACCCCAGCTTCACCACACAGAAGCTATGTGAGCTAGACCATATAACTTTACATCTCTGAACTTCAGTTTTCTCAGCAGTAAATAAGGGCATTGGCACAGTGCCAGGCAGAATCAGGCCTCATTAAATACCAGCAAATCTTATATGAAAGGCTAGAAGGCAATATTCTCACTCTCCTTTTGACTTAAATGTTTACTTAATTTTTGAGGCCAAATTCCATGAGATAAAGGCTGATGGGATAATAATAAGTCTTCGGGCCAAGTATGGTGGGTCACGCCTGTAATCCCAGCACTTTGGGAGGCCGAGGCAGGCGGATCACCTGAGGTCAGGAGTTCAAGACCAGCCTGGCCAACATGGTGAAACCAGGTCTCTACTAAGAATACAAAATTAGCCGGGCATAGTGGCACACACCTGTAATCCCAGCGACTCAGGAGGCTGAGGCAGGAGAATCACTTGAACCCGGGAGGCGGAGGTTGCAGTGAGCCAAGATCACACCACTGCACTCCAGCCTCGGCGACAGAGTGAGACTCCATCTGAAAAAAAAAAAAAAAAGGAAAAAGCCTTGTATGCCTGGCTCCTTATCCATGAAATAAGAATATAAATGGAATCACCCCAAAATCAAGGAGTCACAATTTGCACAAATAAGCATTTCTTGGTTCCAATTAAGTCTAGATGTTCATTTAGCTGGCCCCACTGTTCACATGGCCACTGTACATGGCCTTCACTCCCAACTCACCAAATACCTTATATGAGGCCATAAAGCAGTGTGCTGTCGCATCACAAGTTAAATTCATTTACCACCTTTCATCCCAGAGACATCCTCAGAGCTTCATGCACAGGCACTTTAGCTTCACAACATTCTTGTGTCTGATGGAGAAAATGTGGTTCCCATTTTTCAGAATTGAGGTAATTGAAGATTGGGTTAAGTCATCTGGCCTAGATGGTAAATATTTTGTAAGGAAATATTCAACTAACAGTTGGCTCATCCTAGCTCAGGGTCTAGGTCTGCCTTAACTAAGTTGGATTCACTTGGGTTCAACTTCTCTGAACTATAAAGTATTTATAAAAGTTGAGTATTAGTCCCTGTTCCTCTTACTTCACATAACTTTTGTGAAAATCAAGCAATATCATATCCCAGAAACGTTTTTGGAAAGCATAAAGCAAATATTAAATGTTAAGTCCTACAACTAACTACAGGCATACCTCAGAGATATTGCAGGTTCAGTTCCAGACCCCAGTAAAGCAAATTATCATGACAAAGCAAGTCACACAACTTTTTTGCTTTTCCAGTGCATATAAAAATTACATTTACACTCTGCTGTAGCCTATTAAGTGTGCAATTACATTATGTCTAAAAAACAACATACATGCCTTAATTTAAAAATACTTCATTGCTAAACAATGCTAACAGTCATCTGAGCCTTCAGCAAGTTGTAATTGCTTTGTTAGTGGAGGGTCTTGCCTTGATGTTGGTGGCTGCTGATTTATCAAAGGTAGTGGTTGCAGGAGGTTAGGGTGGCTCTGGTAATTTCGTAAAATAAGACTACATTGAAGTTTGCCACACTGATTGACTTTTCCTTTCATGGAAGATTTCTCTGTACCATGCGATAATATTTGATAGCATTTTACCCACAGTAGAACTTTTTTCAAAATTGGTCAGTACCTCTCAAACCCTGTCACTGCTTTATCAACTACATTTATGGAATATTCTAAGTCCTTTGTTGTCATCTCAACAATATTCATGTCTCTATCAAGAGTAGTCTCCATCATGGCCGGGCGCAGTGGCTCACACCTGTAATCCCAGCACTTTGGGAGGCCAAGGTGGGTGGATCACGAGGTCAGGAGTTCAAGACCAGCCTGGCCAAGATGGTGAAACCCTGTCTCTACTAAAAATACAAAAATTAGCCGGGTGCGGTGGCAGGTGCCTGTAATCCCAGCTACTCGGGAGGCTGAGGAAGGAGAATTGCTTGAACCCAGGTGGCAGAGATTGCAGGGAGCCAAGATCGTGCCACTGCACTCTAGCATGGGCAACAGACTGAGACTCCATCTCGAAAAACAAACAAACAAAAGGAGTAGTCTCCATCTTAAACCACTTTCTTTGTTCATCCTTTAAAAGTAACTGCATATGAGTTGGGCGCAGTGGCTCATGCCTGTAATCCCAGCACTTTGGGAGGCCGAGGCAGGTGAATCACGAGGGCAAGAGATTGAGACCATCCTGGCCAACATGGTGAAACCCCGTCTCTACTAAAATAGAAAAAATTAGCCGGGTGTGGTGGCAGGTGCCTGTAGTCCCAGCTACTCGGGAGGCTGAGGCAGGGGAATCATTTGAACCCGGGAGATGGAGGTTGCAGTGAGCCGAGATGGCGCCACTGCACTCCAGTCTGGCGACAGAGCAAGACTCCATCTAAAAAAAAAAAAAAAAAAAAAAAAAACCAGCAACTTCATATGCATTCAAGTTTGATCATGAGATTGCAGCAGTTCAGTCAGATCTTTAGGCTCCACTTCTAATTCTAGTTCTTTTGTCATTTTCACCATATCTGCAATTTCTTTCTTGGCTAAAGTCTTGAACCTCTCAAAGTCATTCATGAAGGTTGGAATCAACTTATTCTAAACTCCTGTTAATATTAATATTTGACCTCCTTCCATGAATCACAAATATTCTAATGTCATCTAGACTAGCAAATCCTTTACAGATTTTCAATTTACTTTGCCCAGATCCACAAGAGGAATTGCTATCTATTACAGCTATAGCCTTATGAAATTTGTTTCTTAAATAAGACTTGTAAATTGAAATTACTTCTTGATCCATGGATTGCAGAATGGATGTTATATTAGCTGGCATAAAACAACATTAATCTCCTTGTACATCTCCATCAGAGTTCCTGGGTGAACATGTTCTTGGGTGAGCAGTGAATGGAAATCTTTTTTTTCTGAGCATTAGGTCTCAACAGTGGGCTTAAAATATTCAGTTAACCGTTCTGTAAACAGATGTGCTGTCATCCAGGATTTGTTATTCCATTTATAGAACACAAGCAGAGTAGATTTATCATAATTCTCAAGGGCCCTAGGATTTGCAGAATGATCAATGAGCATGGCTTCAACTTAAAGTGCCTAACTGCAATAGCCCCTAACGAGAGAGTGGGTCTGTCGTTTGAAGCTTTGAAACTAGGCATTGACTTCTCTCTAGCTACGAAAGTACTAGATGGCATTTTCTCCCAGCAGAAAGCTGTTTCATCTACATTCAAAATCTCTTGTTAATGTAGCTACAACTTTTATTTAAGTTCAGACATACAAGTACAGGTTTGATACATAGGTAAACTTGTGTCAAGGAGATTTGTTGTACAGATTATTTCATCAGCCAGGTATAAGGCTATTACCATTAGTTATTTTTCCTGATTCTCTTCCTCCTCCCACCCTCCACCCTCTGATAGGCCCTAGTGTGTTTTGTTCCCCTCTATGTGTCCATGTGTTCTCATAATTCAGCTCCCACTTATAAGTGAGATGAGGTATTTGCTTTTCTGTCCCTGTGTTAGTTTGCTAAGGATAACGGCCTCCCAGCTCCATCTGTGTCCCTGCAAAGGACGTGGTCTCGTTCTTTTTGTGGCTTCATTGTATTCCGTAGTGCATATGTAATGTAGCCACTTTCATTAATAATCTAAGCTAGAGCTTCTGGATAACTTGCTGCAGCTCCTACATCAGCATTTGATGCTTCACTTTGCATTGTATATTATGGAAATGGCTTCATTTCTTTAACCTTATGAACCAACTTCTGCTAGCTATAAAATTTTCTTCTGTAGATTCTTCACTTCTCTCAGACTTTATAGAATTGAAGAGAGTTAGTGCCTTTGGATTAGGCTTTTGTTTAAAGGAATGTTGTGATTGGTTTGATCTTCCACCTAGACCACTGAAACTTTCTCCATAGCAACAATAAGGCTGTTTTTTCTTTCTTATCATTTGTGTGTACACTAGAATAGCATTTTTAATTTTCTTCAAGAACTTTTCCTTTGCATTCACAACTTGGCTATTTGGCACAAGAGGCCTAGCTTTGGCTGGGCGTGGTGGCTCACGCCTGTAATCCCAGCACTTTGGGAGGCCGAGGCGGGCGGATCATGAGGTCAGGAGATCGAGACCATCCTGGCTAACAAGATGAAATCCCGTCTCTACTAAAAATACAAAAAATTAGCCGGGTGTGGTGGCGGGCGCCTGTAGTCCCAGCTACTTGGGAGGCTGAGGCAGGAGAATGGTGTGAACCTGGGAGGCGGAGCTTGCAGCGAGCCAAGATGGCAGCAAGCCGAGATGGCACCACTGCACTCCAGCTGGCCGACAGAGTGAGACTCCGTCTCAAAAAAAAAAAAAAAAAAAAAAAAAAAAAAAAAAAAAAGAGGCCTAGCTTTCAGTCAGCCTTGGCTTTTGACATATCTTTCTCGCTAAGTTTAATAATTTCTAGTTTTTGACCTAAAGTGAGAGAAGTGCAACTCTTCCTTTCAGTTGAACATGTGGAGGCCATTGTAAGGTTGTTAACTGGCCTAATTTCAATATTGTTGTCTCAGGAAATAGGGAGGCCCACGGAGAGAGAGAGCTGGAGGAATGACCAGTTGGTGTAACAGTCAGAACACACATAATATTTATCAGTTAAGTTCATTGTCTAATATGGTTGCAGTTCACCATGCCCTAATACAATTATAATAGTAACATCAAAGATTGCTGATCACAGATCACCATAACAATAATAAAAAAAAGTTTGAAATATTATGAAGATTAACAAAATGTGACACAGAGATGTGAAGTGAGTACACACTATTAGAAAAATGCTGCTAATAGGCCAGGCACAGTGGCTGACACCTGTAATCCCAACACTTTGGGAGGCCAAGACGGGTGAATCACTTGAGGCCAGGAGTTCGACGCCAGCCTGGCCAACATGGCAAAACCCTGTCTCTACTAAAAATACAAAAATTAGCCAGGCATGGTGGCACGCACCTGTAATCCCAGCTACTCAGCAGGTTGAGGCATGAGAATCACTTGAACCTAAGATCATACCACTGCACTCTAGCCTGGGTGACAGAGTGAGACTCTGTCTCAAAAAAAAGAGAGAGAGAAATGATGCCAATAGGCTTGCTCTATCCAGGGTTGCCACAACCTTCAGTTTGTAAAATACATAGTATCTGCAAAGCACAATAAAGTGAATAAAACAGGGGCTGGATGCAGTGGCTCACACCTGTAATCAGAACACTTTGGGAGGCCAAGGCAGGAGGATCGCTTGGGCCCAGGAGTTTGAGACCAGCCTGGGCAACATAGTGACACTCTGTTTCTACAAAATAGACAAAAAAGAAAAGAAAAGAAAGTGAATAAAACAATAAATAAAACAAAGTATGCTGTATTTCACATTTGCTTGTCTCTTTAAAAGGGCCTCTTTTTAAAAACATTGCCAGGATATAAACAAATGTTGCCACAGTTTGCTTTGGAGGGATCCTTTCTCAGTTGGATCAAAGACCAATCAGTTCTCTAAGTAATCTAGCATAATTAGGCTCAACAAATAAGTAAACTGAAATGCACAAGTGCTCTAACTTGCTCTAATTTCATGTGGCAGGCTAGTGTGGTAGCTTCCACATCAAGAAACCAAGCCTTCTATTCACTGTAGCAATCACAAGAGTCAGGAGCCCTTTGTATTTTATGTGTAGAGAAATAAAGCTAGAAGTAATGGGTTGACACAAATAGGCCACTTGTTTTCTCAGAATTAAGTGTCTTGATTATTCAAATTAAATATACATAATTTAACAAAGGGAAAAATATAGAGAATTTATATTTATTAGGGGTAGCATCAAGGACTTGGAGCTTTTCTAGCTGTTTCTTTGAAGGAAGGATCTCTGTAGAGCACTTGTATTGAAATGCATACCGATCTCATGGAAGCTTGTGGTCACATTGTCTTTTCTTACCTCGGATGACATCTGAGCCATAATTGGGGCCGTGGCTGCAGTAGGTCCTGGAAGGTTCTTTATTGTCTGTCACAGCTGAATAAAAGCAGCAGCAGCTGAGAGAACATTGGAGAAAATGCCAGCAGCTACCCTCTGGAAGTGGTCATTAAACCATGTCTCACAGCCTAGACACAATATTTTGGTATGCTACTGGCCGACAGGCCCATAAGCATTTCTAGCTTACGTAGAGATCCGATGCATCTCTTTGAATACCAGTGGGGACAAGCAATTAATTTATTGACTCATTTATGGCCTAAGTTCAATTCTGTTATCAAAGATAATCATTTAGTCATGTTTAATAAGATGTTCTGCCTTCATTAAATAGAATCACTAATAAACAAAATGTAATAGGATTTCACACAATTTACATCTCACAATAGAGACCTAAGCTAAGTCAACATTTCCCTGAAACAGATAATTGAAAATAAATTGAGAAAAATAAAGTCGATTCAGTAAAGTATAATTTTCCTCTGAAGTCAAAAATCACCAGTTTTCAAGAAGGATACACAGTACGAGATGATCCATTGGGGTATAGGAAGAAAGTATTAAAATTTCCATTTACATTTTCTTTTAATCTAAAAAAATAAGAAATTATCCCCAACACATTAATGTACTGACTGACACTGGGATTCTCATTCTGACCACATGTCCTATGATCATTTGTCATGAGATATGCTGAAGTTCCCCACGATACCACAAGTAGATGGTACCCTCCTGCATGTTATTAAACTTTACAGTCAACAAATACTCACTGAGCATCTCCTATGTGCCAGACCTCATTCTGGGTCACTGGGACACCTCCTCATTCCTGCCAACATGGAAAATAATATTCTATCAAGGGCAGTGGGCTTGTAGAATTGTTGTGCAATAATTAAGTGGATGTAGAAATTATATTTGTAATTTTAACTAATTTAATTCTCACAAACTAGGCAAGTGAATTAAAAACATTCCTGTAAAGTACATTTTGAAGATAATACTAACAAAAAAATAGCAAGTTTTTCCTTGGACAACAACGAAAAGACTTTTATGTAGAGCTTCTCCTCCTAGTGCAAAATCTTTATCAACCTGAGATGAATTATGATAAGCTGATGTTATAAGAAAACAGACCACCAAAATTCAAAATGAGCAAGAAGACAATGTATGGATTTTTATCTATTTTCATTGACAATGAACATAATATACAATGAAGTTCATTTTGTAGGGTGTAGTGATTAGTGGAAGCTGTGGCAACCTAAACTTTCACTGATGGTTGGATGAACAAATGTGGTATGAACATGGAATAAAATATTCAATTTCAAAAATGAATAAAATTCTGATACATGCTATAACATGGATGAACCTTGAAAACATTACACTAAGTGAAATAAGCCAGACAGAGAAGGACAAATACTGTGTACTTCCACTTAGATACCTAGAATAGTCAAATTCATATAGAAAGAATAGAATAATGGTTACCAGGGGCTGGAGGGAGAGGGAAATGAAGAGCTATTGTTTAATAGGTACAGAGCTTCTGTTTGACTGATGGAAAATTTCTGGAGATGGATAGTGGTGATGGTTGTGTTCCTGAAACAACAAGGCTTCAGTCTAGTGCCTGCTGCTCACTGCACAGAAGGCCAATGACTGAGATGACGAGTATTGCAAAGGAAGAGGGATTTAATCGGGTGATGCAGCCAAGGAAATGGGAGCTCAGTCTCAAATCCATCTCCCTGACTGATTAAAATTAGGGGTTTATATAGCAGGCAAGAAATGTAACAATGTGTGAGGGAACCGGAACTAGGGAAGAGTAGGAAAACAATATGAGAGGCCGGGCTCTGGATGCAGTAATCTGGTGAGTTTCAGTTCTTTGATACTTTTTGAGAGGCCTGGGGGTTATTTCCTGAGGAAAGAATTCAGATAAAACAATTGTGGGTTGGCCAGGCGCGGTGGCTCACGCCTATAATCCCAGCACTTTGGGAGGCTGAGGCGGGCGGATCACGAGGTCAGGAGATCGAGACCATCCTGGCTAACACTGTGAAACCCCGCCTCTACTAAAAATACAAAAAAGAAAATTAGCCACGCGTTGTGGCGGGTGCCTATAGTCCCAGCCACTCGGGAGGCTGAGGCAGGAGAATGCGTGAACCCAGGAGGTAGAGTTTGCAGTGAGCCGAGATTGCGCCACTGTACTCCATCCTGGGTGATAGAGCGAGACTGTGTCTCAAAAACAAAACAAAACAAAACAAACAAACAAACAAAAACAATTGTGAGTTTCAAGCTGTAAGACCAGAAGGGTCAATTTCTACGTTTATCCAAAAGAACCCTCTGTGGGACTATTGGGTCGGTTTCAGTTGCACAAGTGTGAATGTACTGAATTGTACACTCAAAAAACTTTAAAATAGTAAATTCAATGTTATGCATATTTTACTACAATAAAAAATGTTGAATCCATTATCTTTATTTCCACACATCCTCTTGCCCATTCTCCACAGACAGTTTTAAAATGTAAAGTAGGTTTTGTCTCTATGCTGTTGAAAGCTCTCCAGGGATTTTCAATTATGTTTAAAATGAATCTCCATTCCTTTTCAGGCCCCCTGGCCCCATAGGCCTTGATTCTCTGACCCTACCCCTTCTCTGTCACTCCCCCTAGCTGGCCTTGCTGCCCCCTAAATGTGCAAAGCTCAGTCGTGCTCGAGGTCTTTACATTTCCTTTTCTCTGCCTGAAACACTCTTAGCCCCAGAGTTTCACAGGACTTGCCTTACCTTTCAATCAAGTCTCTACTCAAATGTCACCTTCCCTGACCACTAACCTAAGCTAGCACCTCCTTCACCCCTACCCAGTCATTTTTTATTTTCTCACCCTGCTTTAATTTCTTCAAGGCACTTGTCATTATCTGAAATTATGTTATTTATTGCCTTATCTTTTTATTTTCTAAGTCCTCCACTAGACTGAGGGTAGAGTCTTTTCAGCACCATATCATCATCACCTAAAACAGTAACTGGCACATCATAGGCATTTTATGAATATTATTTGAATGAATTAGTTCTGAGAGTAGAAATCCTGCTTTTCTGAAACAGACTCCATTTATAACCAACCAAACTAGTGTGAATTGAAGCTTACTTAAAGTGGATCAGCTTGTGTGATGGACATGGAGACGCACCCTTCTAAAAGGGATTGTGGCCCCGCTGCTGGAAGAATGATGTCAGCAGATAGTCTTTTGCTGTAGATTGCTTCAGGGATTGCTCCAGCTGCAGGGGGCCACCTGG
Source organism: Pan paniscus (assembly GCF_029289425.2). Taxonomy (NCBI): domain Eukaryota; kingdom Metazoa; phylum Chordata; class Mammalia; order Primates; family Hominidae; genus Pan; species Pan paniscus. The sequence continues at coordinate 115,205,863 of NC_073255.2, read as the reverse complement.
TCAAAAGTCAAGTATTTCCTGGGACGCCAACACCCAGTGATTGACGGAGATAGGAAGTATAAGGACACAGCCAATTCCTCCCAATGCAGGCCAACTCTGAAGGGCCATCTTAGCTCTACTGCAAGCTGGAGGATTGGCAGAGGCTGTCCTCAGGCCTGCCTCACAGCTTAACATCTCCCTGTGCCCACACTTGTTCTACCCCTTGTTTCCACAGGTGTTAATTTCCAAAGTGTGACTCCCTAATAAACAGCCTGCACACTAACCTCCGTCTCAGCATCTGTTTTCCTGGGAACCCAACCTGGAACCACTGTATGCATAGGATGAATATGAAAGGACCACATCCCAAACTTGTCCCCTTGAGTTACAGGTAAAAAAAAATATAGTGTGTATCAACTTTGGTGAAAGCCTGAAACCAATCAGACACTTCATAGTAATGCTGGTAGGGCTGGAGAAAGTTTTAGTGGTGTCAGATTTTTTCCCCACTCAGTAAGGTTTGTTCATAATCTTTCTGGGGTCTAGGGTTGTGTTCATTTCATTATTTTATTTATGTTAGCTCTATATTGTCCACCATCTGATTTGTGAGAAGGAACTAAATAAAGCAAGTGATTTACCCTTAGAGGTGGCAAGTGCCTCATGTCGCCATAAGGCGGAGAGGTGCACAAGGAAAGACACCTGATTGTCGTGGTGCAGAGTGCAGGGGACAAGATGTGGACAGTTTGCTAAGAGGGCGGGTCCAAGGCTTTAACCAGCTCACAGATGAGTTCAGGGATCCCCTGGGTACAACAAAAATGTGGTACATATACACACTTTTCCAGGGGTCCAGATTACCAAGAAAGCTGATTCTCTGAAAAAGGTTAAGAGGACTGGGATGGTAACCATGTCAACTGGACTGCTCCGTGGAGTTTCCAAATTAAACGGCATTTCCAAGTGTGTCTGTGAGGTTGTTCCAAATGAAATTAGCATTTGAAACAGTGGACTCACTAAAGTAGATTGCCCTTCTCAATGAAGGTGGGCAACATTCAATGTCTTGAGGCCCTCAAAAGGAGAAAAAAAAAAAGGTGGAGGAAGGAGGAATTTACCCCTTTTTATTCCTACATACTTTCTTGAGCTGGGTCATCAGTGTTCTCATTGGACTGAGATTTACACCTTTGGCCCCCTGGTTCTGAGGCCTTTGTTTAAAATAATAATAATAATAATAATTAATAATATTATTAATAAATAATAATAATAAGCCAGGCGCAGTGGCTCATGCCTGTAATCCCAGCACTTTGGGAGGCCGAGGTGGGCAGATCATGAGGTCAGGAGATTGAGACCACCCTGGCTAATACAGTGAAACCCTGTCTCTACTAAGAGTACAAAAAATTAGCTGGGTGTGGTGGCACGCACCTGTAGTCCCAGCTACTTGGGAGGCTGAGGCAGGAGAATTGCCTGAGAACCCGGGAGGCGGAAGTTGCAGTGAGCGGAGATCAAGCCACTGTACTCCAGCCTGGGTGACAAAGCAAGACTCCGTCTCAAAAATAAAATAATAATAATAATAATACATAGCATTTCTACACGTTTGTGAGGTACGTGTGATATTTTGTTACATATGTAGAATGTGTAATGATAAAGTCAGAGTATTTAGGATATCCATCACCTCAAATATTTATGACTATGTGTTGGGAACATTTCCAGTCCTCTCTTCTAGCTATTTTGAAATATACAATACATTTTTGTTAACTATCATCACCTTATTCTGCTATCGAACATTAAAACTTATTTCTATAGGTCATAACCAACCCCCGTCCATCCACATATACTTCCTTTCCACCCTCTGACATCTGTCATTCTACTCTCTACCTTTAGTTCCCACATACAAGGAATAGCATATGGTATTTGTATGTCTGTGCCTGGCTTATTTTACTTAACATGATGACCTCCAGTCCTATCCATGTTGTTGCAAATTACAGGATTTTACTCTTTTTTTATGGCTAAATGGTATTCCATTGTGTATATATACCACATTTTCTTCATCTATTTGTTCATTAATAGACAGATTGATTCTATATCTTGGCTATTGTGAATAATGCTGCAATAAACATGGGGTGCAGGTATCCCTTTGATATAATGACTTTCTTTCCTTTGGATAGATACCAAGTAGTGAGCTTGCTGAATTGTACGGTAGTTCTATTTTTAGTTTTTTTTAGAAATCTCTATACTGTTTTCCATAGTAGCTGTACTAATTTATATTTGCACCAACAGTGTTTAAGAGTTCACTTTTCTCTGCATTCTCATCAGCATCTGTTTTGTTTTTTTTGTTTGTTTTTTTTTTTTAAATTATACTTTAAGTTCTGGGATACATGTGCAGAACGTGCAGGTTTGTTACATAGGTACACATGTGCCATGGTGGTTTGCTGCACCCATTAACCCATCATCTCCATTAGGTATTTCTCCTGATGCTATCTCTAGCCCCCCAGCCCCCGACAGGCCCTGGTGTGTGATGTTCTACTCCCTGTGTCCATGTGTTCTCATTGTTCAGCTCCCACTTATGAGTGAGAACATGCAGTGTTTAGTTTTCTGTTCTTGTGTTAGTTTGCTGTGAATGATGGTTTCCAGCTTCATCTATGTCCCTGCAAAGGACATGAACTCATCCTTTTTTATGGCTGCATAGTATTCCATGGCGTATATGTGCCACATTTTCTTTATTGAGTCTATCATTGATGGCCATTTGGGTTGGTTCCAAGTCTTTGCTATTGTGAACAGTGCCACAGTAACATACGTGTGCATGTGTCTTTTATAGTAGAATGATTTATAATCCTTTGGGTATAAACCCACTAATGGGATTGCTGGGTCAAATGGTATTTCTGGTTCTAGATCCTTGAGGAATCACCACACTGTCTTTCACAATGGTTGAACTAACTTACACTCCCACCAACAGTATAAAAGCATTCCTATTTCTCCACATCCTCTCCAGCATCTGTTGTTTCCTGACTTTTTAATGATCACCATTGTAACTGATGTGAGATGGTATCTCATTGTGGTTTGGATTCGTATTTCTCTAATGACCAGTGATGATGAGCTTTTTTTCACATGTTGGCCACATAAATGTCTTCTTTTGAGAAGTGTGTGTTCATATCCTTCACCTGCTTTTTGATTAGGTTGTTTTTTTCTTGTAAATTCATTTAAGTTCCTTGTAGATTCTGGATATTAGCCCTTTGTCAGATGCATGGATTGCAAAAATGTTCTCCCATTCTGTAGGCTGCCTGTTCACTCTAATGATAGTTTCTTTTGCTGTGCAGAAGCTCTTTAGTTTAACTAGATCCCATTTGTCAATTTTGGCTTTTGTTGCCATTACTTTTTGTGTTTTAGTCATGAAGTCTTTGCTCATGCCTATGTCCTGAATGGTATTGCATAGGTTTTCTTCCAGGGTTTTTATGGTTTTAGGTCTTATGTTTAAGTCTTTAATATATCTTGAGTTAACTTTTGTATAAGGTTTAAGGAAGGGGTCCAGTTTCAGTTTTCTACATATGGCTAGCCAGTTTTCCCAACACCGTTTATTAAATAGGGCATCCTTTCCCCATTGCTTTTGTCAGGTTTGTCAGAGATCAGATGGTTGTGGATGTGTGGTGTTATTTCTGAGGCCTCTGTTCTGTTCCATTGGTCTATAAATCTGTTTTGGTACCAGTACCATGCTGTTTTGGTTACTGTAGCCAAACTATACTGTAGTATAGTTTGAACTCAGGTTTTTTAGTAATAGCCATTCTAACTGGAGTAAGATGATATCTCGTTATTTTAGTTTGCATTTCCCTGATGATTAGTGATGTTTAGAATTTTTTTTATATACCTGTTTGTCATTTGTAGGTCTTCTTTAGAGAAATGTTTATTCATGGCCTTTGCCCACTTTTTAGTAGTTTTTTAATGTATTTTTATTGTTGAGTTTCTTGTATATTTTGGATATTAGTCCCTTATTGGATGAATGGTTTGCAGATATTTCTTCCATTTAACAGGCTGTCTCTTCCCTCTGTTTGTTGTTTCCTTTGCTGTGCAGAAGCTTTTGCAGAGAGGGGTCATTTGACTTTCTCTTTTTCAATTGGATTCCTTATATTTCTTTCTTTTGCCTAATTTCTCTAGCTAGGACTTCCAGTACTGTGTTGAATGGAAATAATGAAACTTGGCATCTTTGTCTTGTTCCAGTTCTTTGAGGAAAGGCTTTCAGCTTTTTCCATTCAGTAGGATGTTAATTGTGAGTTAGTCATATATGACCCTTATTATGTTGAGGTAGGTTCCCTCTATGCCTAGTTTGTTGAGAGTTTTTGTCATGAAAGGATGCTGAATTTATCAAATGCTTTTTCTGAATTTATTGAGATGATTGTTTGGTTTTTGCCCATCATTCTGTTGATGTGATGTATTATGTTTATTGATTGGCTTGTGTTGAACCATCCTTGCATCCCTAGGATAAATCCCACTTGATCATGACATATTACCTTTTTGATGTGTTGCTGGATTGTGTTTGCTGGTATTTGTTGAGGATTTTTCTTCTATGTTCATCAGGGATATTGGTCTGTCATTTTCTCTTTTAGTTGTGTCCTTGTCTGATTTCGGTGTCCCATATGTCACAAAGGCTTTGTTCATTCTTCTTTATTCTTTAGTTTTGTCTGACTGTGTTTTTTTTGTTGTTTTTGGTTTTGTTTTTTGAGATGGAGTCTCGCTCTGTCACCCAGGCTGGAGTGCAGTGGCACGATCTCAGCTCACTGCAAGCTCCACCCCCTGGGTTCACACCATTCTCCTGCCTCAGCCTCCCCAGTAGCTGGGACTACAGGCACCCGCCACCATGCCCGGCTAATTTTTTGTATTTTTAGTAGAGACGGAATTTCACCATTTTAGCCAGGATGGTCTCGATCTCCTGACCTCGTGATCTGCCCACCTCAGCCTCCCAAAGTGCTGGGATTACAGGAGTGAACCACTGTGCCCAGCCCTGACTATGTTATTTCAAAAATGTCAAGTCCTGAAATTCTTTCTTCTGCTTGATCTAGCCTATTGAAAATTTTGAATTGATTTTTTATTTTATTCCATGGATTTTTCAGTTTCAGAATTTGTTTGGTTCTTTTTTATGATATCTATATCTTTGGTAAATTTCTCAATCATATCCTGAATTGTTTTTCTAATTTCTCCTATTGTTTATTCATGTTCTCCTGTACCTTAATGAGCTTCTTTAATATCATTATTTTGAATTATTTTCCCAATATTTCATAAGTTTCTTTTTCACTGGAGTCTGTTGCTGAAGAATATTGTGTTCCTTTGAACATGTCATATTTCCTTGCTTTTTCATAGTTCTTATGTCCTTACATTGATAGCTGCATGTCTGATGTACCAGTTGCTTCTTCCAATCCTTTGAATTTGCTTTCATAGGAGAGGACATTTCCTGAGGCTATATCTATGGTGTTGGTTGTGTAGGGCTCTTTGACTTTGATTCTAAAAATGTGTAATAGTGTAATCTCCATGTGATTTCTTTGGCTGTAAACAGCACCAGTGATGTCTGTGATTTCCTTAGGGTGCAATTGTTAGTGGAGTCTGTGGTACATTTTTACTGGGGATGGGACAGGAGGTAGGCCAATCCTTAGACCCCACTGTTGGCAGTGGCAGACCAAGCATGCCTATCCTTGAGCCCCAGGGTGGCATACACTAGCACCAGTGTTAGCAGGTCCAGAAGGGCTGATTCTTGGGCCTCCAGGTGGCTTGTTCATGTGCTGGTAGTGGCAGTAGTGGACCAGGCAGATGGGCGGTCCTTGGGCTCCCAGGCAGCAGGCATAGCATGGGTGATGGCAGTAGCAGTGGTGGGACAACCCTCTGGCTGCCAAATGGACCATACTGGTGTTGGTGATGGCTGCGACAGGCTGGGAGGGCCTGTCTTCAGTCCCTCAGGTGGTGCATTTGGGGGGGTGTCAGCCATAGTAGTAGCAGCATGTTGGGTGGGCCTGACCTCAGGGCCTCAAAAGGAGTGCTCGAGTGGCAGTGGTGATGGAAGGAGTTCGATGGTCCTGAGGTCCTCAAATGGCATGCTCAGGCACTGTAGGGGGAAGAAGGATCTGGGCCACATGGGCCTGTCCCCAAGCTCTCTTATGGTACATGCAGCCACTGGCTGTGGTTGCAGGGGTAGGGTGATCCCCAGGCCCTCAGCAAAATGCTTAAGTGGATGCAGTAGCAGCTGCACTGTGGTCCTGCTGCTGGGGAGGGTGGGGTTGCTTTCAGTGGCAGGTGCCTGGGGAACACACACTTGGCCACAGGTCATGGCTATGGGCAGAGTAGCCTCTGATCAGGGCACCTGTGAATGCATGGCAGTTCCACCGCTGGTGGCAGCAGGGTCTCTGCCAGTGGCTCGTACTTTAGCCCCAGTCGTGGCAGCCAGGAGTAGTGGCAGCTGCAGGCGAGAGATTATGCTCTCAGGGTGCATGAAAATGTGCAGAGCTGCTGGGGACAGCAAGGTCACTGCTAATGGCTTGCCTTGTGGCACTGGCAGCAGCAGCCAACCACAGTGGCAGATGCAGATGAGAAATGTCAATGGGGCTACAGGGATGTGGAGATGCAGGGGCTGTTGGGCCCCAGGGCAGAATGCAATCTGGTGGGTGCTGGCTCTCAAAATGGTACTGTGCTGTAGCTGCTTAGGGCTCGGGGAGTTCATGAGACCCAGCATGAGCTCCCTGTCTGGAGCAGTGCCATTATGAGGTCTCTAGGAAGCTCCTCATGTTAGTCTCAGGGCCTGTGAGGGTTGAGGAGCATTCCCATTGATAGGATTGCAGGAGTCTGCAATGGTAATATGGACCACTGGAGGTCTCTCACTCTTTCTCCACATTGAGAAACCTCTCTGCGCTCCCAGCTAATCCTGGCTGAGCAGGATGCCTGGCTTCCTGCTCCTTCCTTGCCTTGGATGTTTCCTGTCACTTCTCTGTTGAATGCTAGTGTTCTCTCTTAGATGATCTATTTGAAATGTGATTATCTACTCACTATTTTGTTTCTTCTTTGTGGAAGAGGAGAGTACCAGATGCCTTCAGTCAGCCACATGCAGTCCTTTGCTCTTGAGCTAGAATTACACCACTGGCTTTCCTGGGTCTTCAGCTTGCAGACACAGATGGTGGGACTTCTCAGCCTCCATAGTAACATGAGCCAATTCCTCATTATAAAGATAGATAGATAGATAGATAGATAGATAGATAGATAGATAGATAGACAGATAGATAGAAATGGGCTGGGGACAGTGATTCATGCCTATAATCCTAGCACTTTGAGAGGCCGAGGCGGGTGGATCATGATCAAGAGATCAAGACCATCCTGGCCAACATGGTGAAGCCCCATCTCTACTGAAAATACAAAAATTAGCCAGGCATGGTGGCGGGCACCTGTAGTCCCAGCTACTCAGGAGGCTGAGGCAGGAGAATCAACTGAACCCAGGAGGCGGAGGTTGCAGTGAGCCGAGATTGTGCCACTGTACTCCAGCCTTGTGACAGAGCAAGACTCCATCTCAAAAACAAAAAAGAAACAAACACACATGCACACACACACACACACACACTACTGGTTCTGTTTCTCTGGGGAACCCTAATACAGGGACCTTGATCTTTGAGGACTTTTGCCTCCAATACTGTTATGTAAGATTTTCTGTCTTGTTATTAGTTTTGTACTGGGTACTTATCAGCTATTTTTAGCCATTTACATTCAGATAAGTTTTATTTTTCTCTTGAGTCTGTAGGTTTGTTTTTGTTCTAGGTTGTTTGATTAATGGATTTTACCATGGCAGTTTACTTTTACTGTTTTATCTATTTTCCTCTATAATTTTATCTTTATCTTTTAGATTCCTTTCCCCTTTTTGTCCTGTACATCTTATTATCTTTTATTTTATTTTATTTTATTTTTGAAGACAGAGTCTTGCTCTGTCCCCCAGGCTGGAGTGCAGTGGCATGATCTCGGCTCACTGCGACATCCACCTCCCGGGTTCAAGCAATTCTTATGCCTCAGCCTCCCTAGTAGGTGGAATTACAGGTGCACACCACCACACCTAGCTAATTTTTGTATTTTTAGTGGAGACGGGGTTTCGCCATGTTGGCCAGGCTGGTCTTGAACTCCTGACGTCAGGTCATCCACCCACCTCATCCTCCCAAAGTGCTGGGATTACAGGCGTGAGCCACCACACCCAGCCTATCTTTTATTTTTAACATAAAGAAAAGCACACGGAAAATAGTCTCAAGCACAACTCTGCCATGAATAAGAAATGCACTTTTCGTTCCCAATTTCTTGGATCCCATTAGAGATAAAACCAAGTTTCCAGAAAAACCTCATTTTAAACTAACTTTGCACCCTGGTGGACATACCAATATGAAAATACACACAAACAAAGAAGCGTTTGTACCTTCCTGTCACACCACCATCACAAGAACACATTATAAATGGAAATATTAAACCTGCTGTCCTCCACCTTTAAAACTGGATTTGAACTACCTGTTTCTCTTGGAGGTGGTTAATATTTGTTAGCTAACTTGGGCAAATAGCCTTACTAGACTGACCCTGAGTAAATCATGAAGCATTTCTGTTTATTGGGGCACCGTGATATTTTCTTTCTTGAATATCAAACATTTGTCATTTACTGTGTACAAACAGAATGAAGCATAATCCCTGGCCTCAAGATGTTCACAGTTCATTATATCATGTCAGTCTATGCTTGGAGCCCTGTATCTGACACATGGCTGACACTGATTAAATAGGAGAGCAGTTGTGTCTAATTGTATGTCCAGAACATGTGTGTATGTAACTTTAACTCCTAGGTCTAAGGGCCTCTTGGTTGCCTCGTCACTCCTTCTTATTGGCACTCATTACTCCTAAACAGTCTCACCACTGGTATCTTCACTTCAGGATCTCCACCTCAGACATAACCCAAAGAGTAGGCTGACATTAATTTGTGTATTTCAAAGAGCTGTTCCTTAGAAATGTAAACTCTAAAGCTTTTTCTGGCATAATGTTGAGTTCTGTTTTTATACTCAGAAAACAATTTCGTGGGATTCTACCAACTTTTTCTTTTGGAAATGATACTTACATGCTATATTTGTAATTATGTTTATTTACCTGATTTTTTCCCTGTGGTATTTTTATCTAATAACTTTACAATAATTTCATGTCATATACATATAATATTGATTTAAAGGAGCAATTTTTTTGTGAATTGCATGCAGCATTCCCTTTAATATTTACACTAGCTGGGCTTTGTTGAAATGGGTTAGGTATGGTGGGTGTTACCTAACTCCTTTATTCTGAACTATATTGTCTACATATTTAACTATGGATTTCAGTGTTTCTCCAAACATAATACCTTTTATGCTTGAAGAATTTATTTAATATAGATATAGTTAAAGGGAACATAAATCATGAAACAGATTTATAACAATGAAGAGATAAACTGGGGTTTAACTCTGCATTTTACATGAGAACAAATAATGGCATTCTATTAAGTAGCAGGTTCTCTTATTTGTGTATGACATTAAAGTATACACTAAATCTTAGGCAATTACAACCACACCTTTCACCTTTTCTGAAATGGAAGAATTATTCGTGTATGTCTCTTGGCCATGGAGCTTTTGCATGGTAGACAGGTACAAGAAAAGAGATACAAAAGTAAAAAGTGGAGAGAGGACTATAGTTGTAAAAGAAAAAAATCAGAGAAGAGCAATGTGAGGGAGCTTCAAAGAGAACAGTTTTCAGAGAGACAGAAATAGAAAGTGACAGAATACATACATTTGCATAAATGCTAAAGAAATTTTGATGAGTTGAATAAGAAAGGATTGGGAACAGCTTTTTTATTGTGGTGTTCTCTTAACCCTTCCTCTACTTCCTCAATGCATTTTAATGTACATTTTTATCATATAATTATATGTAGGTTAGATCAAGAGCATAGACTGAGTAGATGTAAGTAACTCTCCCATTATATAGCCCTTAAAATATCATAAAATAGATATTTAAAAATAAAACTTCATAATAATACTGGGAGAGTCTTAATATTTACTAATATTCAAACATTAAAGTAGTAAATAATGTCGATATGGGGAATTGTGTGAGGAAGGAAGTCAGAAATTATTAGGTTCCTGATCGGTTTAGTGAAAGGATAAAAGTGAGAATTCATTTTAAACAGGAAGATAGAAACATAGTTTCAACATGTACCTCAAAATATTAATGGTAAGCATAAGGACAGAAATAGAGTGTATAACTTCAAACTAATTAGAAAGGAAATGGAACGCTACACAGTTAAAATAACATCAAGCCTTAATCCAACAGCATACAAGAAAGGAACATCAACAAAAAGAGATAGATGGTGTACAAAGGTTAAGTTTGGCTTTTATGTATCAGGAAACCTGAAATAACAATGCATTAAGCATTTAAGAAATGTATTAAAGAGAGCCGGGCGCGGTGGCTCACACCTGTAATCCCAGCACTTTGAAAGGCCAAGGCAGATGGATCACTTGATGTCAGGAGTTCCAGACTAGCCTGGCCAACATGGCGAAACCCCATCCCAGGAGGTGGAGGTTGCAGTGAGCCGAGATTGCACCACTGCTCTCCAGCCTAGTTGGCAGAGTGAGACCCTGTCTCAAAAAAAAAAAAAAAAAAAAAAAAAAAGAGCGATAACAACAATAGGCAGTCCAAAACAGATACGAGTGCTCCAAAACCGTCATGAACCCAGGTTCCTTCTGTCTCTGGATAGAATACTCCATCCATGGGGCTTCTTTCTTCTTTAAGGCCACTTTATGACAGAAGGCAGCTGCTGGAGCTCAAGACATCATATCCATGTTGTAGACCAAATGAAAAAGAAAAGACAGAAGAATGAAAAAGTATAGACCTTTCAGTCAATTAAATTTCCTAGAAGCAGCTTTCCCAATGGGAAGGAAATAAAAGGAGTACACACACACACACACACACACACACACACACACACACAAACACACACACACACACAACCCTAGAGTGCTCTGAATCATTACCTGTGGCACCAGAAGAGTAAACAACTTTTTCCTCTGGTTTTCTAACTTCTAGATTTTTATGAAACACAGAAGTCAGGTAGATCAGCGCTTAAGATAGAGATAAACAACTACCTGATGTATGACTTACTGCCAGCTCTGCCAGTCAGGGGAGAAAGTCTGCAGTGTCCAGAAGCTCACTAGAGCAGGCCTGTGTCAACCCTGTTAGATTCATTTTATCCTTTTCCCTCCTGATATTATTTTGTGTGTATGGCACAAACCCCTACAAAACTTCTCCCCACACCATTCACACGTCAGGATAGAAATAGAGTGAATAACTCTATTACCAAAGTAAACCTAACTGGAGTCTGTAGCCACCCCCAAAACTAGAATGTCATTACTGTACACTGGGGATATGGTATGTAGCTGGAGCAATGGAGAATGGGTTATGAGATTGCTGCTTTTACCAAGAGCTGTAATCTAGTTGGCCAAATCCCTTTCTTGCTTGTGTCTGTTCTAACACTTGTACTTAAAATAATTCAAACCATTCCTTGGTTGTTTTCTCCCCTTAAGTCTCTTGCAAGGTCTTGTTGATTTTACCTATACTAACTAAATTTGATGCTGCACTCCTTCCATACAAAGAAAAGCTTATTATATATTTCCCTCCTAATTTCTCCCTCTGGTATACATTTCCCACCTACTATATATCTATGTAAAGGCATAGAGAAATATCTGGAAAAAATGTGCATCCGACTCTCTTTTTTTTATTTGAGACAGAGTTTCACTCTTGTTGCCCAGGCTGGAGTGCAGTAGTGCGATCTCAGCCCACCACAACCTCCACCTCCCAGGTTCAAGCAATTCTGCCTCAGCCTCCCAAGTAACTGGGATTACCGGCATGCACCACCACTAATTTTATATTTTTAGTAGAGATGGGGTTTCTCAATGTTGGTCAGGCTGGTCTCGAACTCCTAACATCAGGTGATCCAACTGCCTCAGCCTCCCAAAGTGCTGGGATTACAGGCATGAGCCACTGCACCTGGCCAAACTCTTAGGGGTGGTTACCCCTGAAGAAAAGAATAAGATTGGGAAATTGAGCGGTGATAAAGGACTTTCACTTGCTAGATTATATACTTCTGAATTTTCTTAATTTATTCTAGTGAAAATATCTTGTGTTATATTTTTATAAGAAATAAAAGATTTTTTACATTCTGCCTTACCAATTTTCTTTTATTGTCAGTTGTTAATTTCCTTTTCCTTTTTTGTGTCATCATTTTTGGGTAACTGTACAATTACCTTTAAGTCAGATAGAGAAAGAAATAGGGAGATGGGGGAGAGAATTAAGAACTCCAATTTTATTTTAGTTGCATATTTAAAGCTAATATCTGGGATTTGGGATCAGAGATTCCCAATCGTCTACTTCTCTCATTAAATAACTATAGAGTGAGTTAAACAAACAAAAAACACTTTCCCTATGCCTGACAATATAACCAATTTATGAAGCAAGGAAAAGAAAATGAAGCTGATGCAAGCTGTGATGGTTCCTGGAATACCATCTCAAAATCAGAAATTGTAGAAATTACTCTGACATGAGAATTCAACCTTTGAGGGAAATATACTTTTTGTGACTAGAGGTTTCAGGTAGACAGCCAGATATACCCAAGGTTATGTGAATTTAAATGGGGAAGCTCAATACAGTTTCACAATGAGTTGCAGACTAGAAATTAGTTTTCAAGCCATGCTGCATTGCCATACATTTCTTCATTAGACTCCTGAATGAGGTGATAGGCTGGTGTTCATTTGCTCTGTTGCAAATCTTTGCTCTGCCTTTTGCATGAGAGATAACCCCCTAGATAATCAGCCTGATGAGCCCAGGGCTGGCTGCATTCCCATATGCAGGCTGAGGAGGCCCTGTGATAGTGTCACTATCTGGAGATTCTTAATAATTTTATCTTTGAATTTGTAAGTGAAGACCAATGGAACAATAGAGAACACACCAGAGGCATAGAGTCGCAGCTCACCTATGGCCATGCTTCCTGCTGTCTTCCCAGGAAGGGGTGTCAGCCACCTACTCCCCCATACCCTGGTGCCCAGGGCCCTTCCACCTTCCCCCCACTCCTTGCTGCTGCTCAGCAACTACTGCCACACTTTACCCCACAAGAGCCTGCGCTTGACTGTTGGGAGATTCAGGGTTGGGCATATATACTCTGTGGCATCTCAAGATACCTATCCCCACTTTAGGCTAGCGGCACCATAGTATGTTCAGCAGAAAATTCAGCAGGGCAAGCCTCCTAACTACCCACAAATCAGGTACTTTGCATGCCCTGTCATGGAGATAACAATAATATTGGGGTTTACCCATCTGCCATTGGTTGGTATAGTGGGTCCATGGGAAGGGTAGATACCTAGCTCAACTTCCCCACCCCTGGATGGAGCAAGGCATGTCAGTCTAGTGGCTGGTGGGATGGGAAACTGGGCAGCAGGTGTACATGTGCTGAGTTGCAGAGCAGCACCCCCACCTGTGAAGGTCTGCATCTGCCCCTTGAGTATCCTTGTGCCCAAGGTAGTCTGATATTAAATATCAAATAAAAAATGCCAACACAAGTAAAGAAAGAGGCCATGAAAAAAAAGCTTTATGTTTTAGTACCTTTAATGGTACTTTTTCCTGCTTTTTGAACAAGTGGCTCCCCATTTTTCACTCTGTACTAGGCTCAGCAAATTCAGTCTTATCTACAAAGCTCAGACAAGGGAACCATCTGTAGTGGACAGCTATTTCATTTGCCTCAGCACTGTTTTCCCTGTTCTGGCATTAGACTATCCCTTCTTTTCTGGGGTGAGGGAATAGGGGGACAAACGGTTGTTTCCCCACTCATACTATATGGTTCTGGAAGGTACTGATAATCACATTACCTCCCCAAACTCAGAGAGGTAAACATGTACCCTAAGCTGGATCAACGTGATCCAGGAGATAGGCAAATAGATCCAAGCTGGTTCAAAAAAAAAAAAACATTCTGTAATTTCCATTTTCATCAATATTTTGGACAAGATATCTTGAAAATCTTTTCTCTACAAAATATTTAGAAATTCCAAATAAAATGTGACGTATCTCCTGAGAAAAGTTCCTATTTGTCAAATTCAAATAAAGGAAAGACCAATGTTGTTTGGCCATAATTCTAAGTTGGTCATTCAATGCAAGCTCCGTGCCTCTTGGATTTTTCACCTACATAAGAAGATAAACAATATCTGGAAGCCTGTGAAACAGGTAATTAAAACTGAGACTGCCATAAAAAGTCTCCTTAGAACCTTGAAGGGGCTACATATTCACTGAGAGTGTAGACTAGAAAAAATTTCATCAAGCAAACCAAGAAAATAACAAAAAGCTTGTCAATTTCACCCTGAGCTAAGGTTAGAGGTATCTTCTCTACGAAACTATGATTTTGCCTTTATGAAAAGTTTGGTTTTCAAAAATATTTGAAAACCCTCAAGTCAAGAACTTAACATAAAAAGTGGTACTAGACTGATAAAATCAATGAGGTGCATAACAAAAGCAAATGAAAAATTTAGCTGACTAAACTCCCTTTAACCAAGGTCACAAGTATTTCCACAGTCCAAAATGAAAGGAGGGAAAGAAAACTCACAAAAAAAATAATTATTAGACTGAGACTACAAAATAAGTAGGCCTAAAATAATTTAAAAATATAAAATGAAATATAAAAAGACCAGAATTTTATAAAAATAACAGATTTGAAAAGTAAATCTTTCAAGAAATGAAAAATATAGCCATTCACTCATAGAGTAGGTTAGAGGGCAGACTAGACACAGCTGAAGAGAAAAATAGTGAATTGTAAGACATATCTGAAAAGCTAAAATAAAACAATATAGCAAGATAAAAAAGATGGAAAGTATGGAAGATAAATTCAAAAGTTTGGAGGGTAAAGTAAAAATGAACAACTTAAATCTGAAAGAGGGTCTATCAAGAAAGAATAAATGGAATGTGAACATAGAAGTGTTTAAAGGGACATTAGTTTAGAATTCCCATAATTATAGAAGCCACAAAGTATCCGATCAGTAACTAAGAGCCCTGAGTATAATAAATGAAACAAATTCACACTAGATGCATGAAATGCCAAAGATAAAAGAAGATCTTAAAAGGAAGGTGAGAAAAAAAATACCTACAAGAAAAATGACAGTTAGGCATACAACTCACTTCTCAACAGCCACAACAGATGCCCAAAGACTATAGAACAAGATCTTAAGAAAGATGAGAGAAAATAATTACCAACCTTGAATTGTACAGCCAGACTCCAAATTACTTGATGTAATTGCAGTTATCAAAAAGGATAAGAGTAGAGGAGAGGGAAAAAAGGAAAGAAGTGAGAGGAAGGAAGGAAAAAGAGGAATAAATGGGAAGAAAAGAATAAGAGGAGAGAGAAAGGACAGCCCTATCTTTTTTGTTGGAGAAGCTTGAAGAGGTAAGTCTGAAAGTTGTCAGTGGCCATTCCTCAAATGTATTAGATAAGTACTATTTGCACTGAAGTCTTCAGTCTCTTTATTCCTGAAGTCAGTCCCACTTCTGCCTTCCCTATAGTTTAGTCAAAGGTCTCAGTTAATACCTAAACAAGTTCAAGTTGGTTTTCTGACCCTTGCAACTAAAAGAGATTTGACATACTTTGTAGACCTTTATGGACTAGGAATTATTCACATAGGAATAGCAAAGATGCTTGCTAGGTACCCTAGCTATCAAATACTGCTATCACATGTCAGAGTTTGACTTGAAGAAGGTGATATCCTTTGAGATTTGTTTACAGCAGATTTTAAATCTTAGGATGGCTTTCTTTTACTCTTCAGCACATTGACATGTAAGCTACTTCATCTTTAAATACATAAGAATTTATGGATTGTGACCTTTTAGAGACAGAAAGCACTGGAAACCAAAACCTCATCATTTATTCAGAACAAAAACAATTGAATTATTTGTCTAAGGGAGATGGATATTTGTCTTAAATACTGACATTAAGAGTAATGCAATTAAAAGGAAAGTAGCTTCCATCCGGTACAGATTGTGACAAATACTGTCTGGCTAAACCAAAGGAGATAAATAGTACACCGTGATGAGGAAAACAAAGTCTAAAATGTAAACATTTTGAGATGTTTATTCTGCAAATTAAGAACAAACATTTTTTGAAAGGTAGCATGAGGTCAGATAACAGTTTTATTCAGTGAGAGAAAAGCCTTATGGCAGACTACCAAATTTGTCAGGTTTCCAAATCCAGCTGTTATCTATGCCGGCATTTTGCTCACAAACCCCTCAGGTCCCATATGGCTTGGATGAGAGCCTTTGCTTTGCTGTAGACCTTGTTAAGTAGTGTTAGAGGTAGTCCCACTTTGGGACTCCACAAAGCCTCAAGTTCTCATCTCATCCAAGTTCCTACTGGGTAAGTTTAATAAAGTATCATTTGCCATTCCTCTGAGAAAGCAAAGGGCTGCAGCTCTCCAATGCTCAGCACAAGGCTGTGCTGCTTTCACCACCTCCACTAACTTTCAGTCCTTTTCCCTTAAGTGTGTGTGGTTCTCCCCCATTACCTCCAATTTGAAAATATTTCTGTTATTTGAGAAAAAAAATCACTTTTATCTCTTTATCTACCGTAGCTCATCTGTCATAGCTTCAGGCACTATAAACTTTTCTTCCAAACAAATGGAACTGTTAACTTTATAAATGTTACAAAAGTACAAGGAAATTCCAGGTTTCCTTCCTAGAACTCTTCAAAATCCTCCATTAAATAACTGCAAATCAGGACATCTTTTTATTCAGTCTGTCAACATCCATCCACAATTCCCAGGTTGGCTAGCATTACAAATGCTTCAGTCAGTGTTTGTTTAAAGTTCTTGATATACCCAATCTCACATGACTGTTTACTCACTAACATTACTTAGCAAGCCCTTTTTATTGACCAACTAAAGAAAATTCCACTATCTATCTCTTATGGACACAGTAGAATTTTTATAATATTCCTGCCTAAGGGCAAGCATGTTTCACCTAAGTCATTCATAGTATAGACAGAGTGTGTGCATGTGCACATGTATGTGTATGTGTGTGTTGGAACTGGGGATTCATATTTGATATTTACCTTAAGTTGGATACTAGCTATGTTTCATGCTCAAAGAAAATAAAATCACATTCTTCTCTGTTCCTCGCTACTCACTACACACAATTTGCATCAACTGTCAAAGAATTACAAGATTGAAGATTCATTATACTGTATTGTACCTGAGAGTCCCAGAGATAAGATGTATTTTGATCTAAACAGCAGCCTTCCATATTATGAAACCCAGCTCCAGGAGGAGAGTCAGCCCTAGACCTTGAGAGGAAGTTTGTAGAAATATTGATATGGTGAACAATGATTCCAGCTTGACTTCTACTTAATATTCAGGATAGATTAAAATGACCTTGTAAATCAGGCAGCAAGTATGTATTAAGCGATTACAGGAACTGGCATTGCACCCACCTCTGTTATCTGAAAATCTGACACATCATGGAAAGCTCTTCTTGGTTATCAAAACTTTGATGGGAGGGAGCATTAACTCATAAAAACAGTACACACATTGCCAGAACACCCAGGAAAGCACTTACGTCTCCAGAAGACACACAAATGGTCCTGGATTTTACTCTAAAGAACCCCAGAATTCTCTAGCCATCTACCTGGTCCAAAGTGCTTAGCAAATTACAGAAAAGGTCTTCTTTTTTTCTTTTTTTCTTTTTCTTTTGAGACGGAGTCTCACTCTTTCGCCCAGGCCGGACTGCAGTGGCACGATCTCGGCTCACTGCAAGCTCCGCCTGCCAGGTTGACGCCATTCTCCTGCCTCAGCCTCCCAAGTAGCTGGGCCTACAGGCAGCTGCCACCGCGCCTGGCTAATTTTTTGTATTTTTTTAGTAGAGACGGGGTTTCACCGTGTTAGCCAAGATGGTCTTGATCTCCTGACCTCATGATCCACCCGCCTCGGCCTCCCAAAGTGCTGGGATTACAGGAGTGAGCCACCGCGCCCGGCCAAGAAAAGGTCTTCTTTAAACTTCTTAGTTTTAACTCCAGCCTGGGAGGCCAAAGGCCACGTGGTACACCACCTTCCACCCTTCCAAAGATTCTGGGTTCCAAAATCAGTGCTTAACAGAGCTTGTCATGGGCGCAAGAGTGAAGTAAGCAATGATAATCTTTGATGTTTTTCCTTATTTTATTCACCAACAACTTCCCAGGCCTGTCCTACCTCTTATCTGCTTTGCATTCCATCCCTTTTCCTTAGAGAACTAACTAAATCTCTCT
Organism: Pan paniscus; assembly: GCF_029289425.2. Taxonomy (NCBI): domain Eukaryota; kingdom Metazoa; phylum Chordata; class Mammalia; order Primates; family Hominidae; genus Pan; species Pan paniscus. The sequence continues at coordinate 115,187,580 of NC_073255.2, read as the reverse complement.
ATAAAGAAATGAACAATCTATGCTAATGTGTTCATTTCGATTATGAACATACACGGAAAGTAAGAATTCTGGTATCATTTCTGTAAGTATAAAATAATGAAAAAAGAGAGACACAAATTTAGAGTCAGAGAAACCTGAGTTCAGATTCATTGTCTACACTCTGTATTTGAATGATCTTAGGCAAGATATCTACTTTATCTGAGCCTCCCTCTCTTTTCCTATAAAATAATGAATAACATCATTCTATCTCATTTCAGACAATTTTTTAAACTTTTTATTTTGAGATCATTGAAGATTTGCATGAAGATGTAACATACAATACAGAGGAATTCTATGTAGCCTCTATTCTGTTTTCCCCCAATGGCAATATCTTGAAAAATTATAGAATAATGTCGCAACCAGGAAATTGGCATTGATGTAATTTACCAACCTTATTCAGATTTCAGCCATTTTTATTCATCTGTGTGTCTGTATGTCCATTTAACGTTTTTTCCTTTTTTTTTAAATTTGAGTCAGAGTTTCACTCTTATTGCCCAGGCTGGAGTGCAATGACATGATCTTGGCTCACTGCAACTTCCGCCTCCCGAGTTCAAGTGATTCTCCTGCCTCAGCCTCCCGAATAGCTGGGATTACAGGCATGTGCCACCACGCCCATCTACTGTTTGTATTTTTAGTAGAGACGGGGTTTCTCCATGTTGCTCAGGCTGATCTAGAACTCCCAACCTCAGGTGATTCTCCACCTGTGCCTCCCAAAGTGCTAGGATTACAGGTGTGAGCCACCATGCCCAGCCTGTATGTGTATTTAATTTTATACAATTTTATCCCATATGTAGATCTATGTGACTACCACCACAGTCAAAATACATAACAAGTCCATTATAACGATCCTTCATTCTACTTTTATAGGCACCCCTACCTACCTCCCATCCTCTCCCTGCCAACCACAAACCTATTTTCCATCTCTAAAAGTTTGCCACTACAAGAATGCTGTATAAATGAAACTTTACAGTATATAATCTTTTGGTATTGACTATTTTCACTCAGCATAATTCCCTTGAGATCTATCCAACTTGTTTCATGTATCAATAGTTGCTTTTTATTACAACAAAGGTTGGGGACTGCTGCTGTAGTACATCTATGGTAATGCATGCCCATGTAAAATTGCATACATATACCATATGTACATCTATGCCATAGATGTACTACAGCAGCAGTCCCCAACCTTTTTGGCACCAGGTACCAGTTTCATGGAAGACAGTATTTCTACAGACAAGGTGAGGGGTATGGTTTGGGGATGAAAATGTTCCACCTCAGATCTTCAGCCATTAGAGTCTAATAAGGAGCACACAACCGTGATCCCTTGCATGTACAGTTCACAATAGGGTTTGCACTCCTCTGAGAATTTGATGCCGCTGCTGATCTGATAGGAAGCAGAGCTCAGGTGGTAATGCTTGCTTGCCTGCAACCTCCATCCCTTGTGTGTACAGTTTACAATAGGATTTGCACTCCTCTGAGAATCTAATGCTGCTGCTGATCTGATAGGAAGCGGAGCTCAGGTGCTAATGTTTTCTTACCCACCCCTCACTTCCAGCTGTGCTACCCAGTTCCTAACAGAACACTGACCAGTACCAGTCCACAGCCCAGGGGTTGGGGACCCATGTACTACAGATTATTTAATCATTTGCTCATTGAAGGAGCTGTTTCCAGTGTTTGGCTATTATGAATAAAGCTGCTATCAACATTCACGGACAGGTTTTTGTGTGAATATTAGTTTTTATTTTTCTGAGATAAATAAATAGCAATTGCTGAATCATACATTAAACATGTTTAGTTTTGAAAGAAACTGCCATACTGTTTTCCAGAATGGCTGTTCATTTTCCATTCCCCCTAACAATGTATGAGGCTCAAGTTTCTCCATATTCCCCAGAATTGGTATTATGACTATGTTTTTGTTTTAGTGTTCTGAAAATTGTATAATATTTCTTTGTGGTTTTAATTTGCATTTTCCTAATGAAAATGATATTGAACAGCTTTTCATGTGCTCATTTGTATATCCTGTTGTGAAACGTCTCTTCGTGTTTTCTGCCCATTTCTAATTGGATTGTTTGGATGTCTTACTGTAAAGTATTGAGAGTCCTTTATATATTCTTGATATTAGTCCTTTGCTGAATATGTGGTTTGAAAATATTTTTGCCAGTCTATAGCTTATCTTTTCATTATCTTCACAAGATCTTTAGCAGAGCAAAAGTTTTGAATTTTGAAGAGGCCTAATCTAGCAATTTTCCTTTTTTGGATTTTGCTTTGGATGTGAAGGCTAAAAACTTTTCCCCTAGGCCAGGTGCGGTGGTTCGCACCTGTAATTCCAGTACTTTGGGAGGCCGAGGCAGGCAGATCACTTGAGGTCAGCAGTTTGAAACCAGCCTGGCCAACATGGTGAAACCCCGTCTCTACTAAAAATACAAAAAATTAGTCCAGCATGGCGTGTACCTATAATCCCAGCTACTCGGGTGGCTGAGGCAGGAAAATCGCTTGAACCAGGGAGGCGGAGGTTGCAGTGAGCTGAGATCGCACAACTGCACTCCAGCCTGGGTGACAGAGCAAGACTCTGTCTCAAAAAACAAACAAACAAACAAAACCAAAAAAACAACTTTTCCCCTAGCCCTAGATCCTAAAGATTTTCTTCCATATCATAAGAGTATCTTTTTAAACAAAAAAGAGCTGCCCATGTGTGAGTTATCAATCTTCTCAGCAGCTTCTTTTTGTCAGTGTTGTTCTATCCTTTTTAGATGCTCTCTGAGGCAAAACTTAGTTTTTAAAGAAAACTCTAAACCAGTTCCACTTTGGTCTAGGGGATTGTTAAAGCCAGAATAAAACAGCCTGTGTTCTAAAGACACAAACTATGAAGGTAATGTGCTGGTATTTTAAGTAGATCTATTAAATGTTTATTGAGTGCCTGCTATGTATGAGTTAGCCAATTTCTAGAACTTAGGGAAATGAAGATAAATAAGGTCAGGTCCCTGCGTTACAGGAGCTCAACATCAAACCAAGAAACTGGTGCCAGAACAGCACAGAAACTCACGCATATAGAACTTAACCACAAAATGACTATTTCCTCAAATTCAACAAACATTTATTGGGCACTGTGTACTAGACATTATATCTGAGAATACGAAGATTAACCCTACTGAGGCCCTGGCAGGAGAAGCTTCTTTTCAATGGAAGAGATAGAGCTGTAAATAATATCCACAATATAAGGAAACGATGGTGTAGTAGAAAAAGCAAAGAGTTTGAAAAATCCCAGTTCTGACACCTACTACTTGTGTGAAGGTTGTTTAATATCTTTGAGCCTGAGAGTTATCCCTTATACAATGGAGATGCTAATACATAATTTACAGCTTTGTAATGAAAATTCAGCTAGAATATATGTAGATAGTCTTTCATCTAAATAAAGTCAACGAGATTTGGTGATTGATGGGATAGATTTGGGGTGGTGGAAAGAATGCAGTGCAGGGTGGTTCCCGGGTTTCTGGTCTCTGACAGCACAACTGATTTGCTGTTGTCCTTGTACATTGTCTGGGGGTTTATCCTAGGTTTTAGTTGTAGTGGAGCCACCAACAGCCAACATACATACAGACTAGAAGAACAACTCTAGTGGTTTTGTTCAGAGGCATAGGCAGATGTGGTCAGGGGTGGGGGAGAAATTATAAGAAGGCCTAGAAGATGAAGACAGTGGTGCCTGTGTAGCCTCCAGGGAAGATGCTCAACAGATAGCTGAAAAAAAAAATCTGAACTTAACGTAAAAGTTTAGCCTGGAAATAGTCATTAGCATATAGTCATCCATCTTGATGACATCAACTACGATATTCTAGAATACCATCTATCTACATAAGAAGGCAGCTGGATATTTCAGAATTTTTCCAGTCCAGCCAGGCACAGTGGCTCACACCTGTAATCCCAGCACTTTGGGAGGCCAAGGCGGGCGGATCACCTGAGGTCAGGAGTTCAGGACCAGCCTGGCCAACATGGTGAAACCCCGTCTCTACTAAAAATACAAAAGTTAGCCAGGCATGGTGTCAGGTGCCTGCAATCCCAGCTACTCAGGAGGCTGAGGCAGGAGAATCACTTGAACCTGGGAGGCAGAGGTTACAGTGAGCAGAGATCGCACCATTGTACTCCAGCCTAGGGGACAAGAGTGAGACTTCATCTCAAAAAAAAAAAGAATTTTCCAGTCCTTGGGACCTGATCACCCCAGGCTTCAGTCTGGACTTTTAAAAACACTTCTTTCTAATTCAGCCAAAATTTATCTTTGCCCTATTACAAGTCTTTTTTAGAAATGTAAAGGTCACACCTAAATATATGTACTGTACTCCATTTTTAAAATTTCCACTTATGGATCATGCTTTTCTGGACTTTATTCAGTACACTGCAACCTGTAGAGTTCCTTATATTTAGATGGCACACTTTAGTTTGCAAAACCCTTTCCTACACATCAAATCATCTGATTCTTACAAAAACTCTTCTAAATGCAGAAACTCAGGCTCAAATTGCTGACATGACTTGACTAAACTGACACAGCTAGCAAGTGGAAGATCTGGGAGTCAAGCTCACTTCTCCTGACTCCTAAGCCAGCACTTTTACCAACTGGTGGCTGGGTGAAGCCCAGGCCCAGCCTATCACACTAACTTGGCCTCCCAGAATCAAACTTGGTGCACTCTGATGGCTTCAATATTCTGAAAGGCTGGTGGAAACTCTACCTAAGTCATGAAGTGTTAGGGAAAATGGAAACCCCCTAAAATCTAGTTGAACATTAGGAATTAGGGTGAGATAAGCGACCAGCTCATGTTCCCAAAAAAGATGGCATGGTGGCCGGGCACGGTGGCTCACGCCTGTAAACCCAGAACTTTGGGAGGCCAAGGCGGGTGAATCACGAGGTCAGGAGATCGAAACCATCCTGGCTAACACGGTGAAAACCCGTCTCTACTAAAAATACAAAAAATTAGCCAGGCGTGTTGGCAGGCGCCTGTAGTCCCGGCTACTCGGGAGGCTGAGGCAGGAGAATGGTGTGAACCCAGGAGGCGGAGCTTGCAGTGAGCCAAGATCGTGCCACTGCACTCCAGCCTGGGTGACAGAGCGAGACTCCGTCTCAAAAAAAAAACGAAACAAAAAACGATGGCATGGCACTAAGAAATTCTTTTATTCCTTCATGATTTAGTTATGCATTTTGATCAATATTTTGTCTCACATATATGAGAAAAGCAATGCCTAAAACAGATTTGTGAACTGCCAAGAATATCCATTTTCATTCATTTGTCTCTCTTTTTACTAAAGGTCAGTTAATCAAAGAATGTGGTATCCATGATCAGTCTGAAATTATTAAAGACCTCAGAGATATGCAGCTGTGATCTCTGAACTGAAAAGCCCTCGCTTGTTCTCCAGGAACAATAACAACAACAAAAAGATGAGTCAGTTGACACTGTATACAGCTTCCATTGTCTTTGTAAAGAACAATTTATTATCTCTTGTCTCGGGTAGCTGTCATCTGCCTGGGGATTTGATGAATAGAGTATATAAAAGTGTGGGCATCAGTAAATTAGCCAGTGATTCAGACCTATTGGAAGGTCACATCTCATTTTTCATGCCTAGTTGAAAATCTGAAGTGTTAACAGTGTAGGATACCCCAAAACAGGCTTGCAGCCCTGAATACAAGTTACATTTTCATCAGTAATTTAATACTAAATTTATTATTTGATAATAAATATATTTAAAACTCAAAACCCTAGGTGTTTTAAGTTTTTTCTTACAAGCTGTATTACTTTACAAATATGGTGAAGTTTAACAGGATTTTAAGAGGTTTTTGATTAATGATTGGTCCCAATTATAAACTAATTTAATTAGATCCTTTAGATATTTTAACCTGCATTTATAAATGTAACATATTTGATTACCTTGTAAAGGGTACTTCCATTCCCATCCTATGGCCATGCCCAGAGCAAGGAAATCTGGGAAATAACAGTCTCTACATAGGTGGCTATGTATCCAATTAAAACATGCAAGATTCTATTTTTAAAAGGAAAAGAGAAAACATTGGGCACTGGAGGGGGTATTAGCAGTCTCTGTCATATCCATGTTCTTCTGAGGAGTTAGTCCAATAGCTTACCCCTCCCAGCCTTATTGTTTCCCAGCAGCCCCCTTAGAGTGCAGCGCTTTTTTTTTTTCCTTGAGACGGAGTCTCATTCTGTCGCCCAGGCTGAAGTGCAGTGGCGCGATCTCTGCTCACTGCAAGCTCCGCCTCCTGGGGTCATGCCATTCTCCTGCCTCAGCCTCCCGAGTAGCTGGGATTACAGGTGCCTGCCACCACGCCCGGCTAATTTTTTGTATTTTTAGTAGAGACGGGGTTTCACTGTGTTAGCCAGTATGGTCTTGATGTCCTGACCTTGTGATCTGCCCGCCTCGGCCTCCCAAAGTTCTGGGATTACAGGTGTGAGCCACTGCGCCCGGCCCCACAGCGCTTCTTTTGTAATTACTGTGGCAGCTTTGACCACATAAATGTTCCACGTGTACTCAGAGTATGGCTCTGGCCTCAGTATAAATTCTCTAGGTGATTGCATCTTTCTCTTTCAATTGTTATCTACAGATTAGAACTCAAATGAAAATACTGCTACAATTCTGCCAGGTATACCAACTCAGTGCAATAGAATATGTCCATAGAAATTATCTCCAGTGCTAATCTCTGTATAAGGTCTTAAATGTGGAGGATTTTCACACTTGTCCTTTGATAATTCTCTGTACTCATAACCTTGGTTTTGGGCAGCTAAGAAGATGAAAATTAGAAAATCAACATAAGGTCAAAATTCAGCATTTAAAAAGCCAAACAAAACTCTTCATTAAAGCATTTCTGATGAAGGATATTTCTACTTAGTATGGAAGAAAAGTGTACACAGATGATGGTTGAGTTTGTTTTGTAGCTATATATATATAATGAGTCAAATTTAAATCAAAATAATCAGCTTATTTTCTTAAAGGTCTTTGCCATTTTCTAAAAGATTACATTTTCAAACTACTGTTTAGCTTGGAGGGATTTTTTTCCCATCAACTTTGCTTGACATTTGATAAAGTTATTTCTTTTTGATAGTTTAATAAATCTTTAGTCTTTCCTGTATCAATAACTTGAGCTCAAATGTAGAAAGGAAAAGCAAAGATGATTGGGAAAGGAAAGACAGAATAACATAAGAGAAAAGAATAATAGAATAACCAAAGTTCCTCTCCTTTATCACAAATAAGTATTTGTTTTCATAATACACATCATTCATACTACTTTCCATTATCCCTACAAATTCCTGAATCCACCATGTGAAAAGTCATTATATTTCTTTTTTTTTTTTTTTGAGGCGGATCACTTTACCATTATGTAATGCCCATCTTTGTCTTTGTCTTTTTTTGTTGTTGTTGTTGAGATGGAGTCTTGCTCTGTCCCCCAGGCTGGAGTGCAGTGGTGGGATCTTGGCTCACTGCAAGCTCCGCCCCCTGGGGTCATGCCATTCTCCTGCCTCAGTCTCCTGAGTAGCTGGGGCTACAGGCGCCCACCACCACGCCCGCCTAATTTTTTTTCATTTTTAGTAGAGATGGGGTTTCACCATGTTAGCCAGGCTGGTCTCAATCTCCTGACCTCGTGATTCGCCCACCTTGGCCTCCCAAAGTGTTGGGATTACAGGCGTGAGCCACCGTGCCGGGCCGAAAAGTCATTATATTTCAAACAAAAACCTCCTGTTGACATTGCATACGTATTTTTATTTTACATTATTTGCAAAGATTTTGCTACCATTATAGATTTTTAAATGTTATAATAATTAAAAATTCAAGTTTCTCTATTTAAAAAATCACTTATTTCTACATCAACCTAGAGGTAGAGAGTCACTATTTCTTATTCCTTATTTGCTTCCTTTCTGACTGATTGAGCATGAGCAGTTGGATCTGTTTCCTGAGTCCTTTTACTTGCTTTCAGGAGCTGTCTAGTTCATTTGTGTAGTAGCTCAGAAGGAGGAGAGCTAGTCAGTGCAAGGGAAGAGATGGATTCAGCTAAAACCACAGGTGTGCCTCAGGGAGTCTAGAAATTGCTCATGGCATTGTCTGTAGGAACATTCTGCAGTTTTCTGACGACAGGCTCCGAAAGTTTTTATTAGATTCTCAAAGGTATCTACAATCCAAAGTAGGTTTAAAACTATGGCCTCTGTTCCTTCTGTAAGTTGTCAAGGGCATAGTTGCACCTTTAAGAGAGTCGCCATATTCTAGGTCTTCTTCCTCCACCTGTGGGAGGCATGATGAAGTCTGGGAGAAACACGATAGGAGTGTTTGCTGTGGCTAGAAAGGGCTAGAGTGGCCATAGTAGTAAGAGTCAATGCAACCCAGAAGCGCCTGCCCATCTCATCCAGCCTCGGCTAACTTCATTTCTCCACTCAGCACTTCAGGTTCTCCTACTGTAAAGTATGTATTTGGGGCAGGTAAACACTACCTAGCCCTTATTTCATCAAATGTGTATATTAGGTGGCAATTTACATATAGGAGTATACCAAACTGTTAGCTTCCTGAGGGCAGAAGCCATCTTTTCTCCTTCCTGGTCTCCTGCCATCTTGTAGAGCACCTCACATATAATGAATGTCCCATAAACGTTTATTGAATTGAATTAAGTGTTAAGAATTAGACATGTTTTATATTGTGTGTTTATCAGGTCACTTGAGATTTATATAAAATCCTGTTTCTTTATTAAACAAGCAAAATTTCCCTTGGGCTTCAAGTACTGTACAAAAAACAAATTCAATTAAATCTAGCAGCAAAATTCTCTACAGACAAAAGAGCACATCTATATCCATTAGGAAATCCTTTCCACCTGACGTAGGAATGAACCTCATACATACCAGCTCTCCCTTCAGTTCTTCTGTAAACCTGGATGTGTGAACATATCCAGAAAAAAAGTCTAACTCACAGAAAATGACCAGCCTTTGATCTGCTGAGATTTGAATCACAGAATATTTATATTCTTCTATTTATTATTATAGTTGATGTTTAACATGATTCATCAACCTAATCTTACATATTTAATTGGTTTCTGTTCTTGTAGCTTCTTTCCCCCTTAGAGTGCGAAGACTCTGAATAAATAAACTTAAAATTAAATATCCTAACCCTGAGTAATTGATAAGGAGAATGGAAACAGCAAACAGGTGAGCAAAAAAAAAAAAAAAGAAAACAGAAGGAAATTAAAAGTGAAGGAAGTATATGCAGTCCAAGCGCTTTATCTTATCTCCTGGGGTTTTATTTCGTCTGTTTGATGTCATTGCAAATATTTGCTGAGTACCTAAGTTAGGCTCTGTGCCAGGCATAAGAAGCATGACAATGAAGAAGACAAGGATCTTGAACTCAACCACTGGGGGACACAAACAAATCACTTTTTATAAAATAAGACAAAAGAAAATGAATTCTGAATAATTGCAAATAAGTGGGCATGCCCATGAAAGAATAATTCATTCAGACTAGAGACCTGGGAAAGTTTAACAAAGAAGGTATCTAAAGTAGTGAACTCTAATATTTCAGAAAAGAGGAAGTTTCTGGCACTTAGATCCAGAGACAAGAAACTCTGGGTCTAGTGTAACAAACTGACCTTGGCCTAGATAGAGAAGTAGTTGCTCCAATCCCTTTCCTGCTGTGAGTTTTGATGTTCACTACCTGCAGTGTGACAGTGGAGGTGTGGGGGAGGGAGAGAAAAAGAAAGAAGGGAATTGCTAAGTGAAAGCAAAATAGTGGCTTGCAAAATAGTGACCTGCACATATTCAATTTAGAATAGGATTTATCAGGCCAGGTGTGGTGGCTCAAGCTTGTAATCCCAGCACTTTGGGAGGGTGAGATGGGCAGATTACCTAAGGTCAGGAGTTCAAGAAACCCCGTCTCTACTAAAAAGATACAAAAATTAGCCGGGCATGGTGGCGGGCGCCCGTAATCCCAGCTACTTGGAAGGCTGAGGCAGGGAGAATTGGTTGAACCCAGGAGGCAGAGCTTGCAGTGAGCTGAGACTGTCTCAAAAAAAAAGAAAAAGAATAGGATTTATCTAACCCACCTTCAACCTCAGCATGTTAATTTCGTTCTGATTAAATCATATTTACACCAAGCAACTCCATCCCACTTGCCAACCATGTGAACACATGCACACACACACACACACACACACACACACAGACATACCTCTACCTTAGAGTTCATGTACTCATAACTTTGGCTTCTAAATATCTCAAGCATTAAGATTTAACTCCATGACTAACTACTAATAAGAACCATCCTCATGCCCTGCCCCACTAAATAACCCCACCCCAACCCTCTCTCTCCTAAAAACTGTCTAAAAACCCCTCTTCAAAACAGCCAAGAAAGATTCCTGCATTCAGGCAATAGCCAAGGAACATTTTCAATGTTTAGTGAGTTAAGGTCTCAAAAAGAAGAAATGCAACTTTATTTAAAAATGCACGTGTAGTTTTTTATTTTTATTTAAATTAAAGGAAATGTTCACATTGCAATAGAAAAAAACCTAAATGTCTAAAAATGGGGAATAGTCAAATATTGATACCCACATATATTAAAATACTATGTGGCTGTTAAAAATTATTTAGAAAAACAATTAAAGATGTTGGCAATATACAGTACATGATAAATTAAGTGAAAGAAGTAAATTATAAAACAAGATATAGAACATAATTGCATTATTTTTAAAGTATGTATATTAACAGAACAAAGATTGGAAAGATAAACATCTAAATAAGATGTGATGGGATTGCAGGCCAAGTGTGGTGGCTCACGCCTGTAATCCCAGCACTTTGGGAGGCCAATGCGGGCAGATCACGAGGGTCAGGAGATCGAGACCATCCTGGCTAATACGGTGAAGCCCCATCTCTACTAAAAATACAAAAAAAAAATCGCTGGGCATGGTGACGGGCACCTGTAGTCCCAGCTACTCGGGAGGCTGAGGCAGGAGAATGGTATGAACCTGGGAGGTGGAGCTTGCAGTGAGCCGAGATCACGCCACTGCACTCCAGCCTGGGCGACAGAGCGAGACTCCATCTCACAAAAAAAAAAAAAAAAAAAAAAAAAAAAGATGTGATGGGAATGTGAATGATTTTTTATTTCCTTTATACTTTCCTGCATTTTCCAAATTTTTAAGCAAAAACACATATTACTTTTAAAGTAATTATAAAGGTCAAAATTGTTTAAACAACCCAGGAAAACTGTTTTTCCACTTCCTACTCAAATATACTGCTTTTGAATCTCACTTTTGACTCGAAATAAATGAGGTGGCTGTTGGTTCAGGTACAGGGAATCAAGTTACAAAATAATTTTCCCTTTCTTTAGGCAAAATCCATCATCCTACAGATAATTCTCTATCTATCCCCCAGGGTGTCCTCTTTCCCTGCCTATCCTTATCTGCTGGTATGAGAGAGATAGAGACACCCCTCTCTGCCTCCAAAGAACTTATTACCATAATTGGCCCCATCTATGCCCAAGTGCCCAATTTCTAGGCTTCCTTCGTCTCAGATCCCACAGGGAACAGCCTCTTTTAGTTCAGAGACAAAGACGTGTCTTCAGGGTGAAAATACAAAAAATAAAAGATACACAGAAGCCTCTGGGGGTTACATGTGCCTCTTAGACGTAAACAGTTATTATGTAATGTGAAAAACTTCCCTTTGCTGGAAACTGCTTTATTCCACCAAAGACTCAACACACAAGTGACAGAGTATGTTTGTGCCTTTGTTCTTGGTTGGTTCTGATCTAGAGGCTAAGGTTTATTTATTTTTTATTTTTATTATTATTATTATTGTTATTTTGAGACGGAGTCTCGCTCTGTCGCTCAGGCTGGATTGTCCCAAAGCAAAATTCACGAAGAGGCTTCTCTGCTTTTTGCCTATCAAAAAGTAATTCCAGCAGAAATGGCTTGCTTTCCCCATAGGGCAGTTTGGATTGTATGTATGCCTATGACTAGTATCAGGTGCAGAAATATTTATTTGGGAGAGTTAAGTTTTCTTATATTGTTTCAGGATGATTTTCCTCCTGATTGTATTCAACTACCTTCTCTTGCTTTCCTCTTTCTAGGCACGTAGTCAGTGATCAATTTCTGCAAACTTCGTAAGAGGTAGCTCTTAAGAATAGACATTTTCCACAAAGTACAGTCTTTGTTTACATATTATGTGCTCTAGGCATAAGAGCATCTTAAGAAGATACTATATAAAACAAAAACATTTCCAGTTCTAATAGGAATATATTCCTAATGGCAGCATTCTAGAGGCTATGAAAGTTGTTATGGAAGGAGTGTATTTTAAGCAAGGTCCTCCTGTATTCCCTTAAAACATTCCTCTCTGTAGACTTTTCCTTCCTGCCAGCAGGCCGAGGCTCTGCTCCAGACTTGGAATCAGAAGAGCCGTAAGCTGTTTCTCCAGGGGTTGGAATGAATGGGAATTGATCTACCTGCGGTCTTGGTGAATCAGCTTGTGACCAGTCGAAGTTATCTGCAAGACTAAAAGTGCACTCAATTTCATGCCCTTGAGGGACCCTGAAATGCTCCCACATTTTTCAAGCAAGCATCCAAGGAAACTCCAACATTATCTCACTGCGTACAGTTTTCCTATGACTTTGACTTAATCACAATGTAGTGACTTAATCACCCTATCTTTAGCCAAAGGAGTTGGGCCACTTGGCTCAATCCTGATACAGCCGCAATCTTTGTGAGATAAACTGCCCTATCGCAGACCTTGAGGGTCCACCAACATAAGATCAACTATTCAATAGGATGCCCAGTATCCTCTACTAAGGAAAAAGTTAAGATCTGTATTTTCATTTATTTATTTAACAAACATTGATTGAATACCAACTGTGTCAGGAATTCTTCTAGGTGCTAGAAATTCAGCAGTACAAAGCAGGAGCTGGTGAGAAAAATATCCCTGCTCTAATGGAATCTCCTGCTACTGAGGCAAAACAGATGATAACATAAGCAAGTAAAACGTGTACATGTTAGTTGGTGATTACTATGAAGAAAAATAGGGCCAGGCGCGGTGGCTCATGCCTGTAATCCCAGCACTTTGGGAGGCCAAGGTGGGCGGATCATGAGGTCAGTAGATAGAGACCATCCTGGCTAAAACAGTGAAACCCCATCTCTACTAAAAATACAAAAAAAAATAAAATAAAATAACCGGGCGTGGTGGCGGGCGCCTGTAGTCCCAGCTACTTGGGAGGCTGAGGCAGGCGAATGGTGTGAACATGGGAGGCGGAGCTTGCAGTGAGCCAAGATCATGCCACTGCACTCCAGCCTGGGCAACAGAACGAGACTCCGTCTCAAAAAAAAAAAAAGAAAAGAAAAAGAAAGCAGGGAGGCCAGGCATGGTGGTTCATGCCTGTAATCCCAGAACTTTGGGAAGCCAAGGTGGGTGGATCACTTGAGGTCAAGGGTTCGAAACTAGCCTGGCCAACATGGTGAAACCCCATCTCTACTACAAATACAAAAATTAGCCAGGCATGGTGGTGCGCGCCTGTAATCCTAGCTACCTGAGAGGCTAAGACAGGAGAATTGCTTGAACCCGGGAGGCAGAAGTTGCAGTGAGCCGAGATCGTGCTGCTGCACTCCAGCCTGAGTGACAGCGTGAGATTCCACCCCAAAAAAATAAAATAAAATAATAAAGCAGCGTAGGGGTGTGGAGAGATTCATGTCTTGGAGAGGGATAGAGTGGCCAGGGAAAGCTGCACTGAGAAGGTAACCACTGAGTACAGACATGAAAAGGAGACGAAGGAAGCCATGTAGGTATCTTAACAGGGAGCACCCCACACAGCAAGAATAGAAGTACAAGAGCCCTAAGGCAGGAGACTCCTACTGTGTCTGAAGAACAACAAAGAGGCCAGAGTGGCTAGAACCCAGTGAGCAAGAAGAGAGAAGTCAAGGATGAGATTAGAGAGGTCAAGGGGCAGGCATCACACTGACCATGTAGGGATTGAGGTTTTCCTCTGAGAGACATGAGAAGCCACTGAAAGAAAGCAGACTTATTTAACAGCCACACCCTGATTGTTGTGTTGACCAGACTGCAAGAAGGCAAGGGAAGAAGCAAGAGATCAGATAGAAGGTTTTATTTATTTGTTTTGGTTTTTGTTGAGACAGGTCTCGTTCCGTTGCTCAGGCTGGAGTGCAGTGTCATGATCATGGCTCACTGCAGCCTCAGCTTCTCGGGCTCAGTTGATTCTCCCACTCAGCCTCCCGAGTAGCTGGGACTACAAGTAAACACCACTATGCCCAGCTAATTTTTTGTAATTTTAGTAGAGGTGGGGTTTCACCATGTTGCCCAGGCTGTTCTCAAACTCCTGGGCTCAAGTAATCCACCTGCCTCGGCCTCCCAATGTGCTGGAATTACAGGCGTGAGTCACTGCACCTGGCCAAGATAGGTTTTTGCAAAAATTCATAGACCAAAGATGACAGTTGCTTGTACGAGGACAGTGGTAGTGAAAGTGGTAAGAAGTTTCAATACTATTCAACTAAACCTATCATTTATCTTTATTTGTATCATAGCTATACAGAAAACAGGTGTTAGTTCCCGATCCCTACTCCTAACTCCAGGGGAGTCTAAATAGGCTTTTATACTGACTGAATTAATATATAAGGGTGCCTACCCATTGACCTCTCTAACCTCATCCTTGACTTCTCTCTTCTTGCTCACTGGGTTCTAGCTACTCTGGCCTCTTTGTTGATCAGTAAAACAATAGTCAAAGGGTTAACTACTAGAAGGTTGACGAGTAAATTTAAATAGAATTTTCCATAACAAACACACAAGAGTAACTGTAATTTCCCACATTCAGTAGGTAAACAAGTATTATAAAATCAAGGTTAAGGGCAATATGCAATAAACCATTGTAGGTAAAATAGAGTTTTTGGGAAATATCTTGCAAATAGACTATGCAGCACTCATTTTATGATGACAAGATACAGAAAAGATAGAAATCTGAAAAGAAAGCATCCTCATTTCAGCCTTATAATCTGAGTGTCTTTAAGGCAGCTGATTTATAAATGGACTTCAAACTTCTTTCCTGACTCGAAAGGAAATGCAAACGGTAGCTCTTGGAGAATACAGAACACCAGGGCCAAGAATCTCTTTGTTCCTTCAAGCCTCTTCATTCAACATTGATTGAGACTTGCCGCCTCTATCATCAACTCTACCTCCGTGCAAGACTGAATCAAAGAATCTGGGGCTTGTAATTTTGAGTTCTATGTCTATGCTATGCTGTGCTATGCTATGCCATAAGAAGCTCTCCTCAAACAGAGAAAGTGGTCACTAGACCAGTTGGGTTTTTTCTTTGGAAATTTGAAATGGGAAAGATTTAAACAACTGGCAATTGCGGTAGAGAGAAGGAAAGAGCAGCTGAGTCATGTTAGGGTAGAGAGGCAGGACTGTGTAGAGCTCTGTGAATCCTGACCAGGATTCCTCTCCCTCTTGCTGCCTTAGGAATCCTAGCTTGAGGTAAGCTAAATGATTTGGCTTCTTGTAACTAAAACTACCTCCACAGGCACTGAGAAAAAGAATACTATCTGAGACTTATTTCCAATTTATGATGGAAGATACTTAGAGGAAAAAAAGTGATTTATCTTCAAAACTTGAAATGATTATTCTGGGAAATGATTTTTCTAGAAAAGGTGTAGGAAATCATTTCCTAGAAAAATCATTTCTAATATATAGTTCATTGGCTGGTGAGATAAGTTTTCCTAGAAAGCATTTGTCTAGGAAAAATGATTTTTCTGGGCTTGGTCTCAGACATCACTTCTTGTTACTATTTATTATACTTTAAGTTCTAGCGTACATGTGCACAATGTGCAGGTTTGATACATAGGTATACATGTGCCATGTTAGTTTGCTGTACCCATCAACTCGTCATTTACGTTAGGTATTTCTCCTAATGCTATTCCTCCCCAAGCCCCCCACCCCCCGACAGGCTCCAGTGTGTGATGTTCCCGGCCCTTTGTCCAAGTGATCTCGTTATTCGATTCCCACCTATGAGTGAGAACATGTGGTGTTTGGTTTTCTGTCTTCATGATAGTTTGCTGAGAATGATGGTTTCCAGTTTCATCAATGTCCCTGCAAAGGACATGAACTTATCCTTTTTTATGGCTGCATAGTATTACATGGTGTATATGTGCCACATTTTGTTCATGTAGTCTATCATTGATGGACATTTGGGTTGGTTCCAAGTCTTTGCTATTATGAATAGTGCTGCAATAAACATAAGTGTGCATGTGTCTTTATAGCAGCATGATTTATAATCTTTTGGGTATATACCCAGTAATGGGATTGCTGGGTCAAATGGTATTTCTAGTTCTAGATACTTGAGGAGTCACCATGCTGTCTTCCACAATGGTTGAACTAGTTTACAGTCCCACCAACTGTGTAAAAGTGTTCCTATTTCTGCACATCCTCTCCAGCATCAGTTGTTTTCTGACTTTTTAATGATTGCCATTCTAACTGGCACGAGATGGTATCTCATTGTGGTTTTGATTTGCATTTCTGTGATGACTGGTGATGATGAGCATTTTTTCATGTGTCTGTTGGCTGCATAGATGTCTTCTTTTGAGAAGTGTCTGTTCATATTGTTTGCCCAGTTTTGGATGGGGTTGTTTGCTTTTTTCTTGTAAATTTGTTTGAGTTCTTTGTAGATTCTGGATATTAGCCCTTTGTCAGATGGGTAGATTGCAAACATTTTCTCCCATTCTGTAGGTTGCCTGTTCACTCTGATGGTAGTTTCTTTTGCTGTGCAGAAGCTCTTTAGTTTAATTAGATCACATTTGTCAACTTTGGCTTTTGTTGCCATTGCTTTTGGTGTTTTAGTCATGAAGTCCTTGCCCATGCCTGTATCCTGAATGGTATTGTCTAGGTTTTCTTCTAGGATTTCTATGGTTTAGGTCTAACATTTAAGTCTTTAATCCATCTTGAATTAAATTTTGTATAAGGTGTAAGGAAGAGATCCAGTTTCAGCTTTCTACACATGGCTAGCCAGTTTTCCCAGCACCATTTATTAAACAGGGAATCCTTTCCCCATTTCTTGTTTTTGTCATGTTTGTCAAAGATTAGATGGTTGTAGATGTGTGCTGTTACTTCTGAGGCCTCTGTTCTGTTCCATTGGTCTATATATCTGTTTTGGTACAAGTAGCATGCTGTTTTGGTTACGGTAACCTTGTAGTATAGTTTGAAGTCAGGTAGCATGATGCCTCCAGCTTTGTTCTTTTTCCTTAGGATTGTCTTGGCAATGTGGGCTCTTCTTTTGTTCCATATGAACTTTAAAGTACTTTTTCTAATTCTGTGAAGAAAGTCATTGGTAGCTTGATGGGGATGGCATTGAATCTATAAATTACCTCGGGAAGTATGGCCATTTTCACGATATTGATTCTTCCTATCCATGAGCATGGAATGTTCTTCCATTTGTTTGTGTCCTCTTTTACTTCGTTGAGCAGTGGTTTGTAGTTCTCTTTGAAGAGGTCCTTCACATCCCTTATAAGTCATATTCCTAGGTATTTTATTTTCTTTGTAGCAATTGTGAGTGGGAGTTCACTCATGATTTGGCTGTTTGTCTGTTATTGGTGTATAAGAATGCTTGTGAGTTTTGCACATTGATTTTGTATCCTGAGACTGTGCTCAAGTTGCTTATCACCTTGAGGAGATTTTGGGCTGAGATGATGGGGTTTTCTAAATATACAATCATGTCATCTGCAAACAGGGACAATTTGACTTCCTCTTTTCCTCATTGAATACCCTTTATTTCTTTGTCTTGCCTGATTGCCCTGGCCAGAACTTCCAACACTATGTTGAATAGGAGTGGTGAGAGAGGGCATCCCTGTCTTGTGCCAGTTTTCAAAGGGAATGCTTCCAGTTTTTGCCCATTCAGTATGATATTGGCTATGGGTTTCTCATAAATAGCTCTTATTATTTTGAGATATGTTCCATCAATACCTAATTTATTGAGACTTTTTAGCATGAAGGGCTGTTGAATTTTGTCGAGGCCTTTTCTGCATCTATTGAGACAATCATGTGTTTTTTGTCATTGGTTCTGTTTATATGATGGATTATATTTATTGATTTGCATATGTTGAACCAGCCTTGCATCCCAGGGATGAAGCTGACTTGATCATGGTGGATAAGCTTTTTGATGTGCTGATGGATTCAGGTTGCCAGTATTTTATTGAGGATTTTCGCATTGATGTTCATCAGGGATATTGGTCTAAAATTCTCTTTTTTTGTTGTGTCTCTGCCAGGCTTTGGTAGCATGATGATGCTGGCCTCATAAAATGAGGTAAGGAGGATTCCGTCTTTTTCTATTGATTGGAATAGTTTCAGAAGGAGTAGTACCAGCTCCTCTTTGTACCTCTGGTAGAATTCGGCTGTGAATCTGTCTGCTCCTGGATTTCTTTTTGGTTGGTAGGCTATTGATTATTGCCTCAATTTCAGAGCCTGTTATTGGTCTATTCAGAGATTCAACTTCTTCCTGGTTTAGTCTTGGGAGGGTGTATGTGTCCAGGAATTTATCCATTTCTTCTAGATTTTCTAGTTTATTTGCATGGAGGTGTTTATAGTATTCTCTGATGGTAGTTTGTATTTCTGTGGGATCGGTGGTGATATCCCCTTTATCATTTTTTATTGTATCAATTTGATTCTACTCTCTTTTCTTCTTTATTAGTCTTGCTAGTGGTCTATCAGTTTTGTGGATCTTTTCAAAAAACCAGCTCCTGGAATCATTGATTTTTGAAGGGTTTTTTTTGTGTCTCTATCTCCTTCAGTTCTGCTCCGATCTTAGTTATTTCTTGCCTTTCTGCTAGCTTTTGAATTTGTTTGCTCTTGCTTCCCTAGTTCTTTTTTTTTTTTTTTTTTTTTTTTGAGACAGAGTCTCAGTTTGTTGCCCAGGCTGGAGTGCAGTGGCTCGATCTCAGCTCACTGCAAGCTCTGCCTCCTGGGTTCACACCATTCTCCTGCCTCAGCCTCCCGAGTAGCTGGGACCACAGGTGCCCGCCACCACGCCCAGCTAATTTTTTGTATGTTTTAGTAGAGACGGGGTTTCACCATGTTAGCCAGGATGGTCTTGATATCCTGACCTGGTGATCGGCTCGCCTTGGCCTCCCAAAGTGCTGGGATTACAGGCATGAGCCACCGTGCCTGGCCACTTCTCTAGTTCTTTTAATTGTGATGTTCGGGTATTGATTTTGGATCTTTCTTGCTTTCTCTTGTGGGCATTTAGTGCTATAAATTTCCCTCTACACACTGCTTTAAATGTGTCCCAGAGATTCTGGTACGTTGTGTCTTTGTTCTCACTGGTTTCAAAGAACATCTTTATTTCTGCCTTCATTTCATTATTTACCCAGTAGTCATTCAGGAACAGGTTGTTCAGTTTCCATGTAGTTGTGATATTTTGAGTGAGTTTCTTAATCCTGAGTTCTAATTTGATTGCACTGTGTTCTGAGAGACAGTTTGTTGTGATTTCTGTTCTTTTACATTTGCTGAGGAGTGCTTTACTTCCAATTATGTAGTCAATTTTAGAATAAGTGCTATGTGTTGCTGAGAAGAATGTATATTCTGTTGATTTGGGGTGGAACATTCTGTAGATGTCTATTAGGTCTGCTTGGTGCAGAGCTGAGTTCAAGTCCTGGATATCCTTATTAATCTTCTGTCTCGTTGATCTGTCTAATATTGATAGTGGGGTGTTAAAGTCTCTCATTATTACTGTGTGGGAGTCTAAGTCTCTTTGTAGGTCTCTAAGGACTTGCTTTATGAATCTGGGTGCTCCTGTCTTGGGTGCATATATATTTAGGATAGTTAGCTCTTCTTGTTGAATTGATCCCTTTACCATTATGTAATGGCCTTCTTTGTTTCTTTTGATTTTGTTGGTTTAAAGTCTGTTTTATCAGAGACTAGGATTGCAACCCCTGCTTTTTTTTTTTGCTTTCCGTTTGCTTGTTAGATCTTCCTCCATCCCTTTATTTTGAGCCTATGTTCTGCACATGAGATGGGTCTCCTGAATACAGCACACTGATGGGTCTTGATTCCTTATCCAATTTGCCAATCCGTGTCTTTCAACTGGGGCAGTTAGCCCATTTACATTTAAGGTTAATATTGTTACGTGTGAATTTGATCCTGTCATTATGATGTTAGCTGGTGATTTTGCCTGTTAATTGATACAGTTTCTTCATAGCATCGATGGTCTTTACAATTTCGCATGTTCTTGCAGTGGCTGGTACCAGTTGTTTCTTTCCATGTTTAGTGGTTCCTTCAGGAGCTCTTGTAAGGCAGGCCTGGTGGTGACAAAATCTCTCAGCATTTGCTTGTCTATAAAGGATTTTGTTTCTCTTTCACTTATGAAGCTTAATTTGGCTGGATATGAAATTCTGGGTTGAAAATTCTTTTCTTTAAGAATGTTGAATATTGGCCCCCACTCTCTTCTGGCTTGTAGGGTTTTTGCCGAGAGATCTGCTATTAGTCTGATGGGCTTCCCTTTGTGGGTAACCAGACCTTTCTCTCTGGCTGCCCTTAACATTTTTTCCTTCATTTTGACCTTGGTGAATCTGACTACTATGTGTCTTGGGGTTGCTGTTCTCGAGGAGTATCTATGTGGTGTTCTCTGTATTTCCTGAATTTAAATGTTGGCCCGCCTTGCTAAGTTGGGTAAGTTCTCCTGGATAATATTCTGAAGAGTGTTTTCCATCTTGGTTCCATTCTCCCTATCACTTTCAGGTACACCTATCAAACGTAGATTTGGTCTTTTCACATAGCCCCATATTTCTTAGAGGCTTTGTTTGTTTCTTTTTACTCTAACCCTGTCTTCTCGCTTTATTTCATTAATTTGATCTTCAATCACTGATACCCTTTCTTCCACTTGATCGAATTGTCTGTTGAAGCTTGTGCATGCATCACGAAGTTCTCGTGCCATGGTTTTCAGCTCCATCAGGTCATTTAAGGTCTTCTCTACACTGTTTATTCCAGTTTGCCATTCGTCTAAGCTTTTTTCAAGGTTTTTAGCTTCCTTGCAATGGGTTTGAACATGCTCCTTTAGCTCAGAGAAGTTTGTTATTACTGACCTTCTGAAGCCTATTTCTGTCAACTCATCAAAGTCATTCTTTGTCCAGCTTTGTTCCATTGCTAGTGAGGAGCTGCAATCCTTTGGAGAAGAGGCACTCTGGTTTTTAGAATTTTCCACTTTTATGTTCTGGTTTCTTCCCACCTTTGTGGTTTTATCTACCTTTTGTCTTTGATACTGGTGACCTACAGATGGGGTTTTGGTGTAGATGTCCATTTTGGTGATGTTGGTGCTATTCCTTTCCATTGGTTAGTTTTCCTTCTAACAGTCAGGTCCCTCAGCTGCAGGTCTGTTGGAGTTTGCTGGAGTTCCACTCCAGACCCTGTTTGCCTGGGTGTCACCAGTAGAGGCTGCAGAACAGCAAATATTGCAGAACAGCAAATATTGCTGCCTGGTCCTTCCTCTGGAAGCTTCGTCCCAGAGGGGCACCTGCCTATATGAGGTGTCTATCGGCCCCTACTGGGAGATGTCTCGCAGTTAGGCTACACGGGCATCAGGGACCCACTTGAGGAAGCAATCTGTCCATTCTCAGAGCTCAAATGTCATGGTGGGAGAACCACTGCTCTCTTCAGAGCTATCAGACAGGGACATTTAAGTCTGCAGAAGCTGTCTGCTGCCTTTTGTTCAGCTATGCCCTGCGCACAGAGGTGGAATCTATAGAGGCAGAGGCCTTGCTGAGCTGTGGTGGGCTCTGCCCAGTTTGAGCTTCCCTGACGCTTTGTTTACCTACTCAAGCCTCAGCAATGGCAGACACCCCTCCCCCAGCCAGGTTGCCACCTCGCAGTTCAATCTCAGACTGCTGCACTAGCAGTGAGCAAGGCTCCGTGGGCGTGGGACCTGCCGAGCCAGGCACAGGGGAGAATCTGTCTGCCAGTTGCTAAGAAAAACTGGGAAAAGCGCAATATGGGCGGGAGTTTCCTGTTTTTCCAGGTACAGTTTGTCACGGCTTCCCTTCGCTAGGAAAGGGAAATCCCCTGACCCCTTGTGCTTCCCGGGTGAGGCAATGCCCTGCCCTGCTTTGGCTGGCCCTCCGTAGGCTGCACCCACTATCCAACCAGTCCCAATGAGATGAACCACGTAGCTCAGCTGGAAATGCAGAAATCACCCATCTTCTGCGTCAGTCACACTGGGAGCTGCACACCAGAGCTGTTCCTATTCAGCCGTCTTGGAACGGATCTCTCCCATCACTTCTTATCTACATGATGCTTGTCCTAATGTATGGCCAGAAAAAGAAGTCTATGGCCACCATGGCACAGAAGAAAAAAAAAAAACAAAAAAACTCAATCTTTCATGTCCTCATAAGCCCTGTAAGCAATTGAATTGCACTCTATAAATAATCTTCTTTGTGAACCACGTGGCCTTTTGAATAAACTTGTTTACTAATAGCCCATTCATAAACATGATATAAATAATAAAGTTATTAGCTACTACTTACCAGTACCTAGCAAGTTTCAGGCCCTGTGCTAAGAGCTTTATGTACATTACTACAGTTAATCCTTAGACGCATGAGGCCACATTTTTATCCATTTTTACAGAAGAGAGATCATGACTTACAGAAGCTGTGTGGCTGATAGAGTCACACAGCTAGTGAGGAACAGCCAGGATTTGAAACCAGGTATGTCTTTAGGCCACTTCCTTATTCCCCAACCACATCCAAAAGCTAGAGGAACAATGATGGTGGTTGTGTGGGAAGGCAGGGTTGAGGTTCAAGGCACATGAGTGAGAAATAGTCCAAACTGGTGACTTTCCTATAGTTACAGAGCTGGTGAGGTGCTGGGACACTACATTTACTTGCTGCCGGTGAATATTTAGTCTCAAGATATTGCCTTATAATGACCAGAGGAACAGGAAGATAGAGACAGGTGTTAAGTAAAGTTTAGCCTAAGGCTGCCTCCTTACATATTTTAAGTTCAGTCTACAGGTTTCTCCACACATAGGGAACTATAACCTAACTGGATGTTTCAACAGACTGTAACCTATTTTCTTATATCAATCCCCAAATTTCAGCCAATCAAAGGAAGCCAACTGTTCAAACCATATTCAAATAAGGCAAATGCCCAGCTGTAACCAATCTAGTTTCTCTACCTCACTTCTGTTTTCTGTATGTCATTTTCTTTTTTCTGTCCATAAATCCTCTCTGACCATGTGTCAGTGCTAGAGTAGCTCTGAATCTATTCTGGTTTGGGGGGCTACCCAATCTGAAATTATTCTTTGCTCAATTAAACTCTGTTAAATTTAACTTGTCTAAAGTTTTTTGTTTTGTTTTGTTTTAACAGATGGCATTAGAAGTGGAACCCAAAGTAGAGCCTCTTGCAACCCCCAGGAGCACCAAGAGACCAAGAAAAATACCTACCAGGCCCATTGTGTTTATTGCTCTCTTGCAGAAACTGGTGATTGTGGGTAAGTTCACTCTTGGATTCCAAAGCTCCGTGGACTTGTGTTTTGAGCTATCTAAATTAGTTTGAGCAAATTTTTTATCTGAACTGGATTAGGACCTTAGGACAGAAACTGGACAGAGTCTAGGATTAGACTAATTAGATGAACCAGGTAGCTCAGCTGGAAATGCAGAAATCACCCATCTTCTGCGTCAATCACGCTGGGATTCACACTAGACTAATTACTCTAGTCTAATCCTAGACTCGAGCTGAAAAGTAACTGGCTTGGATCCAGTTAGAGGCCTTGGATATCTGACTGGATGAAACAGAAACTGGCAGTAAATGGCAATGCTACAGGGGGTGCAAACTTCAATTTTTGGAAATTTGCAGAGATTTTTGTGTTCTGTCTCTTTTGATTTTTTTCTCTGGCATGTTTAGGTAGGAAAAAATCATTGGATAAGTTGATCAGGGG
This sequence comes from Pan paniscus, assembly GCF_029289425.2. Taxonomy (NCBI): domain Eukaryota; kingdom Metazoa; phylum Chordata; class Mammalia; order Primates; family Hominidae; genus Pan; species Pan paniscus. The sequence continues at coordinate 115,163,619 of NC_073255.2, read as the reverse complement.
GATTTAAGAGCCAAAACCAAGATTTGACATAAAAATGGGATTCTTAATTTCTAAAAAACTGATTACTCCACCTTCCAATTATACTTACAATTGCATGTGTAAGTATTAGACCCCGGAAACAGCAAATGCTTACAAAAATGTTGAAATCTTACTAAAGATAATGTAATGGGAGAGTTCCCTGAGCCCTTCGCGGGACTCGTGATGGGGGTGTGACTCGTTTGCTCAGCTGCTGCACACTCAAACCCCTTTCAGGAGGAGGAGTACACAGACAGGCAGGTGCAAGAGCCAGGGAAAGCACTTTTGGGCTCCAGCCCCACGGTAGCATCTAGGGGTGTGTTACAATTAATGCTCTCTTAGCAGTTGCCACCTGCAGATGGCTAAGTATTAAACCAGCTCAGTGGAGAGCCAGGGTGACAGCCTTTTACACCCTGCCCTCTTGGTACCTGGGTCTTTGTCCAGCGTCCAGGAAGAATCAGGTCACACAGACTTGAAGGATGGTGAATGCGGGGATTTTATTGAGTGGTGGAGGTGGCTTTCAGCAGGACAGATGGGGAGCTGGAAAGGGGATGGAGTAGAAAGATGATCTTCCCCTGAAGTTTGGCTGTCCCACAGCTGATCTCCTCTCCAACCATCCCCAGCCAGACTCCTCTCAATGTTCAGATGCCCCTTCTCTCCTTCTCTGCCATGCCACTAGGCCACTCATCTGTTTCTCTGCTTGTCAGCTTCTGGAGGCTGAGCTTTAGGGTTTTTATGAGTACAGGATAGGGGGATGTGGCTGGCCAAAAGACAACATTTGGGCATGAAAACAGGAATGCCTGTTCCCATTTAGGGCTGCAGGTTTCCAGGCTTGAGAGTGGGACCTCTGCCAGACAACCGCCCTCTTCTACCCAGTATTTCCCTGCCTCCTGTCCATATCAATACCAAATCACTATGAAACATTCCAAATGAACAACACTGCACTTTAAGAAGTGCATTTAAAATGAAGGTTCCCAAATTTGTCTCATGCAGGGAGGCTTATTGATGTGCAGAAGCTTCTAAAAAGATTTCAATATTTTATTGCCTTTTTAAAAAGACTATATGAGGCAAATAAAAGGCTTAAGCAACTGATTGGTAAGAAAAATTAAATCTACTAACCTTTTGCTTAGTTACTATTATACCCTAAAGGCTGAAAAAAAGCTATCTTGGATGAAGTATTTATAAAAGGTAGGCCCCTGGTAAAGTAAGTTTGCTTCTTTTTTTTTTTTTTTTTTTTTTTTTCCAAAGCTATCTATGCTGAGTGCTGAGTCCAGGCATAGAGAATTGGTTCTTTGTGCTTTTTCTTCTTAATGAGCTCTACTCTGAACTCAGTAATTTTAGCTAAGAAACAGTAGCTAAGTTAAAAAGATGTACTATTAAACTAAATCAGTCTCCAAAATATAACTTCCTGGCATTTAGCTAGCTATTTTGAAATCCTTTTGTAAAAAAAATTTACATCTATGAAAAATGTCTTCTTTTTTTTTTTTGAGACGGAGTCTCGCTCTGTTGCCCAGGCTGGAGTGCAGTGACGCGATCTCAGCTCACTGCAAGCTCTGCCTCCCGGGTTCACGCCATTCTCCTGCCTCAGCTTCCCGAGTAGCTGGGACTACAGGCGCCCACCACCACTCCCGGCTAATTTTTTGTATTTTTAGTAGAGACGGGGTTTCACCATGTTAGCCCGGATGGTCTCCATCTCCTGACCTCGTGATCCACCTGACTCGGCCTCCCAAAGTGCTGGGATTACAGGCATGAGCCACCACACTTGGCCAAACGTCTTCATTTTTAAGGGTGTGTTCCTCTGTACACCAAGAAGAGACAGAGGCCTGAGTCACTAGAAACTCTTACCATTGTTTCAAATTTACATAACAAGTCTTTTGTTTAAGGTACTTTTGATATGGACAGGAGACAGGGAAATACTGGGTAGAAGAGGGCGGTTCCCCAGTCAAGGCCCCACCCTCAAGCCTGGAAACCCACAGCCCTAAATGGGAACAGGCATTTCTGTTTTCATGCCCAAATATTGCCTTTTGTCCTACCACACCCCCCTATTCTGTACCCATATAAACCCCAAACCCAAAGCCCCATGAGCAGAAGAGCAAAGGAGCAGAAGAGTGGCACAACAGAGAAGGAGTGTCTAAAGGTCGAGAGGAGTTCAGCTGGGGACAGTCGGAGAGGAGATCAGCTGCAGGATGGCTGAACTGCAGGGGAAGATCATCTTCCCACCCTACTCCGTCCGCTCTCCAGCTCCCTGTCCATCCTGCTGAGAGCCACCTACACCTGGCAAAAAAGTCCCCCACATTTACCATCCTTCAATTTGTCCGTGTGACCGGATTCTTCCTGGATGCTGGACAAGGACCCAGGTACCAAGAGGGCATTGAGCTCGTTAACACTTAAGCAGTCTGAAGATGGCAGGGCTAAAAGAGCAGTGTAACATCCTCACTTGGGCTCTGGGATTTGCAGGCACCCACCCCCAGATGCTACCGTGGGGCTGGAGCCCAAAAGCACTCACCCTGGCTCCTGCACCTGCCCATCTGCTCCCCCTCCAATAAGGGGTTTGAGCATGGGTGGCCAAACAGATGAGCCACACCCCTGTCACACATCCTGCAAAGGGGGGTCAGGGAACTCTCCCATTTAACTTTTTCTTATAATTTTAACTGGGCCTTACCTCTACCCTTTTCCCTTGGTTTAGACAAATGATGGTACAATATTTAGGCCCGAGGCCTACCTCCGTGATTTTGAGATATAAACTTTCTCCCTTGTTTCACCTAAGAGTCATCTTGTTAGAAATGCAAATTTAGAGTTGCTTAGCTGACAGTTACTGAGGGCAATAAAACAAGTCACTGGAAGATTGATAGTCTGAATGGAAAAAAAAACTGTTTGAAAGCCAGCAAATGAGAATTCTTTATGAAAGTTATAAGACCTGCTTCTGTCAGGCACAGTGGCTCACGCCTGTAATCCCACCACTTTGGGAGGCTGAGGCTGGTGGATCACCTGAGGTCAGGAGTTCAAGACCAGCCTGACCAACATGGCGAAACCCCATCTCTACTAAATACAAAAAATTAGCCGGGCGTGGTGGTGCATGCCTGTAGTCCCAGCTACTTGGGAGGCTGAGGCAGGAGAATCACTTGAACCTGGGAGGCAGAGGTTACAGTGAGCTGAGATTGCACCACTGCACTCCAGCCTGGGCGACAGAGTGAGACTCTGTCTCAAAGAAAAAAAAAAAAAAGACCTGCTTCTGTCTGTCTGTATTTCTATATGTCTATATGTGTTATGCTATGTGATAGTATTTTGTAAATAAAGCTGGTTTTTAAATTGTTAGTAAAATAAAATAAGAATGAATTCAGAATTGTCAGTTTAGTATAATTCAGGCTTCTTTATCTTCAAATACTGGTCAGAGAGGTTTATGCTGTCTCTGATACCTGTTTTAATGTTATGAAATTGCTGCTTCTGTAATATTTTTGATACTTACTTGATTTGTTTGTAAGCTAAAGTTGTAAGAGCTGGTTGCTGGGCTTCCTTGAAACACGCATCTTACTGTGTGTTTGGTTTTGAGCCTTTGGATTCCAGGGCTTGACAAGTGGCCATGCTGGGGATATGTTCTCAGTGCCTAGATGGCAGAGTAAAGCCCAAAATGGCCCCTTCCTCCCTGGTGCAGGTTTGCCTTCTGGCCATTCAGGGAGGCGTTGAATCCTCCAGGGATCCTCTTCCCAGCTCTGTCCTCTATCCTGAGCTCTATAGACAGTGTGTATATTCAGGACCTAGGTGATTCCCACCCTTCCTAGTCATCCTAGTCAACCACATGAGTACTTGGGACCCAGTACAACCAGAGAAGATGTCAGGGAGGGTACCAGTGTCATAGTTTCACAATTCTTTTTTGTGTGTGTGTGATGGAGTTTTGCTCTTGTTGCCCAGGCTGGAGTGCAATGGCATGATCTCAGCTCACTGCAACCTCTGCCTCCAAGGTTCAAGCGATTCTCCTGCCCCAGCCTCCCAAGTAGCTGGGATTACAGGCTTGCGCTACCACACCCGGCTAATTTTGTATTTTTAGTAGAGACAGGGTTTCTCCATGTTGGTCAGGCTAGTCTCAAACTACCAACCTCAGGTGATCCACCCCCCTTGACCTCCCAAAGTGCTCGGATTACAGGCGTGAGCCACTGCGCCTGGCCGTAGTTTCACAGTTCTTTTCAGTTTTCATGTTATGTTAAATCAAGTAATAGGTGGTCATAAAATGTCAAGTCATTTCTAAGTTAAAATACTGAAACATTAATTATTAAACATATGTTTGTTTATATACTTTGCATCTTATATTTATATGGTATAGAAAAGCTAAATATATCTAGATTAGTTAATTAAAAAAATGCCAGGAAACTTCTTTCTTAACAATTATGAAATGGTTTTCATCTACAAATACTGATATAAAACAGTTCAAAATTACTTACTTCCTAGAATTTCACTAGAAATTAGGGTTACTAAGTTGAATTTGTAGCTAATATATGTGATTAAAACTACTAGATTTACAATTGTTTACTAGAGAAATAATTCTGTATACAGAGTGTATAAAGAAAAGCAATATATGTTTTTGGTGAGGAACATTGTAAAGGCATGAAAATATGTGCTTGTTGAGAAACAAATAATTTTGTCTAGAAGAGAAGTTATTTAAAGTTTGTTTCAAAATAAAGGAATAAAAATGACAGATAATAATTAAGTGAATATAGAAAGTTGAAAAGAGAAAGAGAATAGAAAGAAGTTCTGTAGAAAATTATAAAAGGTTTACTGAAATCTTGTGTGGTCAAAAGCTGATTGAGATTGAATGGATTTGCTAAGATTGCTAAAGTTAGCTTTAGTATTGATAACACACTAATACAAAAGTAAGTTTTGGTTTTATATTTTGAACAAGGATTTCATGTAGTGTTAATAAGAGACAGTAAAATATCTTTGTTCACCTTTTGAGTAAAATGCAAAAAAAAAAGAAAAAAGAAAAAAGGAAGAAGAGAGATTCTGTTTCATGCTGTCTTTCTTAGGTCTCTTGATTGGAAAACTGAGTTTCTTCTCTATGAAAGAATGAAGATTTTTGCTTTTTAAAAACTTTAAAAGGCAAAACATTTATATGATCTGAAGAGAAACCAGAGTATTGCTTTTTAAAAACTTTAAATTGTCACTTAGGCTAAATTAATCACTATTATTTTACAGTGATCTTTGATCCTGTTTTGATTGTTTTAAACCTTTGACGTATTTGACAAGCTTTCTAAAATCAAATTTAAAATTAAATCTTTTTGACTGAAAACTAACTTTGGGATGTTGCAGAAGACCCTTGAAGCCTCCTAAAGAGAGAATAAACAGATTTATTTGATATGTTAAATTACATGGAAAGGATTGTCAAATAAGAAAGGTTTAACCTTCTTTGAGTTATATTTTGTGAAAATATTATCAATATATGTTCCAAAATTGTATGAGGTTCCTAAAATCCTGATATGTCTTGGTATGTTTTCAGTCATAATTATGGTTATTATGTAAATTATTATAGGCCATAGAAAAAAATTTTCTTGTAAATTGTATCTTTTAAGTTATTTTTAAGACCATTTAAGTTATCTTTTAAGACCATTTTATTTCCACAGTTAATTGCTTACTTCTTTTGTTTGTTTGTTTGTTTGTTTGAGACAGAGTCTTGCTCTGTCACCCAGGCTGGAGTGCCCTGGATGATCTCAGCTCACTGCAACCTCGGTCTCCTGGGTTCAAGCAATTCTCCTGCCTCAGCCTTCTGAGTAGCTATGATTACAGGCACCTGGCACCATGCCTGGCTAATTTTTGTATTTTTAGTAGAGATGGGGTTTCACCATGTTGGCCAGGCTGGTCTCGAACTCCTGATCTTAGGTCATGTGCCCACCTCAGCCTTGCAAAGTGCTGGGATTACAGGCATGAGCCACCACGCCTGGCCAGTTGCTTAATTCTAATGCATTTTCTGAAAGCTTACAAGCAAGTAAAATCCTAGAATATTGTATCTTTAAGGAGGTTCCTGGAAAGACCCCTGACGACCATTCTGGAATACAGGTTTTGGATAACTTTAGGATCATATCATTTGGATTGGGTAAAAATTCCCAGAACTCTAATGAAGAAATTGACTGGATTATAAAACTGCAAACCCAGCAGGACAAGAATTAATACCAAAGGAATACTCTGCCAGATTTTCATGCTAAATCAGCCAATACTGAAATGTGATTTGCAGTTCAAATGAACTCCATGGTCCAAGTCAAATTACCTATGATATCCCAATTATTAGATTGGGTTATTAAATTTATATCCTCTTAAATACCAGTTTGTTTCTCCAATTCAGGTACAATTACCTAGGCATCTGAATTGGAGAAATAAAACTAGTATTTAAAAGGATATAAATTCAATGTTAAGCATGGGTTAATGGAGAGCTTAGATCACCATCTGGTCCTTTCTGGTTAAAGCTTCCATTACTAAAAGCTATGCCTTTCCTGACTCATCATGGAAGCAATACAATGATCCAAATAGAAAATGTGTATATTGGTGTGATGACTGTTCTACATTGCTGAAATGTTTTATGACCAATGTTTGGTTTGTCAAACCCATAATCCTGGGAATACAATCAAAATGTCAGGTACCTTTCTGCTACCTCATGGTAGCATTTTAACATTTAATGGTGGGTTTTCATTCACCTGTCATTTTCTTTTTATTTTTTCTTTTATTTATTTATTTTTTTGAGATGAAGTCTTGCTCTGTCGTCCAGGCTGGAGTGCAGTGGCACGATCTCGGCTCACTACAAGCTCCACCTCCTGGGTTCATGCCATTCTCCTGCCTCAGACTCCCGAGTAGTTGAGACTACAGGTGCCCGCCACAACACCCAGCTAATTTTTTGTATTTTTAGTAGAGACGGGATTTCACTGTGTTAGCCAGGATGGTCTCAATCTCCTGACCTCGTGATCCGCCCGCCTCGGCCTCCCAAAGTGCTGGGATTACAGGTGTGTGCCACCGCACCTGGCCCACTTGTCATTTTCAATGCATGTTTTCTGGTTGTATAAAAGCTTTCCCATGCAAGAAGGGTGATGCTATAACAGTTGCTAAAAAGTTATTAGGAAATATACTTCTTTCATGGTGCATTACTGGAGAAATCTCCAGCAATAAATGCACTTGTTTCACTGGCAAGTTGTAAAATAGTTAAATAAGGTATTGCAGATACAATAATATTAGGCAAAGCTAACTGAATTGACTAGATAGCCTGGTCAAAGGTAACGCAGACTGATGACAATGAGATCCACTTCCAGTGGAAAACATAAGTTGAACCCTTATGAAATAGTCACTGGAAGGCCTATGCTTCTAATAATAGAACCTCATGTATTTTCTACTTCTAAATTCTGATATGAATAAATGATGCAAGGCTTTAATGCATTATGCCTAAGTGTATTTTCACCAGGTAAAGAAAGCTTTTCATGATCTACCACATGAGGACAATTAAACCCCTAACAATCTAGAACCCAAAGATTGAGTCTTCTGGAAACAACATCAGAGAAAGGCTGCCCTTTCCACTTAAACTAGAGCAAAACTTCAGGACCTTGAAACTGGGGTCTGTAATATCACAACTCAGAAGGGCCCTTCCAGACTGTCAGAACTGGGCACCCAATGGAGGCTTTGAGGTAAAGCTTACTGGGGGAGTTTGTCCCTGGAAACACATAGCATTCTAGACATGGACAGCTTTCCTAAGATAACAAGTCAAGACTTCTCTGCTATCATGAGCCTCTTACCTCTCTTAAGTTTTTCCTTGTTCATGTCCCTATGAACAGTAGAATTGGAAAAGAGATCTTGTGTGCACCCAGGGGGCGTACTTTTATTTGTGGAAGATTTCACAGCCAACCTTACACATGAGCAAACTTATACCTTGATGTATAGAAAATGAAAAGCCAGGCGGGGCACGGTGGCTCACGCCTGTAATCCCAGCAGTTTGGGAGGCCGAGGCAGGCAGATCACGAGGTCAGGGCATCGAGACCATCCTGGCTAACATGGTGAAACCCCGTCTCTACTAAAAATACAAAAAAATTAACCAGGTGTGATGGCGGGCACCTGTAGTCCCAGCTACTCAGGAGGCTGAGGCAGGAGAATGGCGTGAACCCGGGAGATGGAGCTTTCAGTGAGCTGAGATCATGCCACTGCACTGCAGTATTGGCGACAGTGCGAGACTCCATCAAAAAAAAAAAAAAAAGAAAGAAAATGAAAAGTCAGTGTGGGTGAGGAATTTAATGGTGCATTTGTTGATTCATCATCAGTCAGAAACAGAACATTGGTCCATTCCTGTTAACCTACATTCTAGGTTAAATAGAACATTGCCAGGAGGCCTTCACCCTTCAAGGTGGGAATCATTTGTTAGCTTCCTTTATCTGTGATTTGGAATAAATGACGCAATGAATAGAAATTTGTCCCTCCTAATAGGCTTTATATCAGATTCTACTGCAAATGCTGTGGATTTACAACAGACTTTTAAAAATTATCTTGCTAAAGTTATGCTAAATAATACAATCGCTCTGGAATACTTACTGGTATAACACAAAATAATCTGTAGAGTTCCTGACACTTCCTGTTGTACATGTATAAATATATGGGGTATTATAGAGATTTAGCTGTAGGGAATTAACAAGCTCCTTGGTTGAAACTAGTAGATTCTTTTTCTAGCTCATTCTTTGCTCTATTTGCTTTTAGATGGTTTAGTTTATGAAGGCCCTGACTAAAAAGCATACTTCAAACTCTTGGTATTATTTTCCTCATAGTAATAACAGTAGTCTCCCTGGTGCACTGTATTCTCTCAAAAGTTTTAAATGTTTTCATGCAGCTTTCTGTAGACTATCAAATGGTCTCACTTCAGCTGGAATGACAAAATCTCAAAGAAATGCATGACTATGAGGACATCGTCACCTATGAATGACATACTGAGACCAGAAACTCAAAATGATGGTAACTGAAAGTAGTGCCAAAACCTAGTTTTGGTCACACTCTCACCTAAGTGAGAATCAGACCAAAAAGGTGGAGAACTGGCCAGACGCGGTGGCTCATACCTGTAATCCCAGCACTTTGGGAGGCCGAGGCAGGCGGATCACGAGGTCAGGAGATCGAGACCATCCTGGCTAACACAGTGAAACCCCATCTCTACTAAAAATACAAAAAATTAGCCAGGAGTGGTGGCAGGTGGCTGTAGTCCCAGCTACTCGTGAGGCTGAGGCAGGATAATGGCGTGAACTCGGGAGGTGGAGCTTGCAGTGAGCCGAGATCGCGCCACTGCACTGCAGCCTGGGCAACAGAGCGAGACTCCGTCTCGAAAAAAAAAAAAAAAAAAAAGGTGGAGAACTTTTAAACAAAATTATCGGATGCAATTGTATTGGACTGAGCTTGTGCACTAGACCAGACAAAACAAAAATGTCATCACTCATGCCAAATGCAACATAATCAAGCTGAAACTACGAGGCAGCATACAGATCCCAAAGCAAACCAGTTTTCTTTCTTCCTGAGAACAGGGGATTCCAGCATAATAAAGAAGTACCTTTTGCTCTAATTCTTACCAAAAAAACTAACCTAAAGTCCTTGTAACCCTTACAAATCCCACTGTTCTGTTATGTTTCAGTGGGATTTGAGACCAAATAAGTACATTTACAATGGTGGCAGAGTGACATGAATGCCTAAAGTTTTGGTCAGCCTCTCAAAGAGGGGAATTGTTCAATTAAGTTTGGCCTAAAGCTGCCTCCTTACATATTTTAAGTTCAGCCTAAAGGTTTCTCCATACATAGTAAATGTAACCTAACTAGATATGTAAAAAGAATATAACCTACTCTTGTACCGTTTACCACATTTGGGCAAATCAAAGGCAGCCAACTGTTCAAATCATGTTTAGATAGGCAAATGCCCAGCCGTAAGCAATCCAGCTGTTTCTGTACCTCACTTCCATTTTCTGTATGTCACTTTCCTCTTTCTGTCCATACATCTCTGACCATAAGGCAGCCCTGGAGTCTCTCTGAACCTATTTTGTTTCAGGGGCCTAATCTGAAAATTGCTCTTTGCTCAATTAAAGTCTGTTAAATTTAATTTGTCTAAAGTTCTGTTTGTTTTGTTTTCTTTTCTTTTCTTTTAACAGAGGGTACCATCCTGGTTAGGGTTGGGAGGACTCAGTCATGCTCTTCAGACCTCCCAGTGGTTTGTGTGGACTAGTAAGCAGTTAAGATTCATCCATCTGACTGTCCTTTAACCTAAGGAATTTGTGTCTCTTGTAACTGCAAAGTCTTTCAGAAAGAGCAATAGCACCCCACCACCACAGACACACACACATTCCTTCTCTAAACTTCACTTTTTAGTCAATTCCACATCCAAATACATCTTGCCTCTCAGCCACCTACATGCAAAAGCCCACACAGAATATCATGAAATATTGCTAAATGTGTTTGTTCCTTGAAAAATCAGCTCACATGATTATGCTTTTATGAATATAGTAAGAACAACACAGAAAGCTTCTTGGTTCTGGGTGGCTAATTAGTAGCTCAGAGTCTTAGTTCTCAGGTAACATTCCCAGATACTAAATTATTAATGGCTAGCCTCCCCAGATTCAAAGGCTGAATGCAAACCCCAAATGACTCTAGGAAAGCCCACGAGTTGTTCACTGTGCATTTGGCTTAATTAACTGTCTGAGAAAACACATTTTACATTTGCTCAGACAAACTACTTTGTGAGGAAAAAGTTTGGCAAGTAATATAACTTACGGCCCATACTAACTGTCCTGTCATCCACCACCTTCCCACAACCTCCCTGCTCTCTCAACCCAGCCATACAGGACAGGCTATTCATGCCCAGAGCAAACCGGATGCTGGAAGAACAAAACTAAAAGTGAATAACCTGCAGTTAATGCAGATTCACGGCATAGAAATGAAGCACTTGAGATGCTAGTGAAACAGGAGTTCCCTGATCCTGCCCCCCTTATGGGAGGGGGAGCACACAGATGAGCAGGTGCAGGTCCTGGGGTGAGCACTTTTGGGCTCCAGCCCCATGATAGTGTCTAGGGGTGGGTACTGGTGACTCCCGAAGCCCCAGTGGGCATGTTACAGTCCTCTTTTAGCCCTGCCATCTGCAGACAGCTTAAGAGTTAACCAGCTCAGTGCCCTCTTGGTATCCGGGTCCTTGTCTGGCATCCAGGAAGAATCAGGTCACATGGACAAATTGAATTATGGTAAATGTGGGGGAATTTTATCGCCAGATGGAGGTGGCTCTCAGCAGGATGGATGGGGAGCTGGAAAGGGGATGGAGTGGGAAGATGATCTTCCCCTAGAGTTCGGCCATTCCACGGCCGATCTCTCCAACCGTCCCCAGCCAAACTCCTCTCCATGTTCAGATGCTCCTTCTCTTCTCTCCTCTGCCGTGCCGCTCTTCTGCTCCTCTGCTGTTGGGCTCATGGAACTTGGGGTTTGTAGTTTGTATGGGTATAGGATGGGGGCATGGTGGGCTAGAGTGGTCATGGAAAAGGCAACATTTGGGCACAAAAACAAGAATGCCTCTTCTCATTTAGGGCTGTGGTTTTCCAGGCTTGAGGGTGGGGGCGTTTGCTAGGGAACTACCCTCTTCTAGCCAGTATTTCCTTGCCTCCTGTCCATATCACTGAGACTGAATGAAGTCCAGAGTTTGTGTTATAACACAGGAGGCCCATAGCCTGGGGGTGGGAGGACCATCAAAACAGCAGGACCACCCTACTTGCTGTGGTACTGTTACCGGGGGGTCCTTGCTCCCAGAGCTCCCAGGATGGCCACCAGCCACTTCCAAGATGGTGGCAAGCCTCGTGTTCTCTGACCTGGGGTTTTGTCCTCATGGATTCCAAGGAATGGAATCTTGGGCCATGCGGTGAATGTTATAGCTCTATTAGAAGCCGTGTGTCACAGAAGAGAACCGTGGAACCCAGTGACTAGTGTTCAGCTCGATTAGGATGAACCTGGGCACTTAGCTGTGCGGGAACAATGGCAAGCCTTTAGCCTGATCAGGAGCACCTCACTGGATCAGGAGCACAGCGGACACCCTGCCAGATCCAGAGGGATGGAAGTCAGTGGCAGGTCTGCAACGGAGGCAAACAACAGTTTGCTCGACGGAGGCTCGAGCAAACAGCTCGAGCGAAAGCTCAGCTCGAGCCGTAACAAACACAGACCAAAAGAGAATGCAGTTGCAAGATTTAATAGAGTGAAGACAGAACTCCCATACAAAGGGAGGGGACCTAAAGAGGATAGCCGTTGCCGGCTGGAATGCCTGAGTTTATATCCCGATCATTGTCCCTCCCGCTGTGCTCTCAGGCAATAGACTATTGGCTATTTCTTTACCTCTTGTTTTTGCCTAATTAGCATTTTAGTGAGCTCTCTTTACTATCTGATTGGTCGAGTATGAGCTAAGTTGCAAGCCCCGTTTTTAAAGGTGGAAGCGGTCACCTTCCCAGCTAGGCTTAGGGATTCTAAGTTGGCCTAGGAAATCCAGCTAGTCCTGTCTCTCAGTACCTTCTCTGCCTTTCACCATAGCCCCTTCCTGGTGAACATCAGAGTTATCAAAAGAGGACCATGACTTTTCATACAGAAGGTTGCTGATTCATGTGGATTTAGACAGTCTCCCTGAATGTTTTCTTATTACAATAGCCATTTCCATGGCCTCTGCTCCATTTCCACTCCAACGAGGTTTACTATAACTTAATAATGATACTAACTACTGAGAGTTACATCAGACTCCATAGGTTTAAGAGTAAAGTCCTCTACAAGACTGCCCTGATTTCAGATACCAGCCACAAGTTCTGGGGTTCCCTAGGCCATCCACATTTCTGACTGACTTGGGTACAAATTCAGGAGTTCCAATAACCAACCTGCCTTGGGTTTGATAATTCACTAGAACAACTCTCAGAACTCAGAAAAGCACTGGACTTACAATTACAGCTTTGTCAGAAGAAATACACATAGGGCAAGTTCTAGAAGAGTCCCGGTATAGAGCTTTCATGTCCTCTCCCATGCATTCAGAGCATCACCTTCCACGTCAGTGTATTCATCAACCAGGAAGCTCCTCCAAACCTCCAATGTCCAGAAATTTTGTTGGTGTTTTATTACATAGGCACAATGAGATGGAGCAGGGACCCTTTCTAGGGCCTTGCCAGCTCTTTCCCCCATCCCAAACATGAAAATTAAGGAAAATCTTGAGTTCCTTCAAGGGAAATTCCAGGCACCTAGATAGCCTTGAGAAGTAAATGAGCAACCAGATAATAATAGCTTAAGACAATAGCCAAGAAGTTAGAGCCACAAGATGCTTGGCTCTCTATAGAAACTAAAGATAACACTTACACATGTCCCTGGATTGTTTTTCAGAAACCCAGAACCCTACCAAATGGAAAATGCCATCTGCTGGCACACAGACCTCAGATAAGGAGGAACTGAGGACTGAAATTCCAAGTTTTTGCACAGAGTTTTGCTTCTTTAACCAATAATAAATCAGAGAATCTTTGAATCCGCCTATGACCTTTGAAAGCCCGCATTTCAAGATATTCCACCTTTTCAGGCCAAATCAATGTATAACCTGTATGCATTGATTTACAATTTTGCCTGTAACTTCTGTTTTCCTAAAATCTACCCCTCTCTTTAAAAACCTTTGCTTGCATACCATTAGAGAGGTCGGGTCTTAAGCATGAGTTGCTTAATTCTCCTTGCTTGGTGCCTTGAAAATAGACTCCTTCCTTTCTCTCACTGCAACGCCTTGGTTTGAATGTTTGGACTTACTACACCAGGGTGAGTGGACTCAGGTTTGGTTCAGTAACAACCATTGACTAAATCATTAGCCGCATTGTTGAGCTTAATCTCCAGCCCTCTTCCCCTCCTTGCAGGTCTGGCTGGCCCAAAGTTCCCACTCTGGGGGTTTGTGGTTGGTCTTTCTTGTGACCAGCCCCGATCTGGAAGCTAAAAACCCACCTTGAGCTATTTCAGTTAGCATAACAAAGACATTCTCTCCTTACGGAAATTCCAAGGGTTTTTGAAGCTCTGAGCCAGGAAGGAGGACAAAGAATGGATATATTTTTTATTATACCAAGACTGTATTTTTATCTACATTATAATAAGTCTTGAATATATCATCTTTGATACCCAGATCTGAATATTAATCTCCCTATTTGATCTCTATTTCATGGTCTCATAGGTTCTTCATATTCAGTATGAATAAAACTAAACTGATCTTCCTCTAACACAATTTATCAATAGTTTAATCAGAGAAACAGAATCACTAGATGTAATAGGTAATGAGAGATTTATTATAGGTACTACACTTCATGCAGTTGTGGGAACTGGTTAAACCAGGCGTTCGCAAACCCCAGCCCATGGACCAGTTGCACTCTGTGGCCTGTTAGGAACTGTGCCACACAGCAAGAGGTGAGTGATGGGCAAGCCAGCAAAGCTTTATCTGTATTTACAGCTACTCCCCATCGCTCACATTACTGCCTGAGCTCTGCCTCCTGTCAGATCAGAAGTGGCATTAGATTCTCATAGGAACGCAAACCCTATTGTGAACTGCACATGACCTAGGTTGTGTGCTCCTTATGAGAATCTAATGCCTGATGATCTGGCACTGTCTTTCATCACCCCCAGATGGGACCATCTAGTTTCAGGTAGACAAGCTCAGGATTCCCACTGATTCTACATTATGGTGAGTTGTAGAATTATTTCATCATGCATTACAGTGTAATAATAATAGGAATAAAGTGCACAATAAATACAGAGAGCTTGAATCATCCCAAAACCACCCCCACCCCTGGTGTGTGGAAAAATTATCTTCCATGAAACAAGTCCCTGGTTCCAAAAAGGTTGGGGACCGCTGAGTTAAGCCATCTCTTTGAGGCTGTTGTCTTTGTACCTGGTGCTTGAGCCTGCAGTCAGCAAGGGAAAAATAGGTAGATGAGAAGTAGGGGAGAGCCAAGAAACTGAAACACATGACGATTAGCTGGGACCCATGAGGACTACATGGAACCCACATTGCTCTCTCACTGCCTTCCAGCCTCTAATCTGCCTGATGCAAGTCACCTGCAAGAGAAGCTACATCTCTATTGAAACAAATATTAGCTGGTTGTGGTGGTGGGTGCCTGTATTCCCAGCTACTCGGTCAGCTGAGGCAGGAGAATGGCGGAAACCTGGGAGGCAGAGGTTGCAGTGAGCTGAGATCATGCCACTGTACTCCATCCTGGGTGACAGAGTGAGACCCTGCTGAAAGAAAGAAAGAAAGAAAGAGTGAGAGAGAGAGGGAGGGAGGAAGGGAGAGAGAGAGAGAAAGAAAGAAAAGAAAGAAAGAGGGAAGGAAGGAAAGAAGGAAGGAAGGAAAAGAAAAGGAAGGAAGGAAAGAAAGAAAAAGAGAGAAAGAAAGAGAAAGAAAGATCAACTGGGTGTGGTGGCTCATGTGGAGGCTAAGGCAGGCGGATCACTTGCAGTCAGGAGTTCAAGACCAGTGTGGCCAACATGGCAAAACCCCATCTCTACTAAAAATACAAAAATCAACCGGGCATGGTGGTACACGCCTGTAGTCCCAGCTACTTGGGAGGCTGAGGCAGGAGAATCACTTGAACCTGGGAGGCAGAGGTTACAGTGAGCCGAGATTATGCCACTGCACTCCAGCATTGGTGACAGAGCCAGATTCTGTCAAAAAAAGAAAACTCTGGCAGGAGGTGAAGAAGCTGCAAGCCTTGCCAACAAGGAAACCTCTAGGTAAATGACAACATGCAAGAGCTAAAGTAGCCACTGGTGCCCCTGCACCAATCTTCCAGCATAAAAAGAATATGGCTGCTGTTTCACTTCTGCCTTCAAAATCTCAAGCAAAATGGCTCTTGTGGCCTCTACTAATTTAGAACTATTCAGGAAAGGGGATATTGAGAACTGTCATTCCAGCTTAGCTAAATTGATAGAGTACAAATTGTTAGCACTCAACCCAAAAAGACTAATTCCCCCTGTCATTCTTCCATATTTCATTGAATGGTCCCATCTTCTACCTAGATTTTTAAGTCATAAATATTGGGGAGTTATTCTCAGCTTCTGTCTCTCCCACATAATCTACATTGGATCAATCACAAATCTTTCTTATTATACCTTCTATAGTTGAGTCCCTTGATACCCCCTACCACTATCTAGGTCCACATCACTCTCACTGAGAGTTTAATTTCGGCAGTAGCCTTTTAGATGAATCCCCTTTACTAAATGCAAAAAAGATGAAGTCTAAAATCATTTCCAAAGCTTATAATGCTCTTTACCATCCGGCTGTTTTTTACCTTGCTGCCTACCCTTCTCTAGCCACTCTGGATAGCTTTTAATACCTCATAAACCCCATGCTCCCTCTGCCCAGGACCTTGGTACATGCTTTCCTTCTTGGGCCATTCTTCTTACTCCTAACATAGCTAATATCTCCGACTCCTCTCTGACACACAAAAGAGACAAAATTATAGAGCATTTGCAAGTGAAAACATCAAAACATCTCCTCTTTGTTCGAGCAAGAATGTCCACCTTCAGGCCGGGCATGGTGGCTCACACCCGTAATCCCAGCATTTTGGGAGGCCGAGGTGGGCAGATCACCAGGTCAGGAGATCAAGACCATCCTGGCTAACACGGTGAAAGCCCGTCTCTACTAAAAACACAAAAAATTAGCTGGGCGTGGTGGCGGGTGCCTGTAGTCCCAATTACTTGGGAGGCTGAAGCAGGACAATGGTGTGAACCCAGGAGGCGGAGATTGCAGTGAGCCAAGATCGTCCCACTGCACTCCAGCCTGGGTGACAGAGCAAGACTCCATCTCAAAACAAAACAAAACAAAATTCCACCTCCACACCTGATTCACCACATACCCTCTAAAGGGGCGGGCTCTCTCTCACTTGGTCAGATCCTGGGCTCACCCTTAATTGTGGTAACCAGACTAACGCCTCAATTGACAATGGGAAAAAAGCCCCAGACACTAAGTGGCCCTATTTATTTATTTATTTATTTATTTATTTTATATATATATAGATTTTATTATACTTTAAGTTCTAGGTTACATGTGCACAACGTGCAAGTTTGCTACATATGTACACATGTGCCGTGTTGGTGTGCTGCACCCATTAACTTGTCATTTACATTAGGTATATCTCCTAATGCTATCCCTCCCCACTCCCCCAACCCCACAACAGGCCCCGGTGTGTGATGTTCCCCTTCCTGTGTCCAAGTGTTCTCATTGGTCAATTCCCACCTATGAGTGAGAACATGCGGTGTTTGGTTTTTTTGTCCTTGTGATAGTTTGCTGAGAATGATGGTTTCCAGCTTCATCCATGTCCCTACGAAGGACATGAACTCATTATTTTTTATGGCTGCATAGTATTCCATGGTGTATATGTGCCACATTTTCTTAATCCAGTCTACCATTGTTGGACATTTGGCTTGGTTCCAAGTCTTTGCTAATGTGAGTAGTGCCGCAATAAACATACGTGTGCATGTGTCTTTATAGCAGCATTATTTATATTCCTTTGGGTATATACCCAGTAATTGGATGGCTGGGTCAAATGGTATTTCTAGTTCTAGATCCCTGAGGAATCGCCACACTGTCTTCCACAATGGTTGAACTAGCTTACAGTCCCACCAACAGTGTAAAAGTGTTCCTATTTCTCCACATCCTCTCCAGCACCTGTTGTTTCCTGACTTTTTAATGATTGCCATTCTAACTGGTGTGAGATGATATCTCATTGTGGTTTTGAATTGCATTTCTCTGATGGCCAGTGATGATGAGCATTTTTTGATGTGTCTGTTGGCTGCATAAATGTCTTCTTTTGAGAAGTGACTGTTCATATCCTTCGCCCACTTTTTGATGGGGTTGTTTGTTTTTATCTTGCAAATTTGTTTGAGTTCATTGTATATTCTGGATATTAGCCCTTTGTCAGATGAGTAGATTGCACAAATTTTCTCCCATTCTGTAGGTTGCCTGTTCACTCTGATGGTAGTTTCTTTTGCTGTGCAGAAGCTCTTTAGTTTAATTAGATCCCATTTGTCAATTTTGGCTTTTGTTGCCATTGCTTTTGGTGTTTTAGTCATGAAGTCCTTGCCCATGCCTATGTCCTGAATGGTAATGCCTAGGTTTTCTTCTAGGGTTTTTATGGTTTTAGGTCTAACATTTAAGTCTTTAATCCATCTTGAATTCATTTTCATATAAGGTGTAAGGAAGGGATCCAGTTTCAGCTTTCTACATATGGCTAGCCAGTTTTCCCAGCACCATTTATTAAATAGGGAATCCTTTCCCCATTGCTTGTTTTTGTCAGGTTTGTCAAAGATCACATAGTTGTAGATGTGTGGTATTATTTCTGAGGGCTCTGTTCTGTTTCATTGTTCTATATCTCTGTTTTGGTACCAGTACCATGCTGTTTTGGTTACTGTATCCTTGTAGTATAGTTTGAAGTCAGGTAGCATGATGTCTCCAGCTTTGTTCTTTTGGCTTAGGATTGTCTTGGCAATGCAGGCTCTTTTTTGGTTTCATATGAACTTTAATGTAGTTTTTTCCAATTCTATGAAGAAAGTCATTGGTAGCTTGATGGGGATGGCATTGAATCTATAAATTACCTTGGGCAGTATGGCCATTTTCATGATATTGGTTCTTCCTATCCATGAGCATGTAATGTTCTTCCATTTGTTTGTGTCCTCTTTTATTGCATTGAGCAGTGGTTTGTAGTTCTCCTTGAAGAGGTCCTTCACATCCCTTGTAAGTTGGATTCCTAGGTATTTTATTCTCTTTGAAGCAATTGTGAATGGGAGTTCACTCATGATATGGCTCTCTGTTTGTCTGTTATTGGTGTATAAGAATGCTTGTGATTTTTGCACATTGATTTTGTATCCTGAGACTTTGCTGAAGTTGTCTATCAGCTTAAGGAGACTTTGGGCTGAGATGATGGGGTTTTCTAGATATACAATCATGTCATCTGCAAAGAGGGACAATTTGACTTCCTCTTTTCCTAATTGAATGCCCTTTATTTCTTTCTCCTTTCTGATTGCCCTGGCCAGAACTTCCAACACTATGTTGAATAGGAGTGGTGAGAGAGGGCATCCCTGTCTTGTGCCAGTTTTCAAAGGGAATGCTTCCAGTTTTTGTCCATTCAGTATGATATTGGCTGTGGGTTTGTCATAAGCAGCTCTTATTATTTTGTGATATGTCCCATCAATACCTAATTTATTGAGAGTTTTTAGCATGAAGGGCGTTGAATTTTGCTGAAGGCCTTTTTTGCATCTGTTGAGATAATCATGTGGTTTTTGTCTATATGCTGGGTTATGTTTATTGACTTGTGTATGTTGAACCAGCCTTGCATCCCAGGGATGAAGCCCACTTTACCATGGTGGATAAGCTTTTTGATGTGCTGCTGGATTCAGCTTGCCACTATTTTATTGAGGATTTTTGCATCGATGTGAATCCTCCCTAACTCATTTTATGAGACACAATAAATGGCCCTATTTAAAAGGCCCAACTAGAGAAAGTAAGGAAGAGGAGTCAGGAAAACCAGGGGTTAAATTTGAAGAATAATCTTTTGGGCATTTTACATGTAGAAGGTAGAAGGAGAAAAGAGAACAGGAAAGAGGTTTTTAAGAAATGTTGCTTCTACATGGTCATACAACATGGTGGTTAAGAGCCAGAATATTTGGATTTAAATTCCATTTTTATTACTTACTAGCTATGTGACCATCTAGCTTGAGCAGTTACTTAATATACCTGTGGCCTTACAGATAGATTCCTTATCTGTAAAATGGGGGCATTAATAGTTTATACTCCATAAGGGAACTATGCCTCACACATAGCATGTGCTTAGGAAATGTTATTCATATCATGTTATGTAGAAAATTGCTCTTTGGCATTTTGTCACTAAACCTCATTAAATTTTAATTTTTATTATTTTTGGAAGTCAAATTGATATTTCTACAAATGTGACACCATGACAAAACAGTCATGATACAAGCCTTCAAATTGCAGTTCAAAGATGACCTGAGCCAGGTCCCCCATTACAGAATCTCACTTCCTCCCGCAATGTCTTGGCAACACTCATCTCACGTAATATATTCTCGTTTGGTGCCTGGTTTCCCACTAGAACACAAACTCCACAAGAGCAAGAACACTGTATCTCTTGTTCATGGCTGCATTCCCAATAGCTAGCAGAGTTCTTAGAACCTAATAGGGCCTCTGTATACATTTGTTGAGTGAATAAATAAATAAATGTATGAAAGACTCAACCCACAGCCAAAGGCAGAACAGGAAATATGAAGCACTGAGTGGGTGCTGTCTCTCAAGAGCTAAAAGTGAGACTGGCTAAAGTGAGACAGTACTGTGAGTCCTGGACCTAAAGTGAAAGTATAGTGGTTTGTGTCCCATGTTATTAAGATATAATATGAAGATATAGAGAAAAGTCAAGACAATTATAGCACAGCTAAAGCCCAAACCCAGAAAAATGAAAATTTATGACATATAACTCAAATACGGAGAATTGTAATTTAGGACTTGATTATGATGATAACTGTGTGAAGATATTGACTGAAAATGAGCCCTCACTGGTAAATTTAAGATGCAAAATTTAAAAAATGAAATATTGCTTAGTATGAAAGTACTATTTACAGTTACTGAATTGAAGGACATTATTGTTGACTGGCAGGCACTATAGTCAGTACAAAAACCAGAATGATGAACTTGTTATAATTATAGCTGATGATATAAGTGTTAAATACTCCTAATTGATTATATCACTGGACTGTAGCCTTTAGGATATTGTCATGAGAATTGCATGAAGTCATTTTATTCTCAATGACCCCTGCTTATGCCAATTTGTTTAAATCAAGAAAGATAGGCAATGGTTTTCTCTTTCCTCTATTATCCTAATACTGGCTTTCCTTTTCTCATCCATATTTCCCCAGAATGTGGACCTTTTACTTAATAACTTTGTTCAACATGGATTCAAAACCACCATAATTTATTTTTCCATAATATTGCCCCCAAACCAACACAATTAATAGCCGTGAAGTGTTAGTCACAACTAAATCAGTGTTTTGGGTGTTACTGCTTAGTCTGTGAAAGCCTTTAACAAGCAGATTGTGGAAGTATCTTGATCGACAGGCTACACTTTTGCCAAGATACACTTTGGCAAATTGTAAATATTTGTTCAATTACATGAAGACACTAAAATCTGGCCCATCTTTGTTAATATTATTAATTGACTTTAAGTTTTACACTACCTTTTCTTGGGCTTTCAAATTCCTTGGGAAGTGGTATAATATTTCCCATCAATTTATCAAACTGTTTATTGACCACCTACTCAAGGCAGTGCTGGTTACATCTGTGGAGGAGTAAATCACTAACCATCCCCCAACCCACTCCCCCCTATCTCCCCCCACCCCTTTTTGGCTTCATTTTATCATCTCTGCTCTCTGGCAGTTCACTTCAGTCCTGCAATCTGCCCTAACCTAGAGAAGATTCTAAAAGGAGAGAAAATTAGCCTCCAGAACTTCTTCTTCAGAATTGTCGGAGTACTGCAGGGCTGGAACAAAGAATGCTGTGTTCTGCACTGTTGTGGCATGAGCTGCCCGTGGAAGAAGAGGGAAAGCTGTGCTACTCTCAGGGTGGATGTGGGCTTCATGTGGCATTCACCCTGGACTCCTAGCTAGGTACCCAGGACAGCTGCTCCAAGGCAGAGGCAGTGCTGACAATAGAAGTTACCACTTTGAGGTCCCTCGCTATGTGCCAGACACTTTGCTAGGCAATTCATATACTTTGTCACATTTAATAGCACCAGCAACCCTATGAGAGATACTATTATTATGTCTACTTTACAGATGCATCAACTGTGACATACAGAGTCTAAGTAATTTCCCTAAGACATCAAGGGAGTGGTTCTCAAAGCCAAGTCTCTTAAACTCCCAAGACTCTGCTTTTAATCACTTACTATACCATATTGAGGGCCCATATAGTGATAAAAATAGAAGCGAAAATAAGTTCCCACAGTGTGAAGTCATTAATTCCTTCAACATATTTTAAGCATGTACTCTGTGCCCCTTTGTAAGGCCAGCCCCTTTCCTGCGCCTAGTTCCCACCTCCAAGGACGTCACTCCAGCAATTCTCTCTTCTTTCTTTTGCGTCATCATTTCCCTTTCTAGTAGATTGTTCCCATCATCACACAAATACACTGTTAATTCTCCCATCTCAAAGCAATCATTTCTAGACTCTACATCCTCCTCCTCCTACCGCCCCATTTCTCTGTTCCCCTTTAGAGCAAAACTCTTCAAATGAATCACGTATTCTCACCGGCATTCAGAAATTCCAGGTGGCTTTGTGTTCCTTCTATATATTCTGTATTGGAATCGGAGGTTTAAAATTATGCAGACATCTTCCTCACCTTTTACCATACGCCATTTCTTTTAGCAGATTAAACATGAGATTATATTTTTCATTTCAAATGTGGCTTTTTTTTTTAATTAGGTAAGAACTTAGCAATAAAGAGATACGGGTTCAGCCTTGGAAGGGATGGTAGAATTCTTTTAATGCTCTGCTGTTTCACCAACATTGCATAACACTAGAGTAGGAAAGATGGAGCAATCAATAGAAATCCATTGCCACAACTCACAGAAAGAATTTAAAGAAAGTTCCCTCCTAGGCCGGGCACAGTGGCTCAAGCCTGTAATCCCAGCACTTTGGGAGGCCGAGGCAGGCAGATCACCTGAGGTCAGGAGTTCGTGACCAGCCTGGCCAACATGGTGAAACCCCATCTCTACTAAAAATACAAAAATTAACCAGGTGTGGTGGTGCATGCCTGTAATGCCAGCTACTTGGGAGGCTGAGGCAGGAGAATTGCTTGAACCCAGGAGGCGGAGGTTGCAGTGAGCCAAGATCGCACCACTGCACTCCAGCCTGGGCAACAGAGTGAGACTCTGTCTCAAAAAAAAAAAAGAAAGAAAGAAAGTTCCCTCCTAGTGACATCATCATGAAGTATTCTTTTCTTTCTTTTTTCTTTTTTTTTTTTTTTTTGAGATGGAGTCTTGCTCTGTCACTCAGGCTGGAGTGCAGTGGCGCAATCTCGTCTCACTGCAAACTCCACCTCCTGGGTTCACGCCATTCTCCTGCCTCAGCCTCCCAAGCAGCTAGGACTACAGGTGCACGCCGCCACGGCCAGCTAATTTTTTGGTACTTTTAGTAGAGACGGGGTTTCATCGTGTTAGCCAGGATGGTCTCGATCTCCTGACCTCATGATCCACCCGCCTCGGCCTCCCAAAATGCTGGGATTACAGGCGTGAGCCACCGTGCCCACCCTATTCTTTTTTTTTCTACAGATAATCTATTTGATGCAATATTTTGTTATAAGTTTATATATAAATCATTTTCGGTAAATAAAATTATGTTTTAAGCATAGGTTGCTTGCTATGTAAAAAAGACAGATGAAACAGAATAAGCAAACTGAACATAGAGGAACAAAAGAGAGCATTTTGTGAATTATTGGGATTCCCTTTGTAATCCAGAGATTGCTTTTGTAATGAAGAGCATTTATCTTTTATGTAGTTCTAAATGTTTATGTATCAGGTGTGCTTTACCAAGCATACCTGCATAGGAAGAACACCATTATCAGTTATTTTGTATTTTATCAATGTTCCTTTTGTATTACATGGTTCATTTGAAATTCTATAATGAGCTTGTACTTGGGTCTCTCTCTGTCTAATGAATTTTTAAAGCAGTTTTAAATGACTCATGAAAGATAGTGCTTGGAAAGCAACATCATAAGGTAATTCTGATATGATTATTTACATAAACTCGAGTCCCAGCTATTTATGCAGTGTTCTCAGAAAAGAGGTTGTGGCCTATTAATTGAGAACAAGCTCTCTAAAAGAAACTCACTAGAAAGTTTTTATATAAATGTAAACTGTTGTGGGAAAACAGGAAGAAAGAAAGAGAAGGAATGAAATGAGGTAGAATGGGAGATAGAAATAGAGAAGAAAGGAAAAGAGGGAGGTAGGGAGGGAAAGACAGTAAGCAAGCTGTTTTCTAGAATAACTGACTTGTCATTATTGAGTACAGGAATGCCATATGTGTGGGGGAAAAAAGGTCTGGAACCAAACTGCTGAAAACACAACAATTTAAAAAATAACTACTTTTTCAACAATTAACAAGATATTAAGTACTATTCTTAGCATTGGATATGAAGAAGCTGTATTTAGCTAACTATATATAGATTTTTAAATCCTTGCAAAATAGACTGATAAGATTCATTTTCAAAACTCCTACAAATCAATAGAAAGAAAACATACAGCCCAATTTTTAAAATGGGCAAAAGGCTTAAACGGCCACTTCACAAAAATGGATATCCAAATAGCCAATAAACAGTGGTACCCAACATTCCTATGAGGAAACTGTAAATTAAAACCACCATAAAGTATCAAGCACACCCACCAGAATGAAAAAGAATGAGACCATCACTGTGTACCACCTGGAATCCTCATACACTGCTGGTACGAGTGTAACTTAGTACAACCACTTCTGAGGAAAGTTTGGCATTATCTACTGAAGCTGAACATATGCATATCCTATGGCCCAGCAATTCTCCTCTGTATATACCCAACAAAATGCATATTTATAGGCACCAAAAGACATGTACAGGAAGGCTCACAATACATAGTAGTCAAACACTAGAAACAACTCAAATGTCCCTCAGAAGCAGAACAAATAAACCATGGTATATTTAAGCAACAGGAACAAATAAATCATTGATACATGCAATAATATGGATGAATTGAAGAAACAAATGCCAAAGCAAAAGAAGCCAAACAAAAAAAGATTAAATATGTATGATTCTGTTTACATAAAGTTCAAAAACAAGAAAAACTAATTTATAGTGAGAGAGGTAGGGTGTGCTGGTTACCTTTGAGGAATGATGGTGTAAATAAATGAGAAGGGTATAAGGAGGCTTTCAGATGCTGGTAATTACCCATTTTATTATCTGGATGCTGGTTACATGGGTCTATTCCCATCATGAAAGTTCATCAAGTGTGAAATTATATCTTGAGCAGTTTTCCATGTGTATATTTCAATAGAAAGTGTAGGGGAAGAAAAGAAATGGCTTCTTCAACCCTCATAGAGTCTTAGTTGAAACAGAATTCTATAATAGACAAATTAACAAGAGAAAAACAGAAGTTGATTAACATATACATATATGGGAGACTCCCAGGGAATGACTTATCGAAGTGGTGGCTTTGAATTCTAGCTTATATAACATCCTCAACGAAGAATAGTGAATATTTAGAGAAGTGACAAGACAAAAATGACTTTGAGTCTCTAGGTGTGACAACTCTGAGGAAGGAGTTGGCCGATAAAGGATGGTTAGTAAACCTTGTTAACGTAGATTCCTCTTGTGCCTTCTCCAGGCCAATAAGAGTGCAAAGTTGTGTTCAGTGTTAACCTCTGTTCTCCCTAGGAAAAGAGGCCAACCTATGGCCTGCTTTTCAGCAATTGAAGGTCAGAAAGCTTTCCTGAATCTGTTTCCTCTTAGTTGCCTTCAGCTCAATAATTCTTCATATTTTTGGGTGGAATATTCTGGTCTCCCATAAGTGTTAATTTAAAAATGGATAGTAATGGTGAGACAGACAACTAACTGCATGTGTCTGTCAAACTGCATTTTGGTTCACACTTGGTACATACCTTCCATAACCGTGATGTTAGACAAAGTCCACCATCATCCTTCCTTCTCTTTTTCAAAGATTTTATTTTATTTTGCCATTTCCTGGACCAGTTGTTGGCAATGTTCTGTGCCCTCCTCTCCTGGCTCTTCCATGGCACCCCTCCCCATGGAAGGCTACACTCCGTGCCCCGTTGACAGCAGGTTTGGCCATCCTCAGAACTCATATCATCCTTACCACATGTCCTTTAGGAAAGAAATCCTCACTAGACCTTCAATCTCAGCCCTGCCACTTTGGACTGGTATGATCTCAGACAAGAAATTTAAACTAAGGCCTCAGTTTCCTCATCTATAAAGCAAGATTAAAACTGCAAAGCTTTGTTATGAGAATAATATGACTTAATTCAGGTCAGAACAGGGCAACCTCTGGCTCATAGTGAGCACTCAATAAATGCAAGTTGATGTTAAAAGTGGCACAGTGGTCAGAGGCTAAATTATGCAGGGCTGTGCCTGGGTAAGAATCTGGATTTTATTTCACATATATGGCAAGAACTGTGGGACTAAGCCCAGGGCGAAAGGCCCACATGAGAAAGAAAGCAAATGTGAAGACTGTTAACTCATTCTCGCCTTGAATTTAGGACTCAGGAAATAGGGAGTAACTCGGATGCTTTGATAGGTAAAGGTTTTGAATGGCTTTCACTGATGCAGTCTATTCCCACCAAACTCCTCGCTAAAGTCAGGAAAATATAGTTTGGGTCCTACCTGGGATGCTGCCAACTAAATATCTGGCTTCTCAGTAAGCTCCTTCATTCTCATCCTCTTTTGTCAGATTTGACCATTACCTTTCTAGTGATGTCCCTTAGCAGAAAAAAAAATGCCCCTAGAAGAGGTGACGTATGGAGAAAGGAGAAAAGGCAAGGATGCCTTTCTGGCATCCACTCTGGATGCCAAGAGTGGAGACAAGGTCATTGGGAAGAAAGTAGAAAGCGTTAAAGACGATCTAAGACTTCCACACATGAAAATCTTGCCTTTCAAAGAAGTTATTAACATAGTACACAGTGTATAGCATAGTGCTCAGAACTCAAAATATGCTTAATAAATACTTGCTAATCAAATCTTCACACAGAGCTCATAATTTTCAAATATGTAAATATAGATTTTCAAGGACTCATGATGGGAGACATGGTGAATTTAGGACTAACCCAGCTTTGAAGAGCATAAATCCATTTCAAGTTTCAAGATTAACAGAACAGTATTGTTCTTTTTTGCCAGGTAAAACATCTTATTTTTCAAATGGTAACAATTTTATTTTCAATATAGTAATATTTGAAATTTTTGAAAACTATAGAATTAGGAAACACTGTACATATTGAGTACATTTGGGTCAAACACTAATTTACATATTTTATCATTATAATATCACATTATTTTATCATTATAATATCTCAGTAAGCAGAGGTACTCAAACAAACCCAGTGTTAAATTTTTAGGATTTTTGAGCCAGTTCTCTTACTAACTTTACATCAGCCATGGTGGAATATTTGCACCTCAAAAACTGGCAAATGCCACAAACCAGCACTCTGTCCTGAGAGCCAGTTGTTATGCATTTACCATCACACTATTGCAAGGAAGTATTATTATCCTCATCTTATAAATGAGGAAACTCAGACGCAGACAAGTTACTATCCTCTCCAAAGTTATCCATTTACTACTACAAAGTCAGGTTTTGGAGCTAGGCCTTCCACTTCAAACCCCATGCTGTATTCTTTAAGTATTGCTTCATAATTTGAAATCATCACTAACAATCTACTTCATTAGAGGTGTAATTTGAGTTTAATTGAAAAGTCTAACTTGCAATTCGAAAAATCATTTTCTTAATTTACGTTACTACTTTAATATTTAAAAATTTATAAGGACCCTTCAAATGGCACAGCTGAGGAAAACTTGCTTAATTATGTTTTCATTAATTTTGCTAAGCCAATCTCATGCCAATGGCTGTGTAATTTGATCCCAGAAGCAAAATCACTTGGAATGCAGGACATGCTCAGAAAAAGATGGCTACTATCACATGAGAACAAAACAGTCTCGTAGTAATAATCACACTGTTTTATTCAACATCCAGAGACCAGTAACCTTGAAGTGGTAACCTATTTCCATGGAGAACACCTGTGGCGGTCAGCGCTGTACTAACAATGAGGCCAAATCCCAATGTTCAAGAAATGAAGTTAAATCCTAGGACAGTGAGTTCTCAACCTGGACTGCACATTATATGGTCCTGCACAATACCCCAGGACCATTTAATCAGAATCTCTGGCTATGGAACCTGATAATTTGTATATTTTACCAATCACTTGTGTGATCGTTCACTCAAGACTAACTCTCATCATAGGTCTTGCTTTCTTCCTCTTCCACATTGTCATAATGCCATTTGTAAACAGCTGAGTCTCTCTCCCCATCAACTTAGGTATGGAATATCCCGTAGGCTCTGTCCTACATTCTAGGCACCTTCTAACTATACATTCTGCGCTCTAGCACTCCCTTCCAGCAGACCACACCTTTTTCCAAAGAGCTCAGAACTGAAGAATCCCCAGCTTACCTTCCTTCCACCTCTAGAATAAGCAGATTGAAATTCTGATTAAAATCTCAGTATCATTCCCTTCAGATGAATTACTTAGCTTTATACTCCTCATTCTCTCTTTCATTCATTTCTTTGTTCCATCCATTAGTGGAAAGAGTACATCTTTTAAGTCAGAGTTTCCAGTCCTGCATTCATTTCTGACTGTGCCCTTTAATAGTGTGTGACAATAGACAAGTGCTTGACATTTCCAAGCCTCAGTTTCCTTCCTTGCAGTATGTGGATAGCAATACCTAACTTGTAGTAGATTTCAAAAATCTAAATATGATATTATGTACAAAGTACCTAGCGTAGTGAAGTGATTATGTCATCAATTGATTGTTTAAACAGATATTATGAATACTGCCCTTTTGCATAGCATTGTACGATGGACTGTGAAGAAACAAAATGATGAATAAGTTAAGAACCTGCGCTCATAAAATCTAGAGTCTAATAAGGAAGACAATATGAATCTTTGAATTACTATAAGATAGGAAGTGCATCTCTTTTATGACATCCATAAAAGAGAGACAGGGAGACAGATTAGGGCTTTTAATAGCGAATGGGATGAAAAAGAAAAAAAATGTTTTACTTAATCCTCCAGGTCTGCTGATGATGAGCTCCCAGGGCTAAGGTTATTCAGGAAAAATTTCCTTCCCACTTAAATCTCTCTCTGCACTGGCTGGAAACTTTTCCCAGAAGCCAGCAGTTCTGTCCAACAAGTATTTATTGGCCATTGGTCTTTTCGATCTTCTCACGGCAGGCTACTATAACCTCTATGCTTTAGTCAGGAGAATATACTCATTGCTTCTTTTCATAGGACTCATTTCCAAATCTAGCATCTAGCTCATGGTATTATTTTTTATGTCAAAGACTCTCTCTCTCTCCTTTCCAGACATAAAAATGCAAGTCATGCTTTACAATCCTATCCTATTCATCACTTCCTTGAAGTTTTCCCTGACAGATCTTTGGCCTAAAATAGCCATTATTTTGCACATGACTGTAAGCTCCAATTATAGTGTTTCTCAAAATTTTCAAAAATCAGATCTACTGATTCTGAATCTCTGGTGATAGAGAGCCAGGAATCTGCATTGTATATAGAGGTTAGATAATTTATATGTTATATGCACATTAATGTTTAAGAACTATCCACCAGTCTATTTTGCTTCATTTGTATGTTGCTGCAACATACAAGAATGCACATTTTCACATCATAAAAAGAGGTGGTCTTTTGTAACAACAGTCTATCTCCACCACCATCAGCACCAGCACCTATCACTGTGCTAATTGTATAGTAATAGAGGGACCTTTTATGTGCAGTCTTATGCATTAAGTTGCCCATAAGCAATTGAAGGAACCTCTGGGACCTTACTTGGGGACCAATGTGAGGGCAAAATTTCTGCAGTGTTAGAAATGATTTACGGGATAAAAATGTCAACCAAATGTAATTAAAATAAGTAACATTTTAAAATTTTGACATTCTCCTTTGCTTGTAATAATTCACTGAGATAAATTTATGAATGAAATGGATGTAAGATTTGTTTAAACGAGTATCTTGGTCTTGTAATTTCTCAGAGCTTGTGCCATTTAGGCCTATTGCTACTTTAGAGTTTTGACTTGGAGCTGCCTTAACCTATTGGATTACTTTTTTTTCTCCAGGAAGGAGTTTCATTAAACAACTTTTGGTATATCTATTTATCCTATGGGAACAGATAACTATAAGCCTAATATTATTTAACTCAGCCTTTGCTTGAAAATATAACTACTGTACAAGGAACTTTAATGAAGATACTTTTGAAAGAATGAGAAACTTGAAACATGGGGCTTTTAGAAGAAGCATCAGGCAGTTATTGTGTCTTGTAAGATAAGGAGAAGGTTAGAAATAACGTACATACCAATTGCCATAAACATTAAGTAAATTTCAAGTTTCTGTCTTAGACTGCTCAGAAAGCCAAAGTGCATATCTGCACTATTGAAAGTTTTGTTTTAGTATTTCCAAAGATTATCAACTTACAATCTTGAGACTAAGAACACTTATCATAAGAAACATTGGTTAAGACATTATTGTAAAAAATGTGTTTACTTAAAATTAAATTTACCCACTAACTTTATCAAGATTACCTATAACTAAGACATTGGAGATCTATCTCTAGCTAACACAACAATACTAAAATGAGGCATAGATTCCCTTAAAATTAGGAACATAACTAAGGCATTCCTTTCTACAAATGAAAAAAACAAAAACAAAAACTTTAAAACCTAGTGCATAAACTCAATTTTACATTTCAAACTCCTAGCCAGAAGATATATGCTCCTATAAAATTCCAGCCAGATTGGATACAGTGTTTAGAAAGAATGGGTACAGTGTTTAGAAAGAATGGGTACAGCGTTTAGAAAGAAGAAAAATAAATTATAGACTTCTGTTTCTAGCAACAAAATGTACTAGAGATCTCTATGCACTCTGGCTATAAAACACCCAAAAATGCAAGAAAAATAACGGGTAAATGGATAAAATATTCTTTTAAGTCAATGTAGGAGTTGGGAGACAGTAAAAACAGATCCCCTGAAAGTAGGAACCATGCAGGAAGGGCAATGAGCTCTTAAAGCATCATACATCACCTGACCTCTAACAGCACAGGGCCTATGAGGAGCATGGGGATGGGGGTGGTGCTAGGGACTAGACCTTGAGCCCACATTGGTACATTGGTGAAGTGTTGGACCAAAAGCCACATCACAAAAGTCTAGGAATGAAGAAAGGCTATATTGAGGAAAATGCTCAGCAGCGGCAGACAGCAGGAAAGGAAAATCTAAAATCTGGAGGAAGATACCACACAGATAATTAACACAGGGTTCAGAACAGGAGTACACAAATAATTCCTAGAAAAACACAACTCAGTATAAACATGAACATGACATGGTCAGTTCACAGAAGAGAAAACACACTGACAGTAAATGCAGGAAAATATTCCTAACCTTATTTGTAATTAGAGAAGTGTGATTAAGAGTACTTTATTTAAACAAAAAGACTTTGTTAATGTGTGCATAAATGTATGTGTGATGATTTCACCACTGGGTTCTCAGAACCCTGGAAGCCAGTTCCCTAGCACCCATGCAGAAGATTGGATGACATTTATGTAGGGAAACTGATTAGCTGAGAGTAAAGACCTAAACATATTGACATCAACTGTTCTTTCCAGATGGCTCAATGAAATCACCCAATAGGTAAGACCACAGTCAACAGAGCCCTACCTATGCATTCAGAGCTACCAATAAGCTATTTAGTCTCCTGTTCTTAGTAATGAGCAAACAGCTAAAATTATAAAGCATCTAAAGAAAATTCCCAACACAGAAGATAGAGACCACAAATAACACATAATAATAAACATAATCCCAGCACTTTGAGAGGCCAAGACGGGAGGTTGCTTGAGGCCAGTAATTTGAGGAAACCCTAGGAAACATAGTGAGACCCCATCTCTACAAAAAGTTAAAAATTAGCCAGGCACAGTGACATGCATCTGCAGTCTTAGCTACTCAGAAGGCTGAGGCAGGAGGATCCTTTGAGCCCAGGAGTTTAAGGTTACAGTGAGCTATGATCATGCCACTGCACTCTAGCCTTGGTGACAGAGTGAGACCCTGTCTCTAGATCATAATAATAACATCAAAATAAACCAATTTGGAGGAAACAAAAACTAGTCAGGGACATGAAACCTCTTATATTCAAATGGATAGGACAAGATTTTGAAATATTTGAAAAGGTTTTATTTCATTTTTTTTTAATGGAACTATCAGTCCAGCCTGAATCAGCTGGGGGAATGTTGAAAGACAGTTCACCATGAGCTGCTCACATTTTTGCACATATTGCCAGCAAGGTACTTACTATTCTTTGTTCCAGACTATTTAAGGATGTTTCTATAGCAAACAGTCTTGGAATACAGAGATAGTGTTTTCCTCTGGAGCAAAGGGCAGGCATGCTTACTGCACATTATTAAAGATTTGGGTTCCCTACCTCAAGGTTTCTCTCCTGCAACACAACACGTGCAGATGTCATCTTTGCATCACTTTGCGGAAATTGGATCTTGGAAACCAGCACAAATAATGCTGATACTCTGTTTACTGCTATGATTTGAGTAATAAACTATCTCTGAAGATGTATCTCCTCAGTCTCTGACCCAGGAGTCTCATGTGTTCTGTCAGCATACATAAAGTTGTATATGGCTGACTTATTAGCCTGCAAGTAGAGTGGAATCTCAGAGCCTTCACAGTTCTTGACAGGGAATTCATTTCTTCTGTTCTGATCTTCCCCTGAGAGCCAAAAGTGGCCAGTGCTGAGTTTAGAAGCAGGAATTACAGAGTAGCTTTTGGGTTGTTTTAGTTTACAAAACTCAGTAGCAAGTTCAAATCCAGCTGGGAAAGGAAAGGGAGCTATTGACTATTAGATAAGAGCTCTCAGGAAACGAGAGCTATGGTTTATTAATGGCCTAGCTTCAGCTTTTCTGAGAGTTTGCAGAAGCCATTCATTAATTAGTGGGCAAAATCATAAATGAGTTCTAGGGAATATAGGGCTTACTGCTCCTGGGGCATACAGCTGCAGAGTGGGGGAATTTTATATATCATTCTGTATTTGGTACATTTTGCCATAGGAATTTTTTTTTTTTTTTTTTTTTTTGAGATACAGTCTTGCTCTGTCACCTAGGCTGGAGTGCAATGGCACGATCTCAGCTCACTGCAACCTCCGCCACCAAGGTTCAAGAGATTCTCCTGCCTCAGCCTCCTGAGTAGCTGCGATTACAGATACCTGCCACCACACCGGGCTAATTTTTGTATTATTAGTAAAGACGAGGTTTCACCGTGTTGGCCAGGCTGGTCTCAAACCCCTGACCTCAAGTAATCCTCCTGGCTTGGCCTCCCAAAGTGCTGGGATTACAGGGGTGAGCCACCGTGCCTGGCCTGGAAAATCATTTTAAAGTTACTGAATTCACGGTAAATCCTAGTGCAGATCCATTGCTGTCAGCTTTTCCCTCAGACAGCAATCTGGAAAATTGATAGCTACATGGTGTCTATGACCCAACAATTGTCTGGTTCTTAAATAAACACTCCAATTCCAGGCCAGGTGTGGTGGTTCACGCCTGTAATCCCAGCAATTTGGGAGACCAAGGTAGGTGGATGACCGGAGGTCAGGAGTTCGAGACGAGCCTGGCTAACATGGTGAAACCCCATCTCTACAAAAAATACAAAAATTAGCCAGGCGTGGTGGTGCATGCTACTCAGGAGGCTGAGGCAGGAGAATCACTTGAACCCAGGAGGCGGAGGTTGCAGTGAGCCGAGATCGTGCCACTTCACTCCAGCCTGGGTGACAAAGCAAGACTCTGTCTCAGAAAAAACAAAAACAAAAACACAACACTCCAATTCCAGAAATAAAGAGGGAGGTTCATGAGTATGTGAGGAGGTTTGTGTTATAGGTAACGAACTAATACTGTCCTTAAATTCTAGAAAATCATAAAATTGTAGTAATACCTCTTCTTCTGACCCAGCTCCTAGAAACTGAGTAACATTTGGCAAAATTAAGAGTTCAATGAAATACTCCCTCTAGAAAATCATTTAAATGGGCCTGTTGAGTGATTTAAAATTTATTTTTGAGACCTCACTCATTATACATTAACCAGATTAATTTACACCAAAATAATGTAGTTTGGGATAAAAGAGAAGATGAAAATACAGGTATTGGAGTAAGATATAAAGGAAAAAAATTAAAGCTAAAGAGAGAGCAGTGAAACCCTCTGAAATGATGAGTTATCACAAAAGAGTATACCCGGGTAGAAGAAAATTTTAACAAATTTTCTATACTTTTTCTTAGTGCTTTAAATTTGAGGTTACAACTTTTAATTCTTCAAAATATTTACCCTTGGAATTTGTCTTTGCACAAAGAAAAATATTTTTTAAACCAAATCAAAGTAAGAGATTATTTCAAAACTTCTTCTCATTTAGTCATTGCCTATCATAAAGATGTATTTAGAGAATTTTAAAAACTTTTTCCTCAGCAATATTATAAAATAATATTCTTTCCTAGTAAATAATAATAGTCCCTTCTAAATAGATATTAAGCCTATTGAATAAGCACATTATTCTACATTTATAACCATTTTACACAAACATGATTCACTAATATTATGCTATAAATTGTATTCTGTAATTCCAAGGAAAAATATTAAGGCTGATTTTTGTACCATCATTTCATTTTAATAGTTTATTTGATGCAAACTTCTTAATATGACTCCAAGACATAATATCATAATTAAGTTAGTTTCTACCAATTTAGTAGGAGAGAAGCTATGTTGTATTACTCCAGCAAAGCATGATGGGAAAAGTCATTCATTTATTGATGTGACACACATTGATTCACTGTCTGTAGCTGTAAAGCACTGTGTTAAATTCCATAGGGAAACACTGATGATTGGAAAACGAGGCTGGCATCAAACTCACTGTCTAGTAGAATGAAATGTTCACAAATGACAAAAATGTAGTGAGCATCATTAGAGCAATACATATAAAGGATAATAAGCTCTGTGAGGATAGAGATCACTTACATCCCACTTTCTGTTGCATCTTCTGCACCAGGAACGTGCTCTGGTACTTTGTGTTTCCTGAAGAATAAAGAAAGAGGAGGCATTTGACCTAGGCTTGAAAGATATAAGGATATAGACAAAAGACTCTAAAAAAAACACACATTTGTAAAAATCAAAGTTATACTTGTAAGTCTTATTTCATTAATTCAGTTCTTTTCCAGCTTGTGATGAATGGCAGAGTGTGGTTCCACACCTCCCTCTCTGCATTGTCCTGTAACTGCAATCCAGAAAATCATCAATAGGCCTAAGGGCATTGCAAGCCCAGGAGGTATCATGGTTGCTCCATCCAATGAGTGTAGCATCTTTCAAAGGAGTCGCTTTGAAATACACTAAACAATATCATTATTCAATATACACTTGAAACTCTTATTTATAAAACACCTTCAGAATCTGCATCAGTTGCTTTTAAACATCATCAACATCCTCATATTCACAAAGGATCAGAAATCAGAATGGCCTTAGGTCCCTTAACAAGCAAAAAAAAAAAAAAAAATCAAAACAAAAAGACAGTTGAGCAAAGTCTGCAAAATTCTGAAGGAACTGGATTATGGGACACATTTACTATCTATATTATAGGTTTCTGATTCATTTTACCCTTTTCAAAGACTATGTAATATAATATATTATAATAGTAGTTGGGGAGAAAACAAAGATTGAGAAAAAAATCTGTGTTTTCCCCACCCCAATCACTCAGTGTGACTAAGAAAAATGGAAGCCCCTTTTCTAAGTATAAATTCCAACTCAAGAGTTTTTACTTCGGCCTTTGGTAAAAATATACCCTACCCTATTGTTGCTTCTTTTTTAAAACAAATTTGTTATCAAATATTTAAGACACATAAAAAGATATAAAGATTATAATCATGAACACCTAGATGGCCACCATTCAGTTTAAGAACTAAAATATTAGGATAACTTAAGCTCGTCACATTCCCCTTTTTCCTTCCTGAGCAGGCAGCGATCATCCCAAATTAGATGCTTCTCATTCCTGTGCATTTCTTTATACTTTTCCTACATCTGCATAGAACCCTAAACAATATATTTTTTCATAAAATTGTAAAACTCTAAGCAGCAACATACTACAATATTCTTTTGTAATTTTTTTTTTTTTTTTTTTTTGAGCCAGACCAGGCTGGAGTGCAGTGGCGGGATCTCAGCTCACTGCAACCTCCACCTCCCATGTTCAAGCGATTCTCATGTCTCAGCCACCTTAGTAGCTGGGATTACAGGCGTGCACAGCCATGACCAGCTAATTTTTGTATTTTTAGTGGAGACGTGGTTTCTCCATGTTGGCCAGGCTGGTCTCGAATTCCTAACCTCAAGTGATCTGCCTGCCTCAGCCTGCCAAAATGCCGATTACAGGCGTGAGCCACTGCGCTCAGCCTGTAATGTGTTTTTTGTGCAACATTATGTTAATATACATAGTTCTGGTTCATTGATGGACTTACTGTTTGTCTCCTTTTTTTCCTGTTAGGTTGGTACAAAAGTAATTCCGGCTTTTACCATTACTTTCAATGGCAAAAGCCGCAGTTACTTTTGCACCAACCTAATACTATGACCAATACGACCCTGAAGATTTTTGTTCATGTATCTTTGAGTTTATGAGTGAGCTTTTCTTTAAGTTTTGTACATGCGAGGAGATTTTCAGGCTTTTATGGATAATAGGCATTATCAGTTCACCATCTATTACCAAATTGCTTTCTACAGTGGTTGAATTGATTTGTATACTCTCACAAGGAGTGTATAAAATTACACTTGCTTCACATCATCCTTTATACTTTTAAAATTTTGTCAATCTGATAGATATTTTAATTTTCATTAAAATGACTACTAGTAAGGTGTGTGTGTGTGTGTGTGTGTGTGTGTTTCCTCTTCTGATTGCTCTTCTGTGAATTGATGATGATGTTTTCTGCCCTTTTTCTATTAAGTCGTATACTCTTTTTTAAAATTTATACAAGTTCTTCATATATCTTGGATATATGTTGCAAAACTTGTACATGTTGCAAATGGCTTCTTCTAGTCTGTGGCTTGTCTTTTTACCATAATTATGTTATCTTTTGTTAAAAGTTTCAGTTTTCACGTAGTCAACTTTCTCAATTTTTTTATGATAGTTTGTGTTTCCTATACCTTTTTTATCTTGTGCTTTTAAGGGTATTCTCCTATATTTTTTCTAAAATGTCATATATTTTTTCTTTTTTTTTTTAGATCTTTAATCCATCTTTTGTGTGTGCTGTGAAGTAAGGATTTGACTTTATTTTTTTCTATTTTGGTAACTAAATGTCTTGGCACCAAATACTGGCTACTAATCTATAAAGCCACCTCTGTCAGATATCAAGTTTTTATATATGTCTGTGTCTAGACTATCCATTCGTTTCCATGGTTTCTATCAGTCCCCATGTTATTATAACACTTTTAAAGTCACTATAACTTTATTATAAATCTTGTTGTCTAGTAGAACAAATCATACCCATTCCCATCCTCCCCCTTCTTCTTCCTCCTTTTCTTCTTCTTCTTCCTCCTCCTCTTTTTCTTCTTTCTTTTTTCTTCTTTTTCTGTCTCAGATGATTATGCTCCTGTGATGCACATTTTCGACCATTGCTCTTTTCTTGCACATTTTCAAATTAGCTTGTCAAGTTCCATAGAAACTGTATTTTAGTTTTGATTGGAATTACTAAATAATGTTTTGGATGAAAGCTCTACAAAATCATGCCTAAATTGACAGGTGGGACTTTTATAATGTGATTCTGTGTAAGACACAAAAAAATTTGCTTTTTAAGTAGCTAAGACTCTGTAAGAGTATGTAGTCCTATCTATTACTTAACTTAATATTCTTTTAACTCTTCTGGACTAAGAAACTGTAGTCATTTTATGGTTCTAAAAAGAGACCAATTTTAAGCTTTTAAAATTTTGGTAGCTCTTATTTTATGTATAAACATTTTACTTTTGATTTTTTAGAAAAACAAAATTTCGGCCGGGCACGGTGGCTCACGCCTGTAATCCCAGCACTTTGGGAAGCCAAGGCGGGCGGATCACGAGGTCAGGAGATCGAGACCATCTTGGCAAACACGGTGAAACCCCATCTCTACTAAAAATACAAAAAATTAGCCGGGCGCGGTGGCAGGCACCTGTAGTTCCAGCTATTTGGGAGGCTGAGGCAGGAGAATGGCGTGAACCCGGGAGGCGGAGCTTGCAGTGAGCCGAGATTGCGCCACTGCAGTCCAGCCTGGGCGACAGAGCGAGACTCCGTCTCAAATAAATAAATAAATAAATAATAATAATAATAAAATAAAATAAAGAAAAACAAAATTTCTTTCTCAGAACTGGGATCTTCATTGTAATTAAAAGCATGTTAAGCAGGCACGTGATAACCAGCACTGCCACATATTGTCTGCCACAATCATCTAATAATCGTCCATTTACATGAAGAGCAAAACAGGCAACAAGAGAGAAAGCGGTATTTGAAGGCTGAAAAAAGAAAACAACATAGTTTGTCTCTTCTAATGAGTATTTGTGTTGGGGGAGTACACAAAAGGAAAATGGAGGATCAAAATAATTTGAAAGTTACAGAAGAAAGCAATTGAGTTAAAAACAAAAATGAAAAAATGGATATATTGATTAGCTTGATTGCAGCAATTATTTCACTCTATATGCATATATCCAAACATCATGTACACTTAAGTATATGCAACTTTTTCTTATATCTCAACAAAGCTGCAAAAATAATAAAGCAATGACACTAAAAGTGGAATAAAAAAGAATAAACAATAAAGTAATATATTTTTAAAGTAAAAATATTATTTAGAGTATGTTTTAGAGGAGTCAGCAGTATTGTTTTATCAAAAATGCTCTTAGTAAATATCATTATATTTTCAATTCTCATCTCTTCCCAGCCTGTTTTGTAAATCTCCATTTTTGCTGTGTCTTCTGATTTTTTGACTAGCTCTTACTTGTATTCTCTATCACTTTAGTCTAACAGCTTCAAATTTAATTAACTGCTGATTGTTCCTGAAGATATGCTAAGGTAAGGGTTTCTACAACTTTTTTTTTTTTTTTTTTTTCAGTTTGCTGAGTGAATGAGAACTGGCTGTTATGGTTCCTCAGTTCCTGGGTAACTATGAAATCTCAAAAACTTTAGTAGCAGTACACTATTAACAGCTAATATTTTTAACGCCAAGACTATGTGCCATCTCAAAAATTATATGAGAGTTTATTTTATGAGGCTTAGCAAAATTAACTTGCCCAAGTTCACACATCCAGTCAATGTCAGATATGAGACTTAAACCCAGAGATGTCCAGTTCTAAAGTTTACGAGAGAAAACATCAATGTGTCTGTTATTTATTGATATTGCCGTAACACACAATTTACTTCTGTAAAAGCATGTGAAATGCATTCTGTTTTTCATATTGTTAATTTCAGCTGAAATAACACTTATATATATATATGTTACAGAATAGGGGATATTTGCAGCCAGAAGGAATAACTTCCTACTCCCTAACATTGTGTTTTAACTGTTATAACCTATTATTGTTTCCAAAACTCTTCTGATTTCTTTATTCTCTTTTTTTGCTGCTCTGATCCTTAGATTTGCTCAGGTGATTATCAGAATTTCAAAATTATATCACTAAAGCTTTTATAATGCTTAAGAAAGACAGAAGTATATGTCTCAATCTTTTCAAGCTGCTATGACAAAAGATCATAAATTGGGTGGCTTATAAACAACAGATACTTATTTTTCACAGGTCTAGGGACTGGGAAGTCCAAGATCAAGACACTAGCATTGGGTATCTGGTGAGGACTCACTTCCTAGATGGCCATCTTTTCACTGTAGCCTCACCTGGCAAAGGTGTGAGGGATTTCTTTCAGGCCTCTTTTATAAGAGCAGTAATCACATTCATGAGGCCTCTGCCTCCTATAACCTAATCACACCCAAAGACATCACCCCCCACCTCCTAATACCATCCCCTTAAGGATAGGATTTCAACATATTAATCTGGCAGGAGAAACAATAATTCAGACCTTAGCAGATAAAATAAATTAAGTAATGTAGAATGAAAAAGAAAAGATTTTTTTCTTTTTTTCTTTTTTCTTTTTTTTGACAGAGTCTTGCTCTATTGCCTATGCTGGAATGCAGTGGTACGATCTCGGCTCACTTCAACCTCCACCTCCCAGGTTCAAGCAATTCTCCTGCCTCAGCCTCCCAAGTAGCTGGGATTACAGGTGCCCACCACCATGCCCGGCTAATTTTTTGTGTTTTTAGTAGAGATAGGGTTTCTCCATGTTGGCCAGGGTAGTCTCAAGCTCCTGACCTCAGGTGATCCACCCACCTCAGCCTCCCAAAGTGCTGGGATTACAGGCATGAGCCACCTCACCCAGCCTAGATGTTTTCCTTAAAAATCTCAATATTCTAGACCAAATATTATTCATAAAATAATACTCCAGGAAATTAGAGGAAAATAAATTTTACAGTGATTACTTAGACTGAGTGATCTATATATATTATGCCCCATTTATATTTTATAAACAAACAATTTTTAAGAGCTATTTGGGTTTCCAAGACTAAGTAATTAAAATGGCAATTGTCATAATACTGTTACTTATTAATCTAATAAATGATTATCCCACTTGGCACTCCAAATATGTCAAATTGAAAATAGCTTCCTGGCCAAATAAGAATATATACAACTTTCACTAAAATGATTACAAAAGTATATTTTTTCATAGCATTAAAGTAAGTATCATATATATTTCTAACCTGAATAATGTACAAAGATAAATTGTTCTGATAACATTGCTGGCCTCAAGTTGTATAACCAGCCAAAGCCTCTGATACTTAGTATCTCTATTGCTTTCCTAGAGATCAAGATTCCAAAAAAATCCAAAGAACGGGGTTTACAGAAGAAGACTGAGTATTGTCTGACCTCAAGCTTACGGGATGCCAGACCAGGTAAGTGAATTTGTAAAAATAAATAACGGGCTTGGTATTTCTAGAAAGAAATAATAAACAAGAACACCTAGTTCAATGTGGTAAGGGGAAGATATTTTTTAAATGATAGGACATATCTGAGACTTGATAATTAAAAAATGAAAATAAAAATACATGATGTGGTAAAACTGGCTTTCCAGTTTGAAAAAAGAAAGAAATAGAACATTCTATTTTCTCACATCTTTCTCCACAGTAATTTCCAGGTAGATAAAAAAATCACAAGAAAAAACAGCTTATGGATAAACATTATTATATATTGGAGGAAGGTCTTCCTTACCATGAGATACCATGCCAAATCCAAAAGAAAAATATTGTTGAATTTAACTCCCAGAAGTGATTTAAAATTAATAAATAAATAATTAAAATAATAATAATAGGCAAAGCTAAAAGTAAAAATAAATCTGTATATTTGCATTAATATGATAGAGGATTAGCTCCAATAAAAATGGTTTCAATAATAGATGGACTGGACAGTAAAAAAAAAAAAAGATACTAACAGGCAGTTTCAAAGAATTAGAAATGCAAATGGTTAAAAATCACATGAAATGATAGAAATGCAACTTCAGACTTGAAGATGCTGTTTTTCACTTATCATATTAGTAAGTATCTTACAAAACATTAAAAATATCTTGAATTCATAAGGGCATGATGAGACAGGGT
Organism: Pan paniscus; assembly: GCF_029289425.2. Lineage (NCBI taxonomy): Eukaryota > Metazoa > Chordata > Mammalia > Primates > Hominidae > Pan > Pan paniscus. Next base: position 115,122,057 of record NC_073255.2, on the reverse strand, counting down.
TCCCACATGCTATTGATAAGAATATGAATAGGTACAACCAGATTTGTAGGGTAAGTAGGCAGTATCACCTAAAAGTTTAAGTGTGCATATCGTTTAACCCAACAATTCTACTTCTAGGTATTTATCCTAAAATGTTTACAGTATAAATATGTAATGTGTAATGACCATGTATCTAGTCCAGCAATTTGATTGCAGCATTATATGCAAAGCAAATGTGTAAACTAAGCTAAACATACATACTTAGGAGATTGATTAGATAAGCTATTGTACATATAGCTTTTTAAAAATTGAGTAATTTTATATATATTACCATAGAAAACTATCCGTAATAATTTAAGTGAAAAAAAGTAAGTGAAAAGTAATGTTTTAAGTGAAAAAAGCAAGCCATAGATTAACATGTCTAGTACATTTGTTTAGAATAATCCTATCTATAACATGTTTATATATGTGTGTATATTATGTATAATTTTATGTATGTATGTATGTTACACAATATTGAATTTGTTACAGAATTATATATTTATTATTACAATTGATAATAGAATAGATGGATGGATAGATAGATCAATACATCTGATTTTCTTCCTCTTCGTCTCCTATTTCCATTTCTCACTTCTTTGGTAAGGTATCCTTTCTTATTTAGGATGGTGACACTTCAAAGCTATGCTAGAGAGCTGGTTAATATGAGCAAGAGAAAGGTGTATAAAAGCTTCCATTGTGAAAAACTGAAAAGACCCTTGCCTTGTTCCCAAGGAGGACCTCCCAGGACCTTCCAGGAGGGAGCCAGGCACCAGTGTCATTACCTTGAGAGCCTTCCAGAAGGGAGGGAGTCCTCCATAGTCTGGGACAGACAGGGAAGTATCTGGAGTGGGGAGTGGAGAAGGAAAGAAACTGGAATGAGAAAGGCCTTCCAAAGTCCATTGCAGGCAGACTCTGAATGGACTAAGGGCAACAACTTGAGAAAAATGAAGAATTACTTTGTAGTTGTTTGTTCCGTATTCTATTTGTATTATCAGTGGACAAATAGTAAGAGAGTTATCTTTCTTCCTCTTTCTGGTAATGGAGTATACCTCACACTTTTCCAGATGTTGTTACAGGAAGCACTAGGAATATTTATCAGAAGATTCTGAGATTATGCACTGAATTGTTAAATCCTAGGAAACAGGATGGGGATGAATGTAAAACATTTTTCTACTTCATTCAGTTCTAAATTTTTCAGTTTTTTAGAATTAAAACATAAATTACTAGAAAAAAACTATTATCAATCTTTTTTCTGTTCCTGTTTTTCCTTAGGCAAAGCATCTCAGAAAGATAAAGATTTGGTTTCCACCATTTAATTATTTTCATCCATCTTTAGTAGAAGAGGATGTAGGAATCAACACATATTTATAAAGCATGTGTTATGTGAATATAGCATTCTGCTCTAGAACATGAAGAAAAAAAAGATGTTGAGCTTTGATTTTGGGAAACCAGACTACACACATGAAAAGTGATTAATGTAAAGCAGAAGTTACATACCTAGAAATAGTAAGCTTTATGGGTGATAAGATATGACGTGAAGTAACTACAGTCAGAGAGAGAGATTCATATAACCAAGGAAAAGATAGTCAAGTCACTACTCTAAGCCAAAATCCATTAGTAAGCTTTGAGTATGTGGTGTCAGCAATGTGTTTAGAAGTTAGCTAACAGAGACTGAAAGAATTATGAGGAAACATGAGTCTAAATTGGAGGCATGTGAAGAGCCTCGAGAAAGCTCTTCTCTTCATAGAATCATAAACTTTAGCACTAGCAGAAATCTATAAATCAGCCTCTTCATTTTATACGTGTAAGTAAGTGAGGCCTGGGGAGGATCAAATAACCAGCCAAAGGTCTGCAGCCCGTGAATTAAGGCTGGAATCCAGACCTATTGGCTTGCTACCATTCACAAGAATTACATTCTTTAAGTTATGATTTTGGGTTCTTATTGTCTATCAATAAAACTGATGTTCAAATATATGTTCTTTTTTAAAGCCTTTTAAAGTATTTTAAAGTCTTTGAGTGCCTATCCATGAAATCTAGGAAGCCATAGATGATCATTCTATGCTTTTTTAGAACAAGATTACTGAGAATGCAACTGAATTTTAGAGACTACCAGTCACCAAGTAAGTTGCTCAGGCACTACTCAGATTATCCCGATAACATTTGGATGTTCAGGAGGGTCTTGGTTAGCACCAGTGCCTATCCCTGCTTCTGCTGAGGATTTTAGCCACAAGTAGGCAAAGATCCCCAAGGTGATAGCAACAGTTTGAAATACACCATTTATGGCTGTCCAGGCAATCTTTCAAGCAGATTAAAATTGAGTCTCTGTCACTGGTTTTAATGGCATGGATTTAGTACCTTTCAGAAAGTCTTTTACTGAAGTGTTTGAAAATTGGAGACACTATCAAATCACATTTCTATTTTATACTCACAACCTTTCGAGAATTTATAGAAATGCTTTATTTTATGGGATTAAATGACTTAATGTATAATGCACGTGGAAAATATTGCTTTGAATTATCTTTCACAGAGTTTAGAAACTATTATGAAAAAATGACCTGCTAGTCAAATATTAAATGGTAATGTTTTCCTTCATAATTATTATGCACTGGGGCATAGTGCTAAAATTACTAATTAATGGCTGTATTAGGCAGGGTCCAATTAGAACACAGAAACTACAGAGTAATTTGAACAGGCAAAGTTTAACATAAAATTTAATACACAGAATTATTCACTGTAACAGGGGATGGAAGAATTAGCTAGTGAGAAGTAAAGAGAATGCTCAAGAATATAAGAATAGCAGTTGTAGGAGCAGCTACTGCCCTTAGGGCTGAGACATAGCATTTAAAGAAGAGACAGCTCTGGGAAAGACCCCTTCCAGAGATCCGTCCCCCATTAGAAAGAGCACAGCCATGGTTCAGTGGATGGCAGAGAAGTCTGCTGAGGCTTTGTTTGCTGCTGGTGTATTGGGGAACGCTGTTCACAGGGGTTGCAAGGCTGGCAGCACTGCTGCAAGGCCTCCTGTGCAGATGCCAGGGGCAGTCACCCACAGAGAAAGTCCAGGTGATGTTGGCCCCTGGCTGCTGCTATAGCCTGGCATGGCAGAAAAAGAGCCCACAACAGGAGCCTGCCCAGAAGAAGACACTGCTGCCAGGAAGAGAAAAGTCACTTCTCCTCCAGCATCCCTTGGGCATTCTTCTGACAAAGCTTGACAGCTGGCCAGCTGGCAAAGGAGAAATATTTTCAGGGTCCCGCTGCACTGCTCCAGTGCAGAAAATGAAGGGCAAAATTGGGCTGAGGTGCAGTCAATTGATTAGCAGCACACCTGTTCAGTTGGCTTCTGAAAAACAGTTCTGGTTATCTGTTGTATTAGTCAGGGTTCTCTAGAGGGACAGAAGTCATAGGATAGATGTATACATAAAGGGGAGTTTATTAAGGAGTATTAACTCACATGATCACAAGGTCCCACAATAGGCTGTCTGCAAGCTGAGGAGCAAGGAAGCCAATCTGAGTCCCAAAGCTGAAGAACCTGGAGGCTGATATTCGAGGGCAGGAAGCATCCAGCAGAGGAAAAAATGTAGGCTAAGCCAGTCTAGTCTTTTCACGTTCTTTTGCCTACTTTTTATTCTGGCCACGTTGGCGCTTGATAAGATTGCGCCCACCCAGATTAAGGGTGGGTCTGCCTTTCCCAGCCCACTGACTCAAATGTTAATCTCCTTTGGCAACACCCTCACAGACACACCCAGGATCAATACTTTGCATCCTTCAGTCCAATCAAGTTGACACTCAGTATTAACCATCACATCTGTATTCTTCAATTTTATCTCTGTTAAAATGACAACTCCTGTTTAACTGATATTAGTTGTGGGTATGGAGGGTAAGTAAATATCTCCTTTTCACCTCACTCATGTTTCATGGGGAGGAACTTCCTCTCTCCACTGCTTCATCTGGGAGTGGTGTATCTGATTGACCAGTTTGGGAGAATAAACAGGAACATTTGGCTCAGTGGCTTCCTCCTGCTCTTTCCAAGCCAGCCTGCCTTCAGGATGTGTACTTGTTTCATCACCATGAAGGTACATTCAGAAGGACATGTGTCTAATTCAGGGGCAGTGTTAGGTGTGCACACATCTAAGCCACATTCTTCAATTCAGCTTTTATCAGTAATAGATAATTTCAACCTCTACCTTATTTCTGTATGTCCACTTCTCAGTTAGTTCTGAATTCATGTGGGAAAAGACAGGAATGATATTTCATTGACCCAGCTGAAACTCCAATATTAATCTACCCAGCTTCTTAAAGAGAGGCCTATGAATTTCTCATTTCAGCCTGTAGAAACTCTAAATTTGCCCTAACCTCAACCCTCCCTTTACAAGCCCTACCCTAACCACCATGGTGAAGTATAGATTTTGCCCTACAGGAACCCTGCTTCCTCCTTTCCATTCTCTCTCCTCTCCACAGTTTGATGTACAACATGCACTAAAACACACACATACATACATATGTTCATTTTCAAAACTTGACTTTCAGTGATTTCATTGCCACCTCAGTAGTAAAGCTATGTGTTATCTTTGCCAAGGGTGATGAGTTTTTGAATCTGTGTTCTAACTTTGAAACCTAAGGCTATGAGTAAAATATCCTGCATCAGACAGCTGATGGGGCCACACATATTTTTCCTGGTGCACTTGAAATTGTAGCCACAGACAGTTCCTAAATGACCTACCCAACTTGCCAGTTTTCTGCCTGGGTGCCCCCTGCTTTCAAATGCTAAGACTGAAAGCTTCTATTGACATATGCCCAAATTCCAAAGCCCTTTTCACTTAAATTTGACATTCCCTTGCAAAAATGTGTAAGGCCTCAAGAAGAAAATGAACCACATACAGTTTGTGTGCTCAAGAGTTTACAATCTAAAAGTCAAAATAAAACAAGTACAGAAAAGAGTTACATACGTAACAAATAATATGGGGTTCACAAAAGGTGAAATCACACTTGCTTGGAGTCAGCAGGAAAGGCTTCACTGCAGAGTTTGCATTTGAGAAGGCTTTGCAGCGTAGATATGATTTGGACATATGGAAATGGCACAGGGGCGAGTGGGTGGAGGGCGGGGGATAATAAGGTATGCTAGTGGCAGGAATAATACAAGCCTTCTGACTCTTCAGCCAGGCTCTCAAAGCTTCCATTTACTTTAGGATCTTTAGTACTGGGGCAGGAACGCCACCCACATTGCATTGTTTGGACAGTCAATGACATCTGAATGTTAAAGCTCCTAGGCCCATTCCAGGCACAGAATAGATATTCAATACATGACAGCGAGTGTGAGCAACATTCTCTCAGAAAGGCCAAGCAATACACACAGAACAGTAAGCAGTCGCTTTACTGGGAACTGTAGAGAGAGAAGATAGAAAACTAAGTTTGGAACAGATGGTGGAAAGCCTTTAGTAGCTGATTAAAAAGTGTAGACTGTATGCAGTTTGTGCAGTAGAGTCAAAGATTTTGAGCAGGAGAGCGGCATATCTTTTCATTTCTTTTCTTTTCTCTCTCTCTTTCTCACTCTCTCTCCTAGAGAGGCTTGTGTTGTCACACTTGTCCTTTTGGAGGGCATACTTTTCAATTTTGTTCCTTACGTGTATCTTATCGTATTATTTTCTCTCACGTCATTCTCCATTCCCGTTCCCATTTCCTTCTCCCACATTGATTGTTCCTCCAGTGTTAATGTTTTTGGAAATGTATGTATCTCTGAAAAAATATACATACTGTATGTAATTTTAGATATGGGTATCTCTGTTTAATGTGTGTAATTTAATATTTTGTAAGTATACTGTAGAGAGTTTTCTTTTGCACTGTAGAGATTGTTCTTTCTTGATCTACATAAATGCTTTATATCATAGAGGCTGTTCTCTTCCTTACTTTTTTCCTCAATAGTGTTTGTAATACCTCTCCACGTTGCTGCTCATTGTGCATCTAGTTTATTACTTTTCACTGATGCAGAGAACTCCCTAGTTGTTTCTTCCAGAGCTTACAAATGATTTCCCTCGTGATCAGTAACTACATTGCCTCTGACTCCCTGCTGTCATAAGCAATGCTGCAATAAATATCACAATTCGTATCCTATTTACCGAGGACTTGGATTTGTGGAGTCAAAGGGTCATTGTATATTCAATTTCACCAAGCCCCAGAAAGGCTGTGCCCGTTTAAATGTCCAATAGCAATGCCTGCAGAGTCCTGTTTCCTCACATCCTCACTAACATTCTATATTCTCCAATCTGTAGCTTTCGTCAGTCTTACAGATATTGTGTCACACACAAACATACATACATACTTATGTACAGATTTTTTTTCTTAGGATAAAATGTGGAATTAAAATATTGTTAAGCATAATCAACAAAAACAGACTACTTTGAACCTACAGAAGTTTTGAATACATGCTGTGCTCTGAAAGGCCTTATTTTGATAGGAATTTCTTAACAAAGCTTATTGTAGCAACAAATGTTGACTGGCTAAGCCAACAGAAGCAAGAAGCAAGGTGCTGATAGTAAATTTAACTGTTTTTCTTTATTTGATGTAAAAAGGTAATAAATCAGGTCAAAAAATCTCCCATTGCATTTAAATACCTGCAATGTAATCTTGATGTTTTAAGCCTGAATTAGCTTATGAAATACATTCCTGTTATCCTTTTTTTTTTTTTTTTTTTTGAGACGGAGTCTGACTGTCACTCAGGCTGGAGTGCAGTGGCGTGATCTTGGCTCCCTGCAAGCTCCTCCTCCTGCATTCATGCCATTCTCCTGCCTCAGCCTCCTGAGTAGCTGGGACTACAGGCGCCCGCCACCAAGCCTGGCTAATTTTTTTGTATTTTTAGTAGAGACGGGGTTTCACCGTGTTAGCCAGGGTGGTCTTGATCTCCTGGCCTCATGATCCGCCCACCTCGGCCTCCCAAAGTGCTGGGATTACAGGCATGAGCCACCTCGCCCGGCCAATAACATTTTCTTTTCTCTAGCATACTGTATTTTTGCAAATACTGTTATAATGTATAACCCATATAACATACAAAATCTGTGTTAATTGACTCTATGTTATCAAGAAGGCTTCCAGTCAATAGTAGGCTATTAGTAGGTAAGTTTATGGGGAGTCAAAAATTAAATGTGAATTTTCAACTCAGTGGGTGGTTGACACCTTTAAACCCTTCATTGTTCAAAGGTCAACTGTATATTCTTTTCCATAAAATAATCTGGTTTTCCATTGCAGTGAGATTTTTAAAAGTTATTTCCTGATTGATGTGTGAGGCCAGTGTATTATAATATCAAGATTGACTATTTATTATGTAAGGATTATCTCTGGGCTCTGCCCCTTTGGTCTATTTTTCTACTCTCATATAAGTTCCAAACTTTTTAAATAACTTTTTAAATATTATATTTTCAAATCTGAGAGAGCATGCCCCTCACTTTCACACTTCATTTTCAAAATTATCCCAGCTATTAAAAGACCTGTATTCTGCCATGTTATGCTGATTGTTAAGGTACGGTCTTTCAGCTTCCAGTTAACCTCTGTACTCTCTTTGTAAAATTACATTTCTCCTTTTCCTAGTGGCTTCCTTTTAGACTCTGTCACTGGGGGATATTAAAGGGTGCCTGGGAGGAGGAAGACAAGGGACTTGTTCTTTCCTATCTGCTTTTTTTCCTGTTAGTGTTGCCCCAGCCAAACTTCTTCACCCCAACAGTAGTGTATAACCACAAATACTGATTTATTTGTTTTTCCCCATAGATCCATGTATTGCTGCTTTATATACTTGAAGCTATATTATTATATGCATATATGTTATTAATCAAAACTTCGGTCTTTTTTTTTTTACTTTTTTTGAGACAGAGTCTCGCTCTGTCGCCCAGGCTGGAGTGCAGTGGTGCGATCTCGGCTCACTGCAAGCTCCATCTCCCGGGTTCACGCCATTCTCCTGCCTCAGCCTCCCAAATAGCTGGAACTACAGGTGCCTGCCACCAGGCCAGCTAATTTCTTTTGTATTTTTAGTAGAGACAGGGTTTCACTGTGTTAGCCAGGATGGTCTCAATCTCTTGACCTTGTGATCTGCCTGCTTCGGCCTCCCAAAGTGCTGGGATTACAGGCATGAGCCACCACACCTGCCCCCCGGGTCTACTTTTAAAATCAGTATATATACGTGTCCTAGTTTTCAATTAGTTTTGCATGATGTTGAATAGTTACCACATCATTATTTGGTTCATTTTTCTGTGATACACATTTTTTATTTTCAATTACTCTGCATCCTTTGGGTTTAAATATGTTTTTAAAGACAACACAGTAATAATTTAATCCGATTTGAGAGCATCTGTCTTTTTATTGGCATTTTAAACACATTTACATGCAAATTATTATATTAGTATTACATTCAGATTCTGATTTCTGCTTTTTTTTTTTTTTTTTTTTTTTTTTTTGAGGGGGAGTCTTGCTCTGTCACCCAGGCTGGAGTGCAGTGGCATGATTTCGGCTCACTGCAACCTCCGCCTCCCAGGTTCAAGCAATTCTCCAGCCTCAGCCTCCCAAGTAGCTGGGATTACAGGCACGTGCCACCACACCCAGCTAATTTTTGTATTTTTTAGTAGAGACAGGGTTTCACCATGTTGACCAGACTGGTCTCAAACTCCTGACCTCAGGTAATCCATCCACCTTGGCCTCCCAGAGTGCTGGGATTACAGGCGTGAGCCATCGAGCCTGACCTGATTTCTGCTTTTTTACTTTCTGTTTTCTATTTCCACACTTTCTTTGTTTAATTTTTTCTTTTTTTCTACCTTGCATTGAATAGGTAAATTTTTCTTCTGTTAGAAACTTAAAACCTATATTGAGTGTTACAATAGATTTTTCTTGGGCTTCCCCCCTGCAAAAAACAAAAATCTTAGCATACACTTCCCTTGCTCTGCTCCTGTTGCAATAATAAAAATAGGAGAAAAAAGAAAATATTTCTAGTAAAACAATCCAATAGGTTCCCATTACAATTACAACAGTAGTGTAAAGAAACAATCAGGTCATGCAAAACTAAGTCAGCCACACCAGCTGATTAAGATGATATTGTAATAATCCAAACAATGTAATAAGAACTTGATCCAGAGGGTTGGGAATGGAAATGTAAAAATTGAGATTTTTAGTTTCTTAGAGCTAAAATAAACTTAACCTCAATTTCTATGTTCTACATATAAACATAACACATTCACAACTTTATCAAATTTTCTTTTCATATATGTGAATATTGGATTAAACATGAATGAACAAGGGGGAAAATATCTGGTTATAATTGAATTAAAATGTGAGAAGAAAGCCTTAACCAGGACATCTGCAGCTGGTGGGCTTGCACTATTCCCACTGGAGTTCTAGGAAACTTGAGTTATTGAAACTGAATTGTGCTAGGGTCATAAATCACTCTGAAAAAAGGAGCAGAACAAGCACACAGCTTTATAGAAAGTGTAACAATTCAGCCTATAGCTGAAGCCTGAGGAAGTACTTTTACAATTAAGTGCCCGGTATTAGGTCTAGTCTCAGTAAATAATTTCTCAGTGATTAATTTTGCCTGGTTTAATTGCTGATGATGGATGGCCAGCAGTTGGAAGACTAAATCAAAATTGCAGAAGCAAAGATATTAACAAAATACATTTATTCATAAGATAAACATAGTCTACCCTAGAAAAAGAATGTAACTAAATTAAATTATATTTCTTTATTGCATTGGAGTCTTCATTTTGACCAACCTAGAGATGGTTTTGGAGAATATCTCATGATGAATAAATATTAGCTAACAATTTTTTAAGCTCATTACTCCTTTGTCAACATTAATCATTATGGATCTTTCCTTCTTCCACAGAAGTAATGCAACATGACATGTAGACTGTAGTTGAAGTTTTAAGAAAGAGTTTAAAGGATTTTAAGTTTGAGCTCCCTCAAGTTCCATAATTTCACGTCTTTGAAATGAGTATTTATTGAAATTTAGATTTATCAATTCAACTAACATTTGTCAAACTCCTAATATGTGTCAAGCATTATACTACTTGATGAGATACAGAGTTTCTGCCCACAGGTCTTTCTGAAGTGAGTAGATGAAAATAGAAATGTGGGCATAAGTTTTGCAAGCGAGTACACTAGGGACCCAAAGGGAGGAATGGTGGATGGTACTATATATCTAGCCCTGTCAGGTATAGTAGAGAGATATAAGAATGTTGAAGAGGCAGCCCTTGCTCTGTAAAACAGTTTTGCACTATAAGAAAGGTCAGTACTTTGCCCAAAGTTATAAAGCTGCTAGGAAGCAGAGCCAGGACTCAAACTAGCCCTATCCTGTAAGTAAAGAGAAGGCAGTGTGATTTGTCCCCAACCCCAAATTTGAGAGCTTTTCTGGCTCCTTCCTGGGAATTTCACTTTAAAGCCTTCTGACTGACACCCCTCCAAACACAAACACACACACACACACATACACACACACCACACACACACACACACACACAGAGCTCAGGTCAGACCTGAGTACCTAATTCTTCATTCTTAATAATTAATAAACAACCAAAATCACCAGACATATAGAAAAACACAGCTACATGAAAGGAAAAGAAACCAGACTATTTAACCTTGTACGTAATTGTTATAGAAACAAAACAGAGCTTAAGATGGGGGGAGGAAGCCCTTAAGAAGTCAAGAAACTTGAGAAGCTATTTCAACCATAAAACAAGAACAAGATACTAAGGAACCAATTACAGAACAAGGAAGAACTTTAAAAAGTTAAAGTAATTGCTCTAGTAAAACAATTCAGTAAGATGGATTGAAAAACAAAGCTGAGAATGGTTCCCAAACACAAAGCAAGAAGACAAAGATATAGAAAATATGAAATAAAGAAAAAAAAAAACAAAAATGAAATCAGAAGGTCTACCATTTGACTAACAGTGACCCCAAGAAAAGTGAATGGAGAAAATGGAGTGAAAGAAGTTAATAGGAAAATTAGAGAAAAAAAATTTCTGGCCACAGAGAAGGCACACAGAGTGCTGAATACAGTAAATAATATACTTTTTAAATCCTAGAAGCATCCTGATGAAATATTAGGCTGCCAAAGATAAAAAGAAGACAGTAAAAGTTTCCAGAGAGAAGAAAATCAATAAGAAACAATTGAGAATCACATGGTTGTTATTTTAAAAAGCAACGTAATAATGGTGGATTACTACAACCTTAATGTTATAGTCCCATCCATCAAGGTCCCTTTAGCCAATACCCAATATTGTTCAAATTGCTCATCCAATTCAATCAGGAACTTCTAAATATTTTACTCTCATAGACTGGCTAACATGTTTTAGTGCCTACTTCAACAATCTCTCAGCTGCAGTTTGCCTCTACCGCCAAAGGGACACAATATACCTTTTCCAGGCTACTCATGGGGTAGGTCTCAACAGTTTGGTCATCACGCACAGTCTCTGCAGACAAGTTCTTAATTACATCCATCATCTCCAGGAACACAGTTACAGCATATGTCAATGCTGTCCTCCTCCAATGAGGTTCATATGATACACTCTTTAAGGACATATAAATCAATATCTTTTCTTACTTTTTGGGTTCTGAAGGCAACGTATTTACCATTTACAAATTAAAATCAGCAGGCACTCCTATTAATGCCCTCATTAATTTCCCTTCTCCTTCTCTGCACTTGAGAACCTCAGATTAATTCTGAGGCTTTGGCAACCTCTTCTCATGCTTCCCAAGATCTCCAAACCACTTCTGATGGCTATAAGTTGTTCTAGAGCCTCTGATGCAAAAATCTGCCTCTTTTGGCCTCAGGGTATACACCATTAAAACAATAAATGACTGTCTACCCACTGCCCTCTACTAAAAATACAGATTCTTGTTGACCTTGAGCCTGTGACACTCTATACCCAGGTGCTCATTATGCATTAGGTTATAGAAACAGCGCCCCACAAGCTCAGCATGGCTACTGAGGCCTCAATACAGGATGGAACCAAACCTGGGGCCTCTGGTGTATTCCACCTGAAGGAGTTGGCTTCCCTTGTCCCCAGTTTCTTGCCAGATGCCAGAGTACTGGGGAAAGTCATTCCTCCCCCTGACCTCTTGACTATCTGGAAAGCCCCTTAGGATAAACTGAGTGAACAGTAACAAGAGTTTGTAGACTATGCATGCATGTGGCACTCTTAACTATCATATGTGATGAGCTTAGTGGAATACTGCCACTTTCTATCCCTTAGCCATCATGTCCCTAATAAAGAATGGGACCCCAAAAAACACATTTAGCCAAACCTAAGAGAGCTCTCTTAGTACTGGATGTCCTGGTCTCATCTTCACTTTTGTTATAAACCCTTGGGTCATTACCTAAAACTTGTACCTTTCAAAATTAAAAAAAAAAAAAAAAATCTGGGAATCTCTCGCCTCACAACACCCAAAAGTTTATTTTATCCAGGTCTTGGCCTATCTTTATAAATTTTCAATCTTGCCCCCATTCCACAAGGGCTGGAGGCCAGATGGAAGGCACATACTTTCCTGGGACTCATTAATAATAGATTTTCCTATAGGCCAGGCATTTGCTCATCTGATAGATAACCCATTTACACCTAAACTTCCACATGCTCAAAACAGACAAACAAACAAACAAACAAAAACACCCTGTCAGATGCAGCTGCACACCATTCTGTTGATGGCCTTATCACTATTGGTTTGGGCATTTATACTGATTTGCAATCCGGAGGCCTACATCAACTTAAGTAGGTACCCACTTAAAAGGATACCCCAGTCCTACAATCCCACACAAGTTTGCAAGGGCCCAAAATAATGCTTCAGCTGTCATTGCCTAAGATGACATTGCAAGACCATCCCAAGACCTTATTGTTGGAGATGACTTTGCCCCCTGTGCTGGAGACTTCACCTCTTACACTAAAGTCTCCACTCAGCAACACCCATGGGCTGCCTGTCCTAAGGCACAAAATTGACACGTTTAAAATTTTCTTTCTGAACTCACTGTCTGCTTAGCCTGTGATCCTGGTATAGTCCTTGCTCTCTTCTAAAATACACCCCTACACTTCCATGCCTAAAGGAAAACCTGATAGAGGTTACTAAATTAGTGATGATTATTGCTTTCCCCAGGAGGCACCTATCTCATATTAAACAACCCCTTGGCCCCCTGGAGAGAAGACTGACTACTCTGTGGTGCCTTCTCCTACTGTAACCCCATCCAGCTTTCTACCACAGCCTCTTGACTTGCATCTCCAACCACAACCACTCCTTCCCCTTGGCTAGACACAATACCACTAATATTTACATATACTTTGCTCAATTATTAGTTCATAACCAACAACATAACTGCCATACTGAATGCTTAATTTCTTGGGAATGATATTATTCTCCTTGCAGTCAATATCTTCACCACTCAAGCTACAACTGTCTTACATTTAAAATATCATGCCAGGGCACCCAGGGGTGGATTGTCATCAATTTGTTTAATAAAGTGCTGCCTCAGCACCCATTTTTAGGACTGCCATAAGTTATTTGAAGCCCAGTCATATACTGTCACCTTTGGCCCAGTTAAAACTTTCCCTCCCTGTGTGGTTGTTTGCAATACAGCCCGTTTTTTCCTCATCTCATTGAACCAAACCCAACATATTCCACAGGTGCTGCCGTGATAAAACTTAATGGTTAACACCAGAGTCTTGTAAACAAGTTCCCCAGTTCACAGGTGTTTTCTTTAAAGTAAAAAATTCACAACCCCTGAGGAAAGTGTAAGGGCTAACACCCGTGCACCTTAATAAAGACCTGGCCCCACAGCTCTTCTGTCTCTTGCTCCCCACCCGTTGGTTGAGCTCCCTGCCACCTCTAGCCTTCCCGTCAGCCTCCTGTTGACACCCCTAACCTCTATGTGATCTGTAAGTAATAACCTTCTTGTGTTTCATGCATTTGGTTTTACTTCCTCATTTTGTCTCACCTGCCTGATACACCCGAATCTAACTTTCTCCTAGTCAGGGCTCTCCTAGAAAGTGGTTATCTTGGTTTATGGTCACTCTTGAGAGAAAGACCTCAAAATCAAATTAAAAGTAAACCGTAACAATAGAAATCATAACAGTGACTTTTGCTATTAAGAAGGCAAATTTGCTATTAATAAGATGTACTATAATAGGAAAAAGCTATAACCCATAGACACATCTAACCATAGACACACTCAAAGCGTATCAATCAGCCCTCTGGATGGAAGCGTCTCAGAAATTAATCGAGAGTAGTTTTTGGCTAACTGCCTATGCTGATTCTCTGACGTTACAGAGCAGTGCATTCTAAGGGGACAAAATGACTTTATCAATCAAGGAAGAGCATGAATAAAGCCATTTTCAGACAAGCAGTGACAGAAAATTTAGCCTTTCCTCAAAAGTCATTTAAAGATGTATTCAAAATGCAGGAGGGAAGGAAGAAAGCACAGTTTAAGAAAACCGTATAGCTCCAACCCAAAACGGCCAGGAGAGGGGATTCCTAGGACGATGGTTATGCAGTGAGCCTAGAAAGCAGCAGGTACAGACAGGAGCCAGAGGCTGCTTCAGAAGGGAGTTTTCAGGGACAGGGCTACTACAAACAATTGAAAAAATGTGTGAAAAGTGAATCCACATGATCATGAAGTTGCAACATTCTCCCTGGTGTATGGATCAGTTGGGGATAGTAACCCTGGACCCCTGAATAAACCCTGCACTTATCTCCAAACTACTAGTTGGTATTATATTAACAATTAATTGTTTGGTTATTCCACTTTCAATTCATACATGATACGGAGTGGGTGTAGGATAGAGAGGGATGGGGAGACTACAGCTTGTCAATTTTAGCTCTTTGTATTATTTAATTTGATACCATTACATATTTTGATTTTTAGAAATTTAGATTGATAGAAATCACTAGGTATAACAAAATTTTAATATCGTCTGTTTACAAAATCTTCACTCCGAAACTCTCACTGTATTTTTCCATTAGTTGTATTCGTGCTGCCTCAGTTTTCTGGGAAAAGCCATTTTACCTTCCAAAAGGAATTGTCTTTGGCTTTTGGACAGAAAATAAGGCACTAATTACCTAATCCCTTCCCAGGAACTAACTTCATATAAAGACTAAAATGCCAGTATGGTTTTGATCCTTGAACAATACAGGGGTTAAGGGAAATAATCCAACACACAGTCAAAAATCCATGTGAAACTTTTGAACTCAGTAATTCCAGTGATAGTCTCTGTAGTAGTAAGTCCCCAGCAGGTCAGAACTGGGATCTGGAAAGTATTTCTGGAGACCTAGGCTAGCTTCTACTCTTTTGTCTGCCCTATACTTTCCTAAGCACTGATTCCTGCTATTAAATCTCTTCCTGATTAGTAATTGAAAGAAGCCATCATTTTTCTGCAAAGAACCTTAACTCCAAAGTTGTATTTGGTTCATTCTCTTTCATTACACCCCAAGCTAAGCAGTAAATAAGTCCTGCCAGTTTTTCTGCCATAATTTTTCTTGTGCCAAGCCACTCCTTTTCCTTTCCATATTTTTATAATGTAAAGGGAAGAGCAACCTTGGATCCTAGAATCAACTGGCGGCCTTGCTATTCCTAAGCTATGTTTCTTTGGAGAAATCACTTAATTTCTTGGAATATTCCACAGTTGTAAAAGGAGATTGTTGCCAGTTTATAAGATATTGTGAAAATTAGAGATACTATTTGATGCTCTGCAAAAATCATCTGGCCTAATTTTTGGTATTTAGCCTTAGCCATGCTATTATTATTAAACTCCTACCTGCTCTTCTTGTTCTTGGATCTTTCTCAGTCTAGCTCTGGAAAGAGAGTATGTCCCGAGTATGTTTTGAATAACCATGGAAATACAAAAGTAGCCCTTGACCTCAAGGAGGTTTCAGTTTAAATAACAAAACTGAAGTTTTCTGAGAAGCATGCCTCAGATTTGAAAACAGAAAAAGTGACCTGAGATTGGTTTTGGGGGTTTTAGACTAAGAACCTTTTTGGTGAAATCAATGGAGGAATTTTTAGTGTTGATGATCTCTCTGACCAACCAGTGATTGAATTATTTTCCCTCAGTGTCTGAGATAAAATGATTAACTTCAAAACTCAAATTATATTTGCTTTTGGAAAGATGGAGTAAGTATATTTTTCCCTATTCCTCCTGATAAGTGCAACTGAAATCTCTGGAAACAGTGTAAGACAAACAAGAAAATGCTGAAAGGTAGAGAAAATAAGCTGGCCATTAGGGAATATGGGAATAAAGAACAACATGGTGATGAGTTATCTGGGTATTTTTCTTTGGCCTCAAATATTTCAGACTGGAATGAGATTACCATTTGAGCTGGGAGCCTGAGTAAAGCAGGTTGTTTTCCCTAATGTGGGTGGGCCTCATCCAATTACTTGATAGTCTGACTAGAACAAAAGGGCTGACCTCTGAGTAAGAGAGGATGTGTTCCTGACTGATGGCCTTTGAAATGGAACATTGTGTTTTGTTGTGCTGTTTTCCTGGCTTTGAACTCAGCTGAAACATTGATTCTTCCTGAGTCTCAAACTGGCTTTTGGCCTGGACTACATCAGTGGTTATCCTGAGTTCTCAGGTTTTGGGGGGACTGGATTATTGAGAATGAAGAAGGAAGAGAGTAAGGAAAAATATGGGTAAACACTAGGCTTTCCTTCTCCTCCTAAGTTTCCTAAATTATGTTTGGTTGTGGAAGAAAAAAGTATTGGCCAGGTGTGGTGGCTCACGCCTGTAATCCATTTATTTTACTAATAACTTCCCTACCTACCCCCACATCTACTCCTTGACACTCAAAACAACCTTCCCCTCCCCACCATGGATAACTGATACTTGACTTTTGTGGTAATAATTTTCTTGCTTTTCTCTACACTTTTCCCACCTAAATATGAGCTGCTATACACTATAGCTAGGCTTTCCAGATTTTCAGTGAGATTATTCTTAATCTCAATTATGTAAAGAATAATTTCATTTATGTAAAGATTAAACACCTGGAAAGCTAAGCTACAGTGTTTAGCAGTTCATACTTATATGGGAAAAGTATAGAGAAAAACAAAATTATTACAATTTTATTACAATGTTGCTTACATGGATAAGTTCTCTATTTGTAATTTCTGAGCTCATAGTGCACCCGTCACCCAAGCAGTGAACATTTTACCTGATATTTAGTCTTTTATCCTTCACCCTCTCCCAGCTTTCCCCCGCAAGTCCCCAAAGTCCATTACATTCTTATGCCTTTGCATTCTCATAGCTTACCTCCCACTTATATGTGACAACATAAGACATTTGGTTTCCCATTCCTGAGTTACATCACTTAGAATAATTGTTGTTCATTTTTATTGCTCGATAGTATTTCATTGCATATCTATTCCTCAATTTATTTCTTTTTATAATAAACATAATTCTATATGTTTATAGCATAAAATATGATATTTTGATATATGTATACATTGCGGAATGTCTAAACACCTTACTAATACTTTTTTAATCTTGCTAGTTATTGTGGTAAAGGGATCCCCCAAGGGACACCATCATGACATAGCAATTGTAAATCCTAGGTTATATCCTGGAGTTTTTAAATGGTGCATCTACTCTCCACTCTTAGAAAGGTAGGTGATTTCCCAATTACTGTTTTCCAGGGGTCTTCTCCCCTCTCATTATCTTCATTTTCCACTTCCATCCACCTTCCAAAGACCACCAAATTCAATGTGGCATTCCCATTTGGCATTCTTGTTGGCCGAAAGAGGAAACCCTAGGTTATGCGTGGAGAAAATAAGTGCAGCCTGGAGACAGTGGCAGATTATTTCTCTCTCATGGCCCTCTTAGATTTTAACATGCCTCCCCCATGACTCCCTGCCAAGACCCTTTTATTTGCAAAGGTACCTCTATGGTCTCAGCCTCCAGACTTTGGATCACTTCATCAACTTAGAAACACTGGGGATTCTGTAGAAGTAGAGGTATAAAAGCCCTTTGAAGTCTAGAAAGAGTTTTCCATAATTCAGGCAGAGTATTCTCACTGGTTCCTACAGTAACGTTTCAAATGATGACGAATGTTTCCACTGACCTTTCCTAGGCAACATGCATGCTAATAGTTCTAGTAGGAAATATCTTTGCATGGCTTGGTACACTTAACAGGTGATTTATCAATGGTAAGAACAGAAGCAACAGACTTAATCTGGAAAATAATGTTAGTTGCAAAATGAGTAATAGTTCTTTTTCACAAATTAACTTTTATTGGCACTGAACTGGTACCAATACTGTATTTCATGGGAAATAAAGAACTCTGAGTAAATTTTTGAGCTCCTTATCTGTGAGCCACTGACCCACATTTCCTCCTTGAGTACACATACCCAAACCTGACCACTTATCTATACGTTTCCTTTCAAAAGAGTGCTGTGGGCCACTGCGCTTTCTAATAATAAAACTATTACACACTTCTTGTAATAATTTAGCTATATGAAAGTATGTGATATAAAATTAACTCTTGATTTTAATTAATCTTTCTAGGCTTATAGGAAATATGTATATACACATATAAGGGTCCTTATATTTCTATTTTAATTTAAAAATCCAGACTATACATATTGTCCTCAATTTTTTCACATAACATATAGTAGACATTTTTCCAAATCAATCCTTTTTTGACCACATATCATAAATCACATATGCCACATATCATCTGAGTTTCTTATAGTGGAGAGGAACCCTCACATTGCCAGAAGCAGATAGAGCAGGTCTCCAGATAGCATGTGAGGACTACCATGTGCCTGTCAGAAATCCACACATTCGGCCGGGCGCGGTGGCTCACGCTTGTAATCCCAGCACTCTGGGAGGCCGAGGCGGGCAGATCACGAAGTCAGCAGATCGAGACCACGGTGAAACCCCGTCTCTACTAAAAATAACAAAAAAATTAGCCTGGTGTGGTGGCGGGTGCCTGTAGTCCCAGCTACTCGGAGAGGCTGAGGCAGGAGAATGGCGTGAACCCGGCAGGCGGAGCTTGCACTGAGCCGCGATTGCGCCACTGCTCTCCAGCCTGGGCGACAGAGAGAGACTCCGTCTCAATAAAAAATAAAAAAAATAAAAAGAAATCCACACATTCATGATTAACATTTTCACATATACCTAGTCGTCTGTTTTTGGTGATAATGAAATAAAACCCCCCTCAACTAGAGCTCTTAATTGCTTGAGAGTAGAGTTGAGGATAAGGAGAAAATACTGGGGCTCTAAAAAGGGGAACCAAACTTACAACTTTTAAATTATAATCAAACTAGTGGCCCCAATGTATTGAGTATTTACTGTGACATAAGCATTGTGGTCAACAATTCACATACATTCTCACAACAACTCTATGAAATGGCTGCTATTTTCCCATTTACAGGCGGGGGGCTGGGACATTGAGAGGTAACTTGCTCGAGGTTATCTGGCTGGTAACTGATTACATTTTCAATTTTTTTTTTCTGATAAAAAATATAATAGTACAAAACAATTTACAATAGAAGATAAATACCAATTCTGCCCACCCAAACGTCGGTTCTGTTATATGTCAGGGATAACTTCTTTTAACTATTTCTGGTTTTATATTTTCTGACGGTTACATAGCAGTAAGTTATGATTTAACTCTGTATTTTGAATTAACACCTTTGGGCATTGTCTACTGACTCCTAACTATGAAAGATGGGAATTTAAGTCCTTATGTTATCCCCCAAACTGCCCAACTCTCCTCTACATTTTTGACATTTATATTATCTTCATCTTACTGTATACTTTTATGATATGGAACATACATAATCAATGCTTACGACTTTTATTAAAATGTTTCAAAAAACATTCAAGTAGAAAGAAAAAAGATAATAACCGGTAGAGTTACTACTCCGAGATGCGTAACTATTAACATCAATTCTCATTGATATAGAACCTCAGATATTTAAATTATGGTTAAGAAAAATGTACTGTATACTTCCAAATAGCTAGAAGAGAATAATTGTAATGCTCCCAACATAAAAAGATGTTTGAGCTGAGGTGATGGATACCTCAATTACCCTGATTTGATCATTACATATTGCATGCAAGTATCAAAATACCACCTTTACCCCTAAAATTTTAGTGTACAACTATTATAGATGAGTAAAAAACTTTTTTTAAGAAAAGTTTTCATCTACCAGCAATGACTAAAACTCTAAAAGAAAGTAGAATTTAAAACTTGAAAGTAAAAAAAAAAATCAGATATAGAAGTGTTTAGATAAATTGGATATCACATGTGAGATTCTAGAATAGATGCTCAGTCTTTTTGAGATTTTTGCTTCCCCATTCCACTTCTCCTCAATTGATCAATGTAAACAGTTTCATGCATGTGTTTTCACACCTTAGATGGTGGTTTTAACATCAATGATGTATATAAATGTAGACCTATGCTTTGGTGGTGGGGAGGGGACTGTCATTGCTTTTTTTTTTTTCCATGTGATAATCAATCATACACATTCCAGAGTCTTGCTTTTTGTCACTCAGCGATACATGATGGAAATCTCTTCAAGTCTACTGTTAGAATTCAAGCTGATTATGTGTTTATTTTAATAAATATTAAGTTCCTTTCCAAAAGGCTATAACACTTCCTGTTTTCATTAGCAATATGAGTACCTTCTTCGCCACTTTCCCCAGTTAACTGCAAGCTCCATAAGGACAGAGGTTTTTGTCTCTTGTTCACTGCTGTATCCTCAACACCTGGAATCATGCCTGGCTCATGTAAGGCACTTAATAAATATGTGTTAAATAGAAGAATGCATGAATAAAGAAATGCCAGGACTAGGTTCTCATTCTTGTTAATTTTTGCCATTGTGATGAACAAGAAGTGATACATCTATATTACTTTAATTTGCATTTTCCTGCTTTTTAGGGAGGTGAAACATCTCATGTTTATTAACCTCTGGGTATTCTCTTGTGATTAATTGCTTTTCCATAGCACTTGGTCACTTCTCCATTGGGTTATCTTTCTCATATTGATTTACAGCAGCTTTTTGTAAATTATGTCTACTAACCTCTTTTTCCATCATATATATTACAAATATTTTTTCACAATTGGCATTTGACTGTGGGTGTGGTGTTTATTACCACACAAAAAATATTAAATTTTTCTATAGTCAAGTATTTCTATTTCTTCCTTTTGGGTGTATTGGTAGCCAGGCCCAGTGGCATGCACTTGTAGTACCTCCCAGCTACTCAGGAGGCTAAGGCAGAAGGATTGTTTGAGCCAGGAGTTTGAGATTGTAGTACACAATGATGGTACCTATGCACAGCCACTGCATTCCAGCCTGGGCAACACAGTGAGACCCCATCTCCTAAAAAATGATCAAAATGCAAACATACAATTTTTTTTTTTTTTTTTTTGAGACAGAGTCTCTCTCTCTGTCACCCAGGCTGGAGTGCAGTGGCGCAATCTCGGCTCACTGTAAGCTCCGTCTCCTGGGTTCACGCCATTCTCCTGCCCCAGCCTCCCGAGTAGCTGGGACTACAGGCGCCCGCCACCACGCCTGGCTAATTTTTTTTCTATTTTTTAGTAGAGACGGGTTTTCACCATGTTAGCCAGGATGGTCTCGATCTCCTGAACTCGTGATTCACCTGCTTCGGCCTCCCAAAGTGCTGGGATTACAGGCGTGAAACACTGTGCCTGGCCCAAACATGTAAAATTTAAAAAACTACCTGGTTCCTATTTTATGCTTACAGTCTCTGAAATTTTTTCCAGATTTATATTCTGTTTTAGTAAGTTTATTTTTACATGTCCTTATTTAAACTGTGTGTGTTCCAATAAAACTTTGTTTGTAAAAACAGGCAGTGGGCCAGATTTGGCTCATGGGCCATAGTGAACTCTTATTAGAATGCATCAGGGTGATAAAAATTGCAGGGAGGAGCCAAGATGGCCGAACAGGAATAGCTCCGGTCTACAGCTCCCAGCGTGAGCAACGCAGAAGATGGATGATTTCTGCATTTCCATCTGAGGTACCGGGTTCATCTCACTAGGGAGTGCCAGACAGTGAGCACAGGACAGTGGGTGCAGTGCACTGTGCACAAGCCAAAGCAGGGCGAGGCATTGCCTCACTCGGGAAGCACAAGGGGACAGAGAGTTCCCTTTCCTAGTGGAAGAAAGGGGTGACAGATGGCACCTGGAAAATCGGGTCACTCCCACCCTAATACTGCGTGTTTCCGACGGGCTTAAAAAATGGCTCACCAGGAGATTATATCCCACACCTGGCTCAGAGGGTCCTAAGCCCACGGAGTCTCGCTGATTGCTAGCACAGCAGTCTGAGATCAAACTGTGAGGCAGCAGCGAGTCTGGGGGAGGGGGCGGGGTGCCCGCCATTGCCCAGGCTTGCTTAGATAAACAAAGCAGCCGGGAAGCTCGAACTGGGTGGAGCCCACCACAGCTCAAGGAGGCCTACCTGCCTCTGTAGGCTGCACCTCTGGGGGCAGGGCACAGACAAACAAAAAGACAGCAGTAACCTCTGCAGACTTAAATGTCCCTGTCTGACAGCTTTGAAGAGAGCAGTGATTCTCCCAGCATGCAGCTGGAGATCTGAGAACCGGCAGACTGCCTCCTCAAGTGGGTCCCTGACCCCCAAGCAGCCTAACTGGGAGGCACCCCCCAGTAGGGGCAGACTGACAGCTCACACGGCTGGGTACTCCTCTGAAACAAAACTTCCAGAGGAACGATCAGACAGCAGCATTCGTGGTTCACAAAAATCCGCTGTTCTGCAGCCACTGCTGCTGATACCCAGGCAAACAGGGTCTGGAGTGGACCTCTAGCAAACTCCAACAGACCTGCAGCTGAGGGTCCTGTCTGTTAGAAGGAAAACTAACAAACAGAAAGGACATCCACACCAAAAACCCATCTATACATCACCATCATCAAAGACCAAAAGTAGATAAAACCACAAAGATGGGGAAATAACAGAGCAGAAAAACTGGAAACCCTAAAAAGCAGAGCGCCTCTCCTCCTCCAAAGGAATGCAACTCCTCACCAGCAACACAACAAAGCTAGACAGGAGAATGACTTTGACGAGTTGAGAGAAGAAGGCTTCAGACGATCAAACTACTCCGAGCTACAGGAGGAAATTCAAACCAAAGGCAAAGAAGTTAAAAACTTTGAAAAAAATTTAGATGAATGTATAACTAGAATAACCAAGACAGACAAGTGCTTAAAGGAGCTGATGGAGCTGAAAACCAAGGCTCGAGAACTACGCAAAGAATGCAGAAGCCTCAGGAGCTGATGCGATCAACTGGAAGAAAGGGTATCAGTGATGGAAGATGAAATGAATGAAATGAAGCGAGAAGGGAAGTTTAGAGAAGAAAGAATAAAAAGAAACAAACAAAGCCTCCAAGAAATATGGGACTATGTGAACAGACCAAATCTACGTCTGATTGGTGTACCTGAAAGTGACGGGGAGAATGGAACCAAGTTGGAAAACACTCTGCAGGATATTATCCAGGAGAACTTCCCCAATCTAGCAAGGCAGGCCAACATTCAGATTCAGGAAATACAGAGAACACCACAAAGATACTCCTCGAGCAGAGCAACTCCAAGACACATAATTGTCAGATTCACCAAAGTTGAAATGAAGGAAAAAATGTTAAGGGCAGCCAGAGAGAAAGGTCGGATTACCCACAAAGGGAAGCCCATCAGACTAACAGCGGATCTCTCAGCAGAAACTCTGCAAGCCAGAAGAGAGTGGGGGCCAATATTCAACATTCTTAAAAGAATTTTCAACCCAGAATTTCATATCCAGCCAAACTAAGCTTCCTAAGTGAAGGAGAAATAAAATCCTTCACAGACAAGCAAATGCTGACAGATTTTGTCACCACCAGGCCTGCCTTACAATAGCTCCTGAAGGAAGCACTAAACATGGAAAGGAACAACCGGTACCAGCCACTGCAAAATCATGCCAAATTGTAAAGACCATCGAGGCTAGGAAGAAACTGCATTAACTAACGAGCAAAATAACTAGCTAACATCATAATGACAGGATCAAATTCACACATAACAATATTAACTTTAAATGTAAATGGACTAAATGCTCCAATTAAAAGACACAGACTGGCAAATTGGATAAAGAGTCAAGACCCATCAGTGTGCTGTATTCAGGAAACCCATCTCACGTGCAGAGACACACATAGGCTCAAGATAAAAGGATGGAGGAAGATCTACCAAGCAAATGGAAAACAAAAAAAAGGCAGGGTTGCAATCCTGGTCTCTGATAAAACAGACTTTAAACCAACAAAGATCAAAAAAGACAAAGAAGGCCATTACATAATGGTAAAAGGATCAATTCAACAAGAAGAGCTAACTATCCTAAATATATATGCACCCAATACAGGAGCACCAAGATTGATAAAGCAAGTCCTGAGTGACCTACAAAGAGACTTAGACTCCCACACAATAATAATGGGAGACTTTAACACCTCACTGTCAACATTAGACAGAGCAACGGGACAGAAAGTTAACAAGGATACCCAGGAATTGAACTCAGCTCTGCACCAAGAGGACCTAATAGACATCTACAGAACTCTCCACCCCAAATCAACAGAATATACATTTTTTTCAGCACCACACCACACCTATTCCAAAATTGACCACATACTTAGAAGTAAAGCTCTCCTCAGCAAATGTAAAAGAACAGATTATAACCAACAGTCTCTCAGACCACAGTGAAATCAAACTATAACTCAGGATTAAGAAACTCACTCAAAACCGGTCAACTACATGGAAACTGAACAACCTGCTCCTGAATGACTACTGGGTACATAACGAAATGAAGGCAGAAATAAAGATGTTCTTTGAAACCAACGAGAACAAAGACACAACATACCAGAATCTCTGGGACACATTCAAAGCAGTGTGTACAGGGAAATTTATAGCACTAAATGCCCACAAGAGAAAGCAGGAAAGATCCAAAATTGACACCCTAACATCACAATTAAAAGAACTAGAGAAGCAAGAGCAAACACATTCAAAAGCTAGCAGAAGGCAAGAAATAACTAAAATCAGAGCAGAACTGAAGGAAATAGAGACACAAAAAACCCTTCAAAAAATTAATGAATCCAGGAGTTTTTTTTTTTAAAGGATCAACAAAATTGATAGACCACTAGCAAGACTAATGAAGAAAAGAGAGAAGAATCAAATAGATGCAATAAAAAATGAGAAAGGGGATATCACCACCGATCCCACAGAAATACAAACTACCATCAGAGAATACTACAAACACCTCTATGCAAATAAACTAGAAAATCTAGAAGAAATGGATAAATTCCTGGACACATACACCCTCCCAAGACTAAACCAGGAAGAAGTTGAATCTCTGAATAGACCAATAACAGGCTCTGAAATTGTGACAATAATCAATAGCTTACCAACCAAAAAGAGTCCAGGACCAGATGGATTCACAGCCAAATTCTACCAGAGGTACAAGGAGGAACTGGTACCATTCCTTCTGAAACTATTCCAATCAATAGAAAAAGAGGGAATCCTCCCTAACTCATTTTATGAGGCCAGCATCATCCTGATACCAAAGCCGGGCAGAGACACAACCAAAAAAGAGAATTTTAGACCAATATCCTTGATGAACATTGATGCAAAAATCTTCAATAAAATACTGGCAAACTGAATCCAGCAGCACATCAAAAAGCTTATCCACCATGATCAAGTGGGCTTCATCCCTGGGATGCAAGGCTGGTTCAATATATGCAAATCAATAAATGTAATCCAGCATATAAACAGAGCCAAAGACAAAAACCACATGATTATCTTAATAGATGCGGAAAAGGCCTTTGACAAAATTCAACAACACTTCATGCTAAAAACTCTCAATAAATTAGGTATTGATGGGACATATCTCAAAATAATAAGAGCTATCTATGACAAACCCACAGTCAATATCATACTGAATGGGCAAAAACTGGAAGCATTCCCTTTGAAAACTGGCACAAGACAGGGATGCCCTCTCTCACCACTCCTATTCAACATAGTGTTGGAAGTTCTGGCCAGGGCAATTAGGCAGAAGAAGGAAATAAAGGGTATTCAATTAGGAAAAGAGGAAGTCAAATTGTCCCTGTTTGCAGATGACATGATTGTATATCTAGAAAACCCCATTGTCTCAGCCCAAAATCTCCATAAGCTGATAAGGAACTTCAGCAAAGTCTCAGGATACAAAATCAATGTACAAAAATCACAAGCATTCTTATACACCAATAACAGACAAACAGAGAGCCAAATCATGAGTGAACTCCCATTCACAATTGCTCCAAAGAGAATAAAATACCTAGGAATCCAACTTACAAGCAACGTGAAGGACCTCTTCAAGGAGAACTGCAAACCACTGCTCAGTGAAATAAAAGAGGATATGAAGAAATGGACGAACATTCCATGCTCATGGGTAGGAAGAATCAATATTGTGAACATGGCCATACTACCCAAGGTAATTTGTAGATTCAATGCCATCCCCATCAAGCTACCAATGACTTTCTTCACAGAATTGGAAAAAACTACTTTAAAGTTCATATGGAACCAAAAAAGAGCCTGCATCACCAAGGCAATCCTAAGCCAAAAGAACAAAGCTGGAGGCATCACGCTACCTGACTTCAAACTATACTACAAGGCTACACTAACCAAAACAGCATGGTATATTGGTACCAAAACAGAGATATAGATCAATGGAACAGAACAGAGCCCTCAGAAATAACGCCGCATATCTACAACTATCTGATCTTTGACAAACCTGAGAAAAACAAGCAATGGGGAAAGGATTCCCTATTTAATAAATGGTGCTGGGAAAACTGGCTAGCCATATGTAGAAAGCTGAAACTGGATCCCTTCCTTACACCTTATACAAAAATTAATTCAGGATGGATTAAAGACTTAAACGTTAGACCTAAAACCATAAAAACCCTAGAAGAAAACCTAGGCATTACCATTCAGGACATAGGCATGGGCAAGGACTTCATGTCTAAAACACCAAAAGCAATGGCAACCAAAGCCAAAATTGACAAATGGGATCTAATTAAACTGAAGAGCTTCTGCACAGCGAAAGAAACTACCATCAGAGTGAACAGGCAACCTACAAAATGGGAGAAAATTTTCACAACCTACTCATCTGACAAAGGGCTAATATCCAGAATCTACAAAGAACTCAAACAAATTTACAAGAAAAAACCCCATCAAAAAGTGGGCGAAGGACATGAACAGATACTTCTCAAAAGAAGATATTTATGCAGCCAAAAAGCACAAGAAAAAATGCTCACCGTCACTGGCCGTCAGAGAAATGCAAATCAAAACCACAATGAGATACCATCTCACACCAGTTAGAATGGCAATCATTAAAAAGTCAGGAAACAACAGGTGCTGTAGAGGATGTGGAGAAATAGGAACACTGTTACACTGTTGGTGGGACTGTAAACTAGTTCAACCATTGTGGAAGTCAGTGTGGCGATTCCTCAGGGATCTAGAACTGGAAATACCATTTGACCCAGCCATCCCATTACTGGGTATATACCCAAAGGACTATAAATAATGCTGCTATAAAGACACATGCACATGTATGTTTATTGTGGCACTATTCACAATAGCAAAGACTTGGAACCAACCCAAATGTCCAACAATGATAGACTGGATTAAGAAAATGTGGCACATATACACCATGGAATACTATGCAGCCATAAAAAATGATGAGTTCATGTCCTTTGTAGGGACATGGATGAAATTGGAAATCATCATTCTCAGTAAACTATCGCAAGGACAAAAAACCAAACACTGCATGTTCTCACTCTTAGGTGGGAAATGAACAATGAGAACACATGGACACAGGAAGGGGAACATCACACTCTGGGGACTGTTGTGGGGTTGGGGGAGGAGGGAGGGATAGCATTAGGAGATATACCTAATGCTAAATGACAAGTTAATGGGTGCAGCACACCAGCATGGCACATGTATACATATGTAACTAACCTGTACATTGTGCACATATACCCTAAAACTTAAAGTATAATAATAATAGTAAAAGAAATTGCATAGGGAATAAAAACAAAAACAAAAACAAAACAAAACAAAAGAACCCAGGTAAAGGTGGAAACCCATCTGCCATTGTTTTTTACATGGGACTCTCCTAAAGCATAATTCCTTATGTAGGTGCATTGGGCACACTCAGGCCACTCGGAGGAGGCAGGAAGTAGGATGCACAGGAGCCTCAAGCACTGGCTTCACCTGCACCAGCCATGTGGCTGAAAGCAATTATTTACTGCTCATGCTTTAGCTTCTCATCTGTGAAATATTTGGGAATATAGTTTGAAATAAGTCACCCAACTTAATTTTTTCAAGTAGATAGCCATTGCTATCAATAGTTTATTAAACTATCCTTTTCATACTAAATTAAACTATTACCTGTCATATATTAATTTTCTAATTACTCTGGAATGTATTATGATAGCCTCTATTATGTCTCATTCACCTAAATGTATTTCTCTGGCTAATATGCTATTTCAATTGTGTGGCTCTATTGAATAAATTTCCCCCTCACAGCTTTTATTTTTGATAATTTGTGACTGTTCATATAGTCTTATATTAAAATTTAAGATAATTTTATCCAATATTCCCCCCAAAAAGCATTGGAATATTAATTAAAATTGAATTATATATAAAGCTTGAAATAATTGAATTTTCATCATTTGTTTTCCCACTTAATAATGTTAAATGTCTCTTATTTGTCTTTCAATAAGTAATTTCTTCATGTTGATCCTATACATTTTTTGTTAAATTCATATCTAATACTTTACAGCTTTATTGCTATTAATAATAGATTTTCTATCTCATATTACTAGAGAAGATGTTTGAAATTGTATATATTTTATATTCACTCACATTAATAAATAACCTTTGATTTTTATACTTAAAGTTTTGATTTTTATAGTTTTTAAGAAGTAAGCCTTTTAGAACTTTGTGGGGATAAAATTTAATGATTGGCAAAAGAGGTCACTTCTTTTTTTTCAAAAGCTATGCCAATGATTTCATTTTCCCATCTTATATTCTATGTAATCTCTAGTCAAATGATAAATTATAAATGTGATAGTTTTAAAATATATTTTTGTGGGAAACTTGAGTTTTATTGATTCCTGTTCTTGTTTTCTATTTGTATAATCACATAATTTTTATTGATAGTCTGATTTTGGATCATATTTGCATGCTAGGATAAAATCCTGATTGGTATTATTGCATTATAATTTTCCTATTTGGCTAGATTTAATTTGATTTTTTTTTTTTTTTGGTGAGAAAGTCTTGCTTTGTTGCCCAGGCTGGAGTGCAGTGGTGCAATCTTGGCTCACTGCAACCTCCGCCACCTGGGTTCAAGCAGTTGTCCTGCCTCAGCTTCCCGAGTAGCTGGGATTACAGGTGCATGCCACCACACCTGGCTATTTTGTATTTTTAGTAGAGACAGGTTTTCACCATGTTGGCCAGGCTAGTCTCGAGCTCCTGACCTCAAGAGATCCACCTGCCTCGGCCTCCCAAAGTGCTGGGATTACAGGCATGAGCCACCACACCCAGCCTGATAATATTTTTATGTAGAATTTTTACAATGAGTCAGATTGGTCTACAGTTTTGTTTTTTGTTTTGTTTTGTTTTTGTTTTGAGATGGAGTCTCGCTCTGTAGCCCAGTCTGGAGTGCAGTGGCTGGGTCACTGCAACCTCTGCATCCAGGGTCCTGGTTTGAGCAATTCCACCTCAGCCTCCCTGAGTAGCTGGGATTACAGACACATGCCACCATGCCCAGCTAATTTTTGTATTATTAGTAAAGACAGCGTTTCACCATGTTGGCTAGGCTGGTCTTGAACTCCTGACTTCGTGATCGGCCCGCCTCGGCCTCCCAGAGTGCTGGGATTACAGGCATGAGCCACTGCGACCAACCTAGTTTCCTTTTTTACACTGACTTCATCAGCTTTTGCTGTTTAACTTGAATGCTGGCTTCATGAAATTGTTGCAGTGTTCATGCTTTGTCTGGAATTGTTTAACATTGTAATTGGCTATTCGTGAAGCTATTTGCTTCTGTTATCTTTTGTAATGAAAAATTTTGACTTTCAATTTTTTAAATTGAATTGATCCATTGAAATTTTTAACTTATTTTTGGAATAATTATGTTAATTTATATCTTTTAACAAATAATCTTTTTCTGTAGGTTTTCAAATTTGTTGCCATAGAGTAGTTGCAGATAGTACTGTTAAAATTATTTTAATCTCATTCACTTTCATGCTTATTTTCCTTATTTTGCCATTGATAATCTTGTATGATTTTGTTATTGCCGTGTTAATTCTTTCCCTATCAGGCTCTTAAAGGTATTATCTATTTTTTGTTGCTTTTTCATTTTCTAAAGATGGATACAAAATTCCTTTATTTTAGCATTGTATCTTTAATACTAAGTACTTTTAAACCTATAAGTTTTTCTCTGAACTGCTTCAACTGAGTCCCATTGGTTTAATACGAGGTGTTCTGTTTTATTGCTTTATAAATATCTTGTCATTTCAGTTTTACTGTCCTCTTTGATTCAGGGATTATTTAGACTCTTTAAATTTTAATCAGTTAAGTTTTTATAATTCATCTTCTAATCTCTAATTTCATCAGATAAAGATCAGAGTACATGGCCTAAAGAATTCTCAACTTTATTTTTAAAAATGGTAAGGTTTTCTTTGTGGTAAAGCGCAAATTTATAAAGAAAAATATTTAGATATATTCTATCTATGACACTAAAAATTCTATACCTAGCTATTAAATAAAACTGTAGACTCTCTATATTCCTTTTATTGTATAGTATATCTTATTCTAAAAAAAAATTAAAATATTTATTGTACTTTCATCAACATATTTTTGCATATCTAATAGTTTCTTTATACAATTAGCTGCATTGTCATTGTATGCATATAATTCATCATTGTTAAATCACCTTCATAAACTGTACTTATGATGCATCTACTTTTTAAACTCATTTTTATTGGCAAAAATTGTATATATTTATGGTATACAACATGTTTTCATATATATACATTGTAGAATCAATGTATCAATGTTAGTCAAGCTAATTAACTATGCATTACTTACATTTTGTGGTGAGAACACTTAAAATCTACTCTTAGCAGTTTTCAAGTATATAATACATTATTGTTAACTATATTCACCATGATAGTTCACCATGATAGATCTGTTGAACTTATTCCTCTTGTCTAACTGAAGCTTTGTATCCTTTGATCAACATTTCCCTAATGCCCTCCCATTCCCACCCAAGCCCCTGATAAGCAATATCCTACTCTCTACTTCTATGAGTTT